>NC_133662.1:35708874-36031025 GCF_037893015.1 Macrotis lagotis
TTGGACTCAGGTCTGACTTTAACTATAGAGATTTTATGAATTAAGGGCCATGTACCTTCCTTTTCTCTTTCCCTTTTCTCTTTCTTCCCTCCCTCCTCTTTCCTTGTATCCTTTCTTCTCTTCCTCTTTCCTTTCTTCCCTCTTTTCTCCCTCTTTTCTTCCCTCCTTGCTTTCTTCTTTCTTTTCTCCCCTCTCTCCTTTACACTTCTTCCTCCTTCTCTCTTCCTCCCTTCCTTCTTTTCTTCCTTCCTACCTTCCCTCCTTCCCTTCTTCCTTCCTTCTCCCCCCCCCCTCTTGCTTCTTGCTTACCTTCCTTCCATGAACCTGTTGTGGAATCTAAAGGAATCCTTTCCTTCAATCAATCGATCAACAAGCATTTACTGAGCACCTAGACTAATGTGACAGACCCTGTGCTAAGCATTGAAGATACCAAAAGGAAAATCGAAATAGTTCCTGCCCTTGAGCTTACTTTCTCTTGGGGGAGACACCTTATTGTGAGACTATATCTAGACCTGGAAGTACATATAGAATAAATACAAGGCAGTTTGGGGAGGGGAAGGACTAGCAGTGGGAAAGATGAAGAAAAACTCCAAGTAGAAGGTAGAATTGAAGAGGAGTCTTAAGGAAAGGATTTTTATCAGCTCCTTGAAGGGATGGAGTTGTTTTTTTTTTTTGCTTTTTTATTTTGTTTTTTGTCTTATATCCCTAGGGTCCCCAGTACTTAACATAGTACCTAACACATAGTAGAAATTTAATCAGTCTTTGTTGACTTGATTGATCAATGAGATATATTCCAGTGATGGAGAGAATGTGTGCAAAATAACATAGTTAAGAAGATGAGGAAATGTGTGAGGAGCAGCTTGGCTGAATTGTTGTTATTCAGTGGTGCCTGACTCTCCATGATCCCTCTTTGGGGCAAAGATCCTGGAAGGATTTGCCATTCCCTTCTCCAGCTCAGATAAGTAAACTGAGGCAAACAGGGTTAAATGACTTGCCCAGGGGTCACACAACTAAGAAATGTTTGAGGTCAAATTTGAATTCAGGAAGATGAACTGCCCTATACAACTGATTTGGCCAGATCAAAGAGCATAGCAAAGGAAATAATGTATAGAATAAGACTGGGGAGATAGATTCAGTCAGCAAATACAACGCTTTAAAAATCAAATGGGGGCAGCTAGGTGGTACAGTGGGCAGAGAACCAGGAAAACCTGAGTTAAAATCCAGCTTCAGACACTTAATATTTGCTTAGTTGTGTGACCTTTGGCAAGTCACTTAACCCCACTGCCTAGCAAAATTTTTTTTAAATCAAATAGTTTATATTTTATCTTAAGGCAATTTATTGAATATGGAAGTGACATGATCAGATCTGTACTGTTTAAAGAGCATTTTAGCAGCTGTGTGGAGGATGAATTGGAGAGGGGAGAAACTTTGGATAGGAAGAACAATAGAAGAGCATTATAATTGCCCAGGTAAGAGGTAATGAGGGCCTAAACTAAGAATGTAATATCTTGTTAAACATGATTGTGTGTGCTTTAACCTATATCAGATTACTCTCCATCATAGGGAAAGGGGAGGAAAGGGGAAGGGGGTAAAAAAATTTGGAACTTAAAATCTTACAAAAATATGTCTGCATGTAATTGAAAAGATAAAATAAAAATACCATTCAAGAATGTAGTATCTGTGTGAGTAATGAGAAAGGTAAAGATATGAAAGAGTTATGGTGAAAGAATTAGCAAGATTTGAAAAAGTGATTGAATTCCTTTCCTCTCCTCTCTCCTCTCCTCTCCTCTCCTCTCCTCTCCTCTCCTCTCCTCTCCTCTCCTCTCCTCTCCTCTCCTCTCCTCTCTCTCCTCTCCTCCTCCTCTCCTCTCCTCTCCTCTCCTCTCCTCTCCTCTCCTCTCCTCTCCTCTCCTCTCCTCTCCTCTCCTCTCCTCTCCTCTCCTCTCCTCTCCTCTCCTCTCCTCTCCTCTCCTCTCCTCTCCTCTCCTCTCCTCTCCTCTCCTCTCCTCTCCTCTCCTCTCCTCTCCTCTCCTCTCCTCTCCTCTCCTCTCCTCTCCTCTCCTCTCCTCTCCTCTCCTCTCCTCTCCTCTCCTCTCCTCTCCCCAAATTATCCACTATATATCTGATGTGTACATAGTTGTTTGTTATCTCCCCTATTAGGCTGACTCCTAGAGAATAGATACTGTCTTTTGTCTTTCTTTGTATCTCCAACCCTTAGCATAATACCTAACACAGGAGTAGGTGCTTAATAATAAATGCTTATTAGAATGCATGAATGTCTCTAAAGCAATCAGGACCCTATTCCTGTGATGCTTTTAATTTGGTGATGTGAATTTGAATAGGACATTCACAAAACCAGAGTTGGGGAGGGGGGGATACCTCAGAGTTCATCTAATCTAACCTGTCCTGCATAGGACTCTCCTCCCCACCCTGACACCAACCTTTGGGCAAATGAAGGGGTAGTCCATTATTACTTCCTTAGCTTCTTCTGATTGTTAAGAGTTTTTGTTTTTATAGAGATGAGATTTGCCTCGGTTCAAGTTCCACCCCTTGTTCCTGGTTCTGCTCTCTGAGGTCAAGCAGAACAAGTAAAATAGATCTTCCACATGACAGCCCTTCAATTATCTGAAGACAACTCTCATGTCATGCACTTTCTTTCTTCTATTTCTCTTGGGTAAATATTCCCAATTTGTTCAAATGATCCTCATATAGAGTGGCCTCCCTTCCCCTCCCCATTCTAGTCACTCTTCTTTCTTTTCTGTACAGACCACTGGGCCTTCATGGAGAAGGCAAAAGGGTTCCTCAGGGCCCTAAGCTCCATTCCATTCTTCTGAAAAGTTTCTTCCTTTCCTCCTGCCCTGCCAATTTTGTAACACTTAAAAATTATAGAGATGAAATGGGAAACTAAGACACAATTTATGAAAAGCCAAGATGTAATGTAAAGGGGTTAGGATTTGGATTTGAAAGACCTAGTTTTGAGATCCTGGCTCTGCCAACCTCACTAGCTGTGGGACCTCATATTCCTCAACTGTAAAATGAAAATAAGAACTTGATGAGCTCCAAAAGTCCCTTCCAGTTCTTTTTTTAAGTAATTCTGCATAAAGTGTTAGATTGATTTTGACCATAAATAGCTATTTATATGATATTGACACCAATTCTTTGCCAAAGAACTGCTATTTTTCTGGTGGTATTGCCTTTAAAAGTGGGAATAGGGTCATTTATCCTTTCCCCTCCCATTCTGATTTCCCTTTCCTCTGTCTAGACCTTTTCCCATCATCCTGTTTGGTAGGAATGTTCATTCATGATCGATGCGTATTCATCTCTGAATTCTCTGGCACTACACTTCACACAGAGTAGGACTTTAATGAATGTTTGCTGAATTTCACAGGTGCTGAATTGAGGCAGTCTGGATAGTGAGAAGCTATCAGATGCCTCCAGTTGGTAATCCTAGGCTATGCCTACACTATACAAAGTATCTGAGTGTTTGGCAATGTGTAGACAAAACATACAGATGGTTAACTAGATTTCCCAATTTTTCATTTAAATAAAAATAAGAATGAAGAAAGTCTTACTCAAGAAAATTGTTTTTCACAAGTCAAGCCTGGCCTCCATTTGCTCACATTTTCCTGGATCTGAGCATGAGAAGTATAAGACTGAGG
This sequence comes from Macrotis lagotis, assembly GCF_037893015.1. NCBI lineage: Eukaryota > Metazoa > Chordata > Mammalia > Peramelemorphia > Peramelidae > Macrotis > Macrotis lagotis. Next base: position 35,712,534 of record NC_133662.1, read on the forward strand.
GGGAAAATCTCATCCCATTAAAGCTCTTGGAGGAGGGAGAGATCAATGTCCTCCCTGGTAGTTCAAGCTAAGGGGTCGAGGGAAACTAAGTGGGAGAAAAGAAATGGAGCATCCAGGAAACCAATATGGTCTGCTATTAACTGAATTCTAGGACTTGATGGTGGAAAGAAAAGAGTCAGGATCAAAGTGTATTTTGGACAACTGGGCTATAGGTTGACAAAAAAGCTTTCTTTTATGCTTAATTCTAGCTCTGATTAGAATTCATTCCACTGTTTTGAGTGGAACTTTCGGACTACCTTTTGCATTAAAAGCCCTATCCATCTGGTTACCACCAAGCATTGTTAGACAGAAAAGGACTGATGACATAGCTCTAGCACCAGATGAGGAAATGCAGAAGAATCTCAGAGCTAAACTGGGAATCATGAACCATTTCTTTAGATTCATACTTCAACAAGGACAACAATAAGTCTCAGTACTGATGGAATACTAGGGGTTAAGGGGATCAAATGTCCATATAAAGTTTTCAGAATTATAAATCTATGAAAGGGGAATATTCCTGGGAACTGAAAGAAGGTTTCTAAATGTATGAGCAGGAGGATGATGGGAAATGCATTGATGGGAAGTAGCCAAAAATCAAAACAAAACACAACTTGGAGAGCCTGCATCATCAGGTGAAGCTGATAAAAATGAGATTCTTGGGATCAGAGGAAGTGATCCTAGTCGGAGGAATGTCCATTACCATCTGAGGTTTTGTTTTGTCTTGGGTTTTTTTAAAATTCACAACAAGAATGAAAATTTCCACTTCTTAAGTCAGGTCAGTGAAGAAAAGGCTAGTAAGGAAATTTCTGTTAGCAAAGTCTAGGGAATTACATCTGTCAGGTAGTGGGCAAGAAAGGCAGTTCCAACTCGCAGCTGAGTGATTGGACCTGAAGGTTAGGTAGAGAAGAATGGTGGACTTAGCAAAATGAGAGAGAGAGAGAGAGAGAGAGAGAGAGAGAGAGAGAGAGAGAGAGAGAGAGAGAGATACAGAAATAGACAGATAGATGGACAGAGACACAGAGAGAGAGAGAGAGAGAGACAAAGACACACACACACAGAGAGAGAGAGGGAGAGAGAGAGAGAGAGAGACAGAGAGAGACAGAGAGAGACAGAGAGAGACAGAGATGGAGACAGAGACAGAGAGACTTGTAGATATAATGAGGGTAGTAGAATAGTGAGGTGCCTTAAAGGATGGAGTGTCTGGCCTGGAATCAGGAAGACTCACCTTCCTGAATTCAAATTTGGCCTCAAACACTTACTAGCTGTGTGACCCTGGGCAAGTCACTTAATTGTTCTGCTTCAGTTCCTCATTTGTAAAATGAGCTGGAGAAATGGCTAACCACTCTAGTGTCTTTACCAAGAAAACCCTAAATGGGGACATGTAGAGTCAGACATGACCACAAAACAAACTGAACAAATAAAGGGCAAGTACATAGGTAGGTAGTATGTAAAATAGCATTAGAAGGACCTTAGTTCGAATCTTTGTTTTTATTTAATATCTACATGACCTTGAGCAAGTCACTTAACATCTTGGGAATCAACTTCCCCCCAAAATAAGAGAGTTTAAACTAGATGACTTCTGAAGTTCCTTTTGGTTCAAAATCAATGACAGGGAGGATGGATAGTATAATGGGAGAAATATCAGATTTGGATGTAGATAAAATGAGTTTGAATCCCAGCTTTGACATTTACTTTATGTCTGACCTTGGCTAGTCACTGAGACCTTTGTGGAGTCTGAGTTTCCTAATTTGTAAAATAAGGAGACTCTAAGGGTTCCTTCCAGCTTTAAATATATAATTCTATTGAGTTAAGACTGGAAAAGAGGTAGCTAACTAGAAGGAAGAGACTACAAGAGACCATTAGGAAGCTGTCAAGTAAATTGTGTGATGTCAGTTTATGTAATTTACCCAAACTAAAAAAAAATCCTATACATTGAAATTATTTAGCACTACAGTTAAAAAAATATAATTTCCCTAGAACAGTTGTCTTTGTAATAGAATAGCAGATACAATGGAGAAAAGGTACTATAGCGAAAAATAAAATTTAAAAACTCATTGAATTAAAGGGCCCAAATGTTTAGAAGAAAAATTCTCTCTATTCCTTCTGAGTGATAGCAATAGAAAGTTACCCAAGAGAGTAGTGACAGAAACTGGACTGAAGGAGTCTTCTATGAGGAGAAGTTTCTTAATAGACAGTCTCAGAAAATAGACTGGGATGTCTCTAAAGGGAGTGAATTCCCTTTCCTTTAATGTCATCTAGCGGGAATTTTATAGTGTCTTGTCAGGGTACTATAGAGGGGAATTAGAACTATCAGTAAGAATTGAACCAATTGGTCCAATGGGGTACCTTCAAACTCTAAGTCTGTGGTTCAAGAATTGGAATGACACAAATGATAGAGTGCCAGGGCTAAAGTCAGGAAGACTCATCTGACCTCAGATACTTACTAGCTGGGTGGCCCTGGGCAAGTCAACAGAGCACTATTTGTCTCAGTTTCCTTATCTGTAAAATGAGCTGGAAAAAGAAATGGAAACCATTCTAGTATTTTTGCTAAGAAAATGCCAAATAGGGTCACAAAGAATTGAACACAACTGAAAAATGACTGAATAAGTTCAATTATAGGCTTTAATCCTACTCTATATTTCCTGTCTTTGACCTATACTGACTGTGTGACCCTGGATAAGTCACTTACTCTTTGAGGACCCTAGGCAACTCTCAAAGATTATAAATTGCAAAGAAAGTACTGAGCTTCTTATAGGGATTTCCTGATCAGGAAGCTCCCTATTTTAATGAAAGTACAGGTTCAGTCCCTATCTGTATGTTCCCAAGCAATTGGGGAATAAATCCAGTTCATGGTTCAAGTATATCATGAGGCACCATGATACAGGAGAGAATGAATTAACTCTGCAGTCAAAGGACCTAGGTTAAAAATCCACCTCTGATACTCCTATGACTTTGGGTAAATGCCTTAACTTCTCTCATATTGAAATCCTCATCTATAAAATAAGGGGGTTTGACTAGATGATGCCTGAGGTCTCTTCCAGCTCTCAATCTATTAACCTGTGATGCACTCAAAAGAATACTAGATTTTGAATCAGTAGACCTAGATTTGAATTCCACTTATGACACTATTTATTTCTCCATGCCTTAGTGTGCTCATTAGAAAATGAAGATTTGACTTCAGTGACTTCTGAAGTTCCTTTAAACTCTCAATCTATGTTACTACAATGAATCAAAGAGGAAATTATTAATTCCACTCCCTTCCAAAGAAGAGCAAATTGTGGCAGAGAAAAAGCAATGATTCTCCTAAACTCTCCCTAAAACCCCTCTGAGAAACTTTAAATAATGCCTCAAAACAAATTCTGGAGCAGCAGAGTCCACAAATGCATGGGGTGAAACAGTTTTCTAGCCTAAGACAACTTAGAAGGTTGGCAAGAAAGGTTTGTTGCACTGGGGAGTACCCCCCACACACACACTTTTACTTTCCATTCTCTTTTATTCCTCTTTTTTATGCTTTTCTCCCCCATTCTAAAAGCCTAATTAGATCTGTTTTTTCTCTATGACAGAAATTATAAGCCTTCATAAGGCAGAAAAAATACCTTCATTCTCACTATTTTTAGAAATAACAATGCAGATTAAAAATATAAAAGGAGGTGGTTTTTCTCTAATCAGAATAAGATGCTGAAAGTCATTAATTACATTAAAATTACCTATGGAAAGATGGTTAGGATAGGTAATTATATGCAATTGAATCATAAAAGAGAAGATTAGAGTAAAGGTCAGAGAAAAGAAGCTGGACCAAAAATGAATGGATTGCTATTTCTATGGAGGGGGTCTCTAGCAGAGGAACCTAGAAACCAGCACTTGTCCTTAATTTGTTCAGCATTGCTATCACAGATTTAGAGCAAACACATCTTTCAGATCTGTAGATTATACAAAATTGGGAAAGAAAGCTAATACACTGGGAGACAGAATCAAGGATCCACAAAGACCTTAAGGAATATGAGGATAGAGGCTATCATTTTTCATCTTTGTATCCTCAGTGCTTAAGATGCTGCCCTTCTAGATTCTTAATAAATGTTTGTCAGGAGGAACAAAGAAATCGTAACAAGTTATGACAACATGCTTAATCTAATGAGTTGAAATTTAATTTGAAGTAAAAGTAAAGCCCTGTTCCTAAATTTATGAAATCAATTGCATAAGAAAAGGTTGGAAGAAAAGCTACCAGAGAGGATTTAACATAGGAAAAAAAAAAAGACTGGGATTTTAGAGGACTGAAAACTAAACAGACATCAACAAGATATAGCCATTAAAAAAATGTTATTGCAACATCTCTCTCTCTATTTCAGGCTCTGTGTGTCTTTGCCTCTATCTTTCTGTTTCTGTGTGTCTTTTTCTATCTATCTCTCATTTCTGTTTTTCTGTCTCTTTGTCTCTGTCTTGCTCTCTCTCTCTCTCTCTCTCTCTCTCTCTCTCTCTCTCTCTCTCTCTCTCTCTCAACAGTTTATCTCTCCATCTCTGTCTGTCTCTGTCTGTTTCTTTCTCTGTCTCTTTGTTCCTGTCCCTTACGATCTGACTCTGTCTGACTCTCTCTGTCTTTGTCTAGACCTGGATTGCTCCACGAGGCAAGAGCCTGGTGGTAAAACTCAGTAGGACCAGATGGCCTCAGAAATTCCTTCCAGCTCTTCGATTCTGTGATTCTGTGACACTTCCCCCACCAATAAAAAATCTGCAACTCATAGGCTTAGATGGGAGAAAGAAGAAGGAGGGAATAAGAATTTGTTGCCCACTAGACTTTAGGCACTGTACTAATTACTTTACAAATATTATCTGTTCAATTCTCAGATCAAGGCTTCTTAACCTGTGTTGAGGATGACTTTGACAGCTGATGATGCCTATGTATACCTTCTCAGATCAATATTTTTTAAAAAATAATTGAAGAAAATGCCAAATTTCAATTTGAAACCAGAGAAAATCTTATTATTTTCCCCACATTTAAGACCTTGGACACTGAAAATTTTCCACAGATCCCTTGAGGTATGAATTAAAAGGTGAAGAAATCCCTGTCTTAGGTGCCACGGGTTGTAATCCTTGCTTCCAGGGAGGCAAAGTTGGAGCATCTCTTGAACTAAGGAGTTGTAAACAACACTGAGGTAAGCCAATCACATGTCTACACTAAGTCAAGCATTGATATATGAACCCCTGGAAGGGGTGGATCAGGTAGCCACCAGGTTACTTAGAGGCAGCTAGGGAATACAGTGGATAGGGTTCTGGACCGAGAGTCAGTAGCATCTGAAATCAAATCCAGACTCAGATATTTAGTAGCTAGGTGATTCCAAGCAACTTACTTAACTTCTGTCTGCCTCAGTTTCTTCATCAGTGACTTGGAAATAATAATATCATCTGCCTCTTTTGGGGAAAATAAAATGAATATTATTTATATTGCACTTTTCAAACCTTAAAAAATTAAATAAATCCTAAGTGTTTTTATTGTCCCTATTATTAAGAAGGGCCAAATAAACCTGTCAGAACTGTAGCAAGTCAAAAACTCCAGTGCTGAAAAGAATAGGTGAGTTCCCCTTGTACTTTTAGATAGAGAAAATCAGTCTTTAAAAAAAATTGTTTTTAAAGAACTCTTTCTTAGTTCATTTCCTGGGTTCACTAAGAATAAATGACTTGCAGGGGGCACACAGTCAGTATATGGAAGGGATAGGCTCTGAACTCAGGGTTTCCAGGCTCCAGAGATTTCTCTCTTCTTCTTGTTGTTCAGCTGTTTCAGTTTTGTCTGACTCTTCATGATCCCATTTGTGGTTTTCTTGGCAAAGATGTAAGAATGGTTTGCCATTTCCTACTCCAGTTAATTTTACAGATGAGAAAATCAAGGCAAAGGGTATTAAATGACTTGCCCAGGGTTACATAGCTACTAAGTATCTGAGGTCAAATTTGACCTCAGGTCTTCCTAACTTCAGGCTAGATGCTCTATCTACTTTGCCACCTATCTCACACTATGCCAGCTATTTTGTGTTCCATTCATAGAATATTGCTCTGCTAGATTCTTAATAAATAGTAAATTGTGTGATGGCAGTTTCTGTATTTTACCCAAACAAAAAAAGCACCCATTCACTGAGATTATTTAACACTACAATTAAAAATATATAATTTCCCTTAGAACAGTTGCCTTTGTATTAGAATAGCAGACACAATGGAGCAGTGGTACTATGGGGAAAAATACAAATTAAAAGACCCATGAATTAAAGAACCCAACTGTTTGGAAGAAAATTACTCTCTATTCCTTCTGAGTGATAGTACTAGAAAGTTGATATTACAATAGTTCTGCAGTCCTTTGACCTTGGTTGGATCACATATGGAATATTATCTTTGGTTTTAGATTCTGCCTTTTAGACAGACCTTTGAAAAGCTGAGTTATATCCAGAAGTAGATAACCAGGATAGTGAGAAGCCTGATGAGCATGCCATATGAGGAAAAGATGAAAGAATATAGCCTGGATAAGAGAAAACTCAAGTAGGAAATAATTCCTCCCACCAAATATTTGAAGGGTTATCATTGAAAAGAGTTATGAGATTTGTTCTGCTTGACCCTAAAGGCTAGTAGCATAGACAATCAACTAATATTTATTTATTGTTTATCATGTGGCAAGTACTATGTTAAAAAGAAAGACATAAAATTTATAGAACTAATGTGTGATTTACATCAGTTCAATGTAAAAAAAATATTCCCTAATAATTAGAACTGTCCATAATTGTGTGGTTTGAATCAAGAGGTGGTATGTTTCCCAATATTGGAAGTCCTCAGGGCTAGGCTCAGGTTCTGATGACTTATTGGGGATGTTCAATAATTCAATTCAAATATCTATGAAGTACCTACTATTTACTAGCTCCTGAAGGAGATAGGATATTTTAGATAAGATACAGTCTCTATTCTTATTAGTTCAGATTGGTAGAAAATATAATAAATATGTAGCTAACATAAAGCAATTCATGAGTGTACCAGAGAAGTATGAAATAATGTTTTTCATCAAGATTGAGAGGAGGAAAAGTCATTGAAAACTGAGGAATACCAGGGAAAGTTTTAAAAAGAAAATGACATTAAAGTGGGCTTTAAGAAATGCAATGTATGGACTGCTGGGCCTGGAGTCAGGAAAATGAGTTCAAATCATAGACACTGAATCACTTAACCTCTATTTCCCTTAGTTTCCTCAAATGTTGTTCAGTCATTTTCAGTCATGTTCTATTCTTTGTGATCCCATTTCAGGTATTCTTGGCAAAGACACTGGAATAGTTTGATATTTTCTTCTCCAGTTCATTTTACAAATAAGACAACTGAGGCAAAAAAGTTTAAGTGACTTGTCCAGGATCATACATTGAGTAAAATGTCTGAGTTTGGATTTGAACTTAGGAAAATGAGTCTTGCTGATATCTGTGAAGCACTCTAGTTGTACATCCCCCACCACCACCACCACTCCCCCCTCGACCCTCCTCCCAGCCAAATGTTATAATAGCACTTACTTCTCAGGGCTGTTTTTGAGGATCAAATGAGACAATATTTGTAAAGTATTTGGCATAGTCAGCATTTAATAAATATTTGTTTCCTATTGTTCCTTTAAGGGAGAAGTTGGCAGGAGAGAGCGCAAGACATATCTGAGGACAAGAGAATGTTCTAGTTTGGCTGGGATGTAGCATATGTTGGGAGAAGTGATAAGTCTGGAAAGCTAGACTGGAATCAGTTTGGGAAGGTTATGAGTGCCAAGCAACTGGTAGATGATAGGGAGTGAGTGATTTCTTAATCAAGGTATTGGTTGACAGGACTGTAGAAGTAAAATTAGTCATCAGTAAAGGGAGGATGAATTTAAATTGTTTGGACTGAGGAGGGTGGAGATTTTTTTTTTAAGTCTACCAACTTCAACATGAAGAAGTCCGTAGAAAAAGGCTAAGATGTGCCAAAAGAAAATTACATGGCAACACTTTTTGTTGTAGCAAAGAACTGGAAACATGTATCTATCAATTGAGGAATTAGCTGAACCAATGATCTAGCAAAAAGACAGAACAGAAGTAGTGTGACGTGATAGAATAAACCCTGGATGTAGAGTCTGAGGCAAGGCATTTACTCTTCCTGGGCCTCAGTTTCCTCAACTGTAGAATGAGAGAATTAGATTAGACAAGTTCTGAGGTCTCCTTCAAATGGAGATCTTTGACCTAGTTATTTTGCAATAAGAAGTTACACATATGTAGAATTCAGAGATACTTGAAAAATTTAATATGAACTAATGCAAAGAATGAAATGAGAAGAACCAGGAAAATGGAAGACAGCTCTTAAAGACTACAGAATTCTAGTGAATTCAGTAGCCAATCATTACTTCAAAAGATGAATAATTAAGCATATTTCCTACTTTTGGTCATAGAATAGATGCCCAGAATTTTTGTTGTTGAATCATTTCAGTCATGCTCAACTTTTCATGACTCCATTTGGGGCTTTCTTGGTAAAGATATTAGAGTGGTTTACCATTTTCTTCTCCACAAATAATACAGATGTACAGAAAATGAATATACATTTTCAAACATAACCAACATGCTGATGAGTTTTTACTTGACCATTATTTCGTTACTAAAGTGCATACTAAAGGAAGAGTGAGTTTGGGGTGATCAAAAATACAAAGAAAAGGAATGGACCCTATTTCTTAAAGAACTGCTTAAGTAGGTTAAATAAAGTGGCTAAGGTCACATAGCCAGCTCAGAAGTGGAACCTGAACCTACTCTGACTCTGAGGCCAGTTCTCGATCAATTAAACCAAACTCTATTTGTCCGCTTGTCTCTGCCCCTCAATTCTTTAATGAATATTTCTATGAGCTATCTACATAAAAAAAGCTATTGCTTCAAGTAGCCCAAGTTAATCAAAAGGAAATATGCTAAGAAAAAATGATATTTTCATTTCTAGGCTAAATTGGTTAAAGTTACCCCCAAAATGCCAATTGGGTTAAACTGAGGATTTAAGTCACTCAGGAATTATATTACATTGAGGTCATGGTTCTATAATTAACCCCCAGATGACTTTATCCAACTGATTATATATTGTTGAAAATGAGTAAGATCTACAGTTTGGAATTACTGAGATTTTCTCTTTTAAACAATAAACTTCTTAACTGAGAAGAAAAACAAAGAGTAACCCATAACTACAGTTAGGAATTAAAAGAAACAAAGATTTTTTTTAATTACCTTATTTTGTAGAAATTGACAGAACATGGCAAGAGAATGATTATTCTCTTTTTTTCTTATCTGATATCTTACAGTTTGGCCTTTTTTTAAAATCAGACCAGCAATTTAATCAGGTGAAGTCAATAAGTGTTTATTATCATCTGTTACATGCTAGGAACCGAGCTAAATTCTGGAAATACAAAGAAAGGTGAAAAAACTCAACCTGTTCTTGACTTCAAGAAATTTAGTTGAATGAAGAGCTCATAGTCTAACTAAAGAGAGTAGAGAGTTACAACTGAGGAAATTCAATTGCTCTGCAGTTTATGGTCTTGGAGGAGGAAGATAATAATTTTTCAAAATAAACTCTATAGGTCCCATATAAAATAAATCTTATAAATTACTTGTTATCTTGGGGGGGGTGGAAGGAGAGAGGGAGAAAACAACAAAAATGAATGTTGAAAACTATCTTTGCATATAATTGAAAAATAAATACATAAATTATTGAAAATAAATCTGATATATAAAAATTCATATATTAATATAAACCAATTATAATAACAAGACATTTGCTTGACAAAGGGATTTACAATAGGATCATTTGTAAGTTCTCACAATGCACTTCAAATATCCAATTAACTAAAATTCCCAATAATGTTTTAGAAACATATATGTTCTATAAAGCAAAGTGAACTGTATACTATTAGATTCAATTTAGAGATGAGGAAACTAGGTTCCAGAGAAATAAATGATTTGGCCCTGGAAACATTACTGTTTTGCAGGATCTTGCCAAAAGATTTTCTTTAAATAAAGGATGGAATTTCCTTTAGCCCACAACTGATTCTCATCCTTTTTTGCTAAGGTCAAGAATACAGTGGAATCATTTTTGTTTTGTTTTTCTTTGTAATTTCATCCTCAAACCACAATCTAGGAGGATCGGGGCTCCAAAGATGATTTCCCAGTATCCACAGTTTAGAGGAGATCAGAGCTAGATGAATCCTGGTACTTCTCCATCCTTTCAGGGTCTGGCATTCCCATGGATAGTATGTACACAGAGGAGGGGTGGGGAGAAAAAGGCAAAGAAGAATGGGATGAAAGAGCCTCTGATTTTCCTTAGCTGGAACCAATTCAGACAGACAGCTCAAGAAACAAGGGACCCCGGGGCAGCTAGGTAGCACAGTGGATAGAGCACCGGCCCTAGAGTTAGGAGTACCTGAGTTCAAATTTGTCCTCAGACACTTAATTACCTAGCTGTGTGGCCTTGGGCAAGCCACTTAACCCCATTGTCTTGCAAAAAGTAAATAAATAGATAAATAATGAAAAATTAAATTAAATTAAAAAAAATAGGGGTGGCCAGGTGGTGCAATAGATAGAGCACCGGCCCTGGAGTCAGGAGTACCTGAGTTCAAATCCAGCCTCAGACACTTAATAATTACCTAGCTGTGTGGCCTTGGCAACCCATTTGCCTTGCAAAAAAAAAAAAAAACCACAACAAAAAAACCCCCTAAAAATAAAATAAAGAAACAAGGTACCCCAAGTAGAATTTGGGAATAAATTGGAAAATTTCCTAAGTTTCAGTACAACTTCCTTCACTCGTCTCACACTACATGTAAATCATTGCAGAAGTAATCATGAGAGAACCCATGGAGGTCAAGTAACTTGCCTTTGGGAAACCCTACACAATGATAACAATGCCGCAAATGACTATAGCTATTCCTGGTTTACTAAGTGCTTTTCTCATAGCCACTCTCTGAAGTAGGCAGTGTATGTATCATTATTCTCACTTACAGATGGGAAAATTGAGGCAGTATCTTGATGATGTTTGTCCTTTGTTTTCAAAGAAGGCCATGACATTGGGGAGGTGATGCCATGACATTCATTTGAATTGGATTTGAGTGTGGGGGGGGTGTTGTGCAAAATTATCAGTCTCACTTTTTCCTCCAGCACTATCCAAACCAAATATAAATCAGAATGATTGGGGATAGTCTTGGTTGAAAGACACTTGGGCTTAAATGACTTGCCCAAGGTCTTACAGTTAGTAAGTTTCTGAGGTCCAATTTGAATTCAGGACCTCCTGACTCTAGGCTCTGTGTTATATCCATTGCACCACCTAACTGCCCAGTCTCCATTCATCACTATTCTAAGTATTGGATCAGTGATTCAAGGAGATCTAGACTTGGAGTAAGAAAATACAGATTTGAATTCCCATTTGCTAGATATATGATAGTGGCCCTATTTCTTCAACTATAGAATGAGGATATATTTTGTTAACTACTTCCAGAATTCTTGGGATAAAAGCTTTGCAAAAGAGCTATACAAATATGAAGTTCTTCTTTGGTTTGGAGATGTTTTTACTGTAATTATTTGGTCTTGACCTATGATTTTCTTATTGTAGGGTACTCCTAGTAGGAAAATTTCCTCTCCCATTGTGGATCAGTATTTTCTCTACAATTTATGACCTTAGTAAATTGCCTGGGTTACTGAGACATTAAGTTCCTTGCCATACAGACATATGCTGGAGGTAAGACAAATTCAGATCTATCCTGATTTCGAGAAGCCTAGCTGTCTATTTCACCCCATTGTCTCTTCATTCATTTTTATTTTTGTTATTCTTTGACTTGAGGAGGCCTCCTTGGAATTTTCCATCTCCTTCTATGGTGAAAAAAGAAAAAGAAAAACTTTCATCCATAGCCACCTACTTTAAATAGAAATGCTGGTGTTGACAATGGGCAGCTACTTTCTCTCATAGGGGAGTAATGGGCAAAGGGTGAAGAAACATCAGGGTCTCAGTCATCAGGATATAAACTTACCTTTTCCTCTAAGTCACATAACCATGTGTTAAATATCTGGAGTATGATTTTCACATGGCTGGGGGGGGGTGTTGTTTAGGCTTCATTTTTCTTACTGGCTTCTCTTATTCAATAGATCTTTCGCAAGATCTATTTCAATACTTTTACCATTTGGGCAACATTCCCTTTAGATGTGTAAAAAGAGTGCCAAAATTATGACTAGGACATTACTCATTGGAAATATTGTAGATAAAGATTATATTAGATATTCTCTGAGATCCCACCTACTTCTGAATTCCTGTGATCAACTTCCTGGTTTGGGATTGGGGTAGGAGGTGGGAGGTGGTGCAGATTCTGAGTGATGGAACCCTTTCCACCAATAAAGTCAATGAATTAATAGATGAGTCCTCTGGAGTAGACCCAAACCTTGTGAGATTACATAACTCACTTAAGATCTTTAAGGCTAATAAGCCTCAGAGGTCACATTTGAACTGAAGTCTTCCCAACCCAAGCCCAATTTGCTCTCCTTTATATAAGACAACCTCATGGGTAGTACAAACATTATTTTCCCTGTTTTGCAGACTTTTCAGGTTTCTGTTTGGTCTTTTTCTGGAGATACTGAATTCAAACTTAGCGATTCTTGTTACAAAGAACCATCTTGGACCTTGGAATGCTGTGAGTTAATGGTTCTCTGTGTTTCTGTGGTAGGGATTTAATTTGGAAACTGGCTAGTGGTTAGGAACAAAATGTTTCAGGCTGTTGGTTTATGACTATGTACTCCCTGTTTTGTCCCTGAGAGTCTGCACAACAATGGCGACAACAACTTTTCCGTTTAAAGCAGGTGGACATGGGTGTGTTTTGAGTTGTTTTTTAAAATCTCTATTGAAAAGGTAAAGGTAGGCAAAAGAAAAGGTGGGAAGAGCTGAGAAGGAGGAAGAAAGATAAAGATAGAAACAGAAACACAGAGAGAGACACATAGAAAAAAACAAAATAGAGACTGAGAGAGAGAAACAAAGAGATATTGAGACAGAGAGAGATACAGAGAGGAGAAAGAAATAAAGAGAAGGAAAGAGACAGAGAGATGTTGAGACAGACAGGCAAAAGGAGAGGAAAAGGGGGTAGGGAGGGAGAAAAGCAAAGAAAAGAGAGATGGAAGGTGGGGAGAGTGGGGGAGAAAGAAAAGAAGGAAAGAGGTAAAAGGGAGGGAGAGAGGCAGAGAGACAAAGACAAAAACAGATAAGAGAGACATAGAAAGAAAGATGGGGACAAAGAGAGAGGGAGGAAGGGAGAAAGAAAGAGACAAAGAAATGCAGAGAGGCAGGGAAAGATAGATATAAAGATAGAGAAAGAAACAAAGAGAAGGAAAGAGAGCCACAAAGAGAGATGCTGAGACAGGCAAAAAAGAGGAGAGGGAGGTATGGAGAGAGAGAGAAAGAAAGGCAAAGAGGAAAAGAGAGATGAAAGGAGTGGAGGAGAGGGGAAAAGAATGAAAGAGGTAAAAGGGAAGGAGAGAGGAAGAGAGAGAGACAAAGAGAGAAGGATAGAGACAAAAGGATAAAGAAAGAGAAAGACACTGAGAGATACAGAGAGGCAGGAAGGGACAGATAAAGAAATAGAGAAAGACACAGAGATGAGCAGGAGAGGAAAAGAGGGAGAGAGAAAAAATGGAGAGAAGAAAAGTGAGAGGGGAGGGGGAGAGGCAAAGAAGAGAAAAAAGGAGAAAGGGAGGATATGGAGAAGAAAGGCTTTTCTTTTCAGTTTTTCACCCTAGTGAATTAAATTCTGGTCAGAGCTTCAGGGTCACTTCACCAAATACCACACTCAAAGGTTATTGGATCTGAAAGTGTATAATAATCTGCCTAATTGAAGGCCTGTTTGTAATTTGGGTAAGAGAAAAACCAAACATAAAAGATTTTCTACCTAAGACTTGGCAAACCGTGAAGCAATTGTATTTGAACTTTGTACATACAAAAGTATTTTAAAGAGACTGGAAATGGAAAGCAAAATAGACACCACATTAAATTGACTTAGGGAATAGGAGACATTGAACAAAACAGACTTGGAAAAAATAAGGGGATTAGGGCTTGTGGGAACTTCCTGGAGGTAAGTGATAGGGAATTGGTCTTCTGAAACACTTTGAGAAGTTGGAGACTAGGTCAGAAACAACTAGACTCTTTCATAGCTGGAAGGATTTCAGAGGTCACTTTATCTAGTCCCCATATTTTGCAGATGAGTAATAGGAGACCAGGAGAGGATATTTGTTTTATAAGATCACACAGGGAGTGATTAACAAAGCCAAAACTTGGGATCAAGGTTCTCTGACTCCAAACCCAACATTCTTTTCACTGAACCTTATTAGATTTAATAGAAATATATATATATAATATATATAATATATATATTATATATATATATATAAAACATAGTTGCCTGGAAAATGAATTATTTTTAAAAAACTCAAACTTCTTCAGCATATATATATACTCTTTGAAGGCAGGGCTTATCCATTCATTGTATTTGTACCTTCAGAACATAGTAGGCACTTAATAAATGCTTATATTGATTGACTGTAGATTGTGTTTAACTGAGGTAGGTCAAGGCCACAAATTTAACCTGAGTAGGTAAAGATGTGCTAGTTGGTGCAGTGGATAGAAAATCAGACTTTGAGATTAAAGACTCATCTTCATGAGTTCAATATGGCCTCAGACATTTACTAGCTGTGTGACTCTGGGCAAGTCACTTAACCCTTTTTGCTTCAGTTTACTCATCTGTAAAATAAACTGGAGAAGGAAATGGTGAAATACTTCTTTATCATTGCCAGGAAAACTCCAAATGGGATCACAAAGAGTAGGACAGGAGTGAAACAACTCAACAACAAAAAGTAAAGATGCACTATTTTTAAAAATATTTTTTATTTATTTAAGGCAATGGGATTAAGTGGCTTGCCCTAGGTCACACAGCTAGGTATATTATTAAGTATCTGAGTTCAGATTTGAACTCAGGTCCTCCTGACTCCAGGGCCAGTGCTCTATCCACTGTGCTACCTAGCTGTCCCCAAGATGCACTATTTTAAAGGAAGTAACCCTAATATCTAAATAGATGGGTAACATCTAAGATTCTGATGACAGTAATATTTCTTTTATATCTGCACTAGTAAGAAACATTAATTTATTGAGCCTAACATGAATTTCAAAAGAAATACCAAGTGTATGAAAAGATTAAAAAATAAAATTCATATGGACAAGTTAACAGTTGGGTTGGCAGTAATCCTTCTATATTTGGAGATTTTTTTTCAGAAAAATAATGAAGCATAGAATTCTCAAGAAAGACTTCAAAACTCATGGGAAAAAGTAGTTGGGAGAATAAATCATATGGCAGCTAGGTGGCCCAGTGGGGAGAGAATGCCCTGCCTGGAGTCAGGAAGACTCATCTTCCTGAGTTCAAATCTGGCCTTGTACACTTGATGACCCTGTGTGTTCCTGGGCAAGTCATTTAACCTGTTTGCCTCAGCTTCCTCCTCAGCAAAATGAACTGAAAACCATTCCAGTATCCTTGCCAAGAAAATCCCCAAAGGGGATACATCTTCTTATAAAATATAAAAATCCTCCAGGATTTTTATACTTGTCATATCTTATTAATTTATGCCTGACCTTGGTGATAAGGCTAGGTGCAGCACCCTACCTAACATTTTTGAAGGATGTTATCATCTCTCTGTGCTTCACATGGTCACATTTTTTGTTTGTACTCTCTGCTCTGATAAACTAGAAAAAAATTTAGCTCTTGGAAGGAAACTTTAAAATTTTGGAAATTTGTGTATTTCAGAAATCTTTCAGGTTTTGTATACTTATGTTGGATCATGAATTTAAGTGGTTTTTCTTTAACACTGAATGGTATTCTTGGCAATCCTATGATCTCTCTGTCATATTTTGTGTTTTATCCTTCAAATATCTCTGTCCCTCTCTCTTCTCTACTTGCAGCTTGTAGTAGTAAATTAGCCCTGGTTACAGGTTAGGACCTGGGTCCTTGAGCCAGTTAAATGAAGGCAGAAACCATCTGATCTCTCTGGCATTCAGCTCTACAACATTCACACAACAGTTACCTAATTAGCATTTGTTGAATTGAATTGTATTGAGTTGTGAATAAATGAAACACCAACAATTGCTATAATAATCATCCTTTTAACTGTATATAAAGGCAGATTCAAATCTCACAAATATAGAGAGTTTCCCCATCCAGGAAACTCTGGAAGTAAACTTAGCTGAGGTTTTATTGAATAGACTAACTATACGAAACAGTGAAAAGAAGTAATCTTTTATTTTCCATTATTCCTAATGTGTCAATAAGAAGACATTGTCTTTAATGACAGCAGAAGAGATTTAGACTGAGAAGATTAAAGAATGGCAGCATAGGATAGAATAGGATAGAGTTTGGGTCCCAGAGTTAGCAAGATCTGTCTCTGACAAATGCTAGCTATATGATCCTGGGAAAGTTCCTTAACCTACATGACCTTCTAAGAATATGAACTCCTCTATAGCCCTAATCAGATTAAAATGTAATTGGTAACATTTAACAAAATAAATAAAAATATAATACAACATAGATAATGTTAATCTATGCTTTTCTAAGTCCATAAGGATATGTTTCTATTGACACCACTCCCTATACCAGTGAAATCATATGACTGGTTTATAAAGGAAGAAGATAATTTTATTATGGTATCATTATTTTTGTTCTCTTAAGTTCTTTCTGGGACACCAAGTGGCATAGTGGATAGAACACCCAGCTTAGAGTCAGGAAGATGAGTCTTCCTGAATACAAATCTAGTCTCAGGCAACTGTGTGACTCTGGTCGAGTCACTTAACCTTGTTTGTCTCAGTTTCCTCATCTATAAAATGAACCGAAGGAGGAAATAGCAAACCACTCTAGTGCTGGAAAAAAAAAAACCAACAAAAAAATCCAAATGGGGTCATGAAGAGGCAGATATGACTGAAAAACAAATGAATAAAAACAAAAAAGTTCCTTCTGATCTAAAACTATGATGTTATGATCCAGTATTGATTTACATTTCTATGGTATTGATTGATGATCACTATCCTTACTTTATAGATAAGAAAAATGATACTCAAGGAGGTTACATGACTTGCCAGATAAACTGAAACAAATTATTGAGGATCAAAGTTCTTAAAGCTGAATGGAAACTTGAAACCATCCAGTCCAATCTCTGAATTTCACAAATGGGAAAACTGAGGTCGTTGGTAAGAAAATTTGCCTAAGGTCACACACATAATAAGTGTCACAGACATTGAAACCAGGTCCTTGGACTCTAGAGAGAGTTTGCTTTGTACTCTACTACACAATATCTTCCTTAAATTAAGAGACATTCTTCTATTCAGGCTAGTCTCAAAAAAAACCTTTTAACTTTTTTGCATTGTAGACTCCTAGGCAGTAGGGTAAGGGCTATAAATCTCTCCTCAGAATTATTAATGCATTACTTTTTAAGGTATACATTTTAATGCAAAACTCAGGAGTTTAAAATTCGTAAAATAAAATACATGCAATTACAAATGAACCCAATTATGTTAAAATGTTGTTGTGTCACTGCCCTTGGAGTCAGGAGTACCTGAGTTCAAATCCAGCCTCAGACACTTAATAATTACCTAGCTGTATGGCCTTGGGCAAGCCACTTAATCCCATTGCCTTGCAAAAAAAAAACAACCTAAAAAAATGTTGTTGTGTTCAGTCATATCTGATGTTTCATGATTCCATTTGGTGCTTTCTTGACAAAAATAGTGGAGTAGGTTTCCATTGCTCTCTTCAACTCATTTTATAGATGAGAAAACTGAGGCAAGCAAGAGTAAGTGACATGCCCAGGTTCACATACCTAATAAGTGTCTAAGTTCATATTTTAACTCAGGTCTCACTGACTCCAGGCCTGCCACTCTATCCACTCTGTCCTCTGGCTGCCCTATGTTGAAATATGATTATCAATTTTTTTAAAAGGTTAATGGCCCCCAGGCTAAAAACCCTCTCTCTGGATTGAGTCTTATCAGTCAGCAGATCAACTATTTGACTTCTGATGCTTTTTTCCAATGACATTCTATGTCATCAGAATTTCATTTTTGTCCTCCTGGACAAACTTGTTCCCATTAAAACTATATTGAGTCTTTTAAAAAAAAGGCACCAAGATGATTATAACAGAGATTCACAGTTCCACCTTTAATTCTTTTGTTCTGTTCCACTTTGAATACCTTTCCATGTTGTTCATTAAATTCATAATTGAAAAAACAAGAAAAAGAAAAAGCTTCCTAGTCAAGGAAATTAGTAAAATTGTGTATCTTTTCTACTTTGGAGTAGTAGAAATGACCCTGAACCTCAAGTTCAAAGACTTGCATTAGGATCTTCCTCTTAGGTGTGGAAGGTCAGAACACATTAACAATCTTGAGCCTCAATTTCTTAATGTAGTAATAACCCTTTCTGCTAACTACTGTAGAGGGTTGTTGTGATGAAAGAAAGCCCTTCACAAATTGTGAAACCCTCTAGGAATGTGGCTACACTGAAACCTCACATGAGGAAACATCACCATCCAATCCAACCAAACAACAGTGACTTGATCCTTATTTGGTGTCAAATCAAGAATTAAAAAGATGTTTCTTCTAAAGTAAGAGAGGTCAAAATGACTTCACAGTTTAAAAGAATACATAATGTTCTATATATTATGTGTAAAAATTCCAGATATGTGGGGTCTCTTTTGCACACTAATATAATATATACACACAAATATTATTAAGTGTAATTCTAAACCTATCTACATATCTAAATGATTGTATATGTGTGTGTTTGTGTGTGTAAATGTATATCTTTATGTAGATAGTAGAGTAGTCAAGTGACAGTGGATAAAGCACTGGACTTGGAATCAGGAAGATTCATGGTCATGAGTTCAAATATGACTTAATTCTGTTTGCCTCAGTTTCCTCATCTGTAAAAATGAAGTGGAAAGAAAATGACAAACAATTCTATCATCTTTGACAAGAAAACCCCAAATGGGGTCATGAAGAGTCAGATATGACTGACAAAATAGCAAAATCCTTTCATAGCGTTTAGCACAGTGACTTGTACATGGAAGGCATTCTGTAGATATTGATTCATAGGTAGTCAGTGACTGAAACAACTAGACCGCAACAACAAAATATATAATTACAATCTGCACTCAGTAGTTACTCAAAAAGCTTTTGTTGAATTGAGTTGATTTGTGTATGAATGAAACACCAACAATTGCTGTAATAGCCACCCTGCTAAGTATACAAAAAAAAGGTAAATGGAAATCTATATATACAGTTTTTATAGTTTACTGCTTTTAGAAACTGGTTAGAAACCAGAGGTTTTGTTGATAGCCTTCAATTATATGAAATTATTAAATGAATAATGGTGATCTCTTACTCTCCTTTACTCCTAATGCATCAATAAGAAAACATGATCTAAAATAATAGAAGAGATGAGGTTGGATGTGAAAGTAAAACAATGGCTTTATAGCAAAAATAATGTATATCTAGATCTATATCTATAATATGTATATCCTGGAGAAGGAAATGGCAAACCAATCCAGTATTTTTGCTAAGAAAACCCCAAATGAGGACTTAAAAAGTTTGACACAACTGACAACTGAAACAACAAATACACTCCTCATATATTTTTATGGACATAATATATATGCACATATATAATAATATATACAGATGTATTATTTTACACAATATATGTATATCATTATATATTATTAATTATATGCTATATGTATATTATATAAATGTGCATTATTAAATACATAATATATGTGTGAAGATGTAATTTCATCAATATAGGGATTGCTCAAGGAGGAATTTCCTCTACCTATGCAGAGCAGCACTTCTTCAATCAACAGCATAAGAGGGTTGCCCGAAGCAACCCTCTGGGGGATGCCCAGAATTCCAGAACCATCAATATGTGGCCAAAGGAAGGACTTCACCAAGGTAGCCCTAACTCTGAAGCTTGTTTCTAACCAGTGTCCCAGGCTGCTTTTACTAATGAATAAGATAATAAAATATCTGCTTACTTATTTGTGCCTCTCTTGGCTAGAATACAGTATTAGAACTAACAAGGACCTTAGAGACCAAAGAGTCTAACACCCTCATTTGATAGACAAGGACACAAAAACACAAAGAAACATATAGTGTTAAGGGGTTTGGACTAGAATCCAGAGCTTCTTGACTTTGAGGTCAGTTCTCCACCAGTTGTGCAGTACTGTCTCCCTCCCCTCAGCCTCGCTCCTTCCCCCAGCACATGTGCATTTTATATATGTTATTTTTATATATGTCCATGAAATGGTTACTTCCACCAATGTACAACTGTGCATTTCCTTCTCATCCTCCATCTTACCTCTATGTCCACAAAGCACTGATAATAGCTGATATTTGCATGTAGCTGCAACAGTTACAAACATTTCATTTGATGCTATATTATAACCACCTACTAGAGAAGCAATGTAGATTAAGGGCTAGCCTTAGAGTCAGGAAGAGGGATTCAAATGCTGCTTTTTTGTTGCGTCTTGGCTCTGTTGGTCCTAGGCAAGTCATTCAATTTCTTCAGTGCCCACAGGCAACTTTCTAAGGCTATAACTTACTGAAGTGTCCTCATCTCACAGGGAGTGCTTGTACCAGAGAAATGTTGGTGGGTAGGGACAAAAAAATAACCCTTTAAGATATATACTTCTGGGGAATGCAATTATTGCCCCCCCATTTTACAGATGAGGAAAGTGGACTAGGCTCACAGTGACTGAAGTCACAAAGTGAAGTCTCAGAATACAGCTAGTGTTCAAGTGAAATTTAAACACAGGTCTCTGCTTATAAGTACAATGCTCTTTCCACTATTCTACAGTGATTTTCACTAGTCAGTCAGTCTAAGCATTTATTAAATGCCTCCTATATTCCAGGAAGATAGCTAGGTGACTCAATGGTGTCAGAAATCCTTATTTTCCAGAATTCAAATCTAACCTCAGACACTCATTAGCTGTGTGATCCTGGGCAAGTCACTTAACCCTGTTCACCTCAGTTTCCTCATTGGAAATGATAACAGGGAGGAGGTTACCATTGAGTATGTCTGCCAAGAAAACCCTAAATGGGGCAGTGAGAGTTGAATTTGACTGAAAAATAATTTGACAACAACAAATGTACCAGACACTGTGCCAAGGGTTGGGGGGATACAAAGAAGCAAAAGACAGTCTTTGCCTTCAAGAATCTCATAATCTACTGGGGAAGACAACTGGCAAACAAATGTGTACAAATAAGCTGTGTTCAGTAAAAATAAGAAATAAATAAAAGAGCTGCACAAACACAATATTAATCACTCTGGCAATTTATCAATAGGCAATTTATCTAATTGACCATGTTATGGAAAGGAAATGGTGTTTCAGCCAAAGATTAATTTAGGAATCTGGTTAACCAGAACCCTAAAGTAAAAATACCAGTTGATATTTTCTCTTCTAAGTTCGGCAGTCTATAGTCAGTTAAAGTGTCCAAGATAAAACTAGGCTGGGACTATTCCAGTTTTCTATCTGGCTAATGGTCTAAATAAGAAAGTCAGGCTCTAAAGGTCCCTCCACCCAAGGGATTGAAAGAATCTCAGTTTCACGTAGATTCTTAGAAACCAGCTCCCTAGAACATGGGCTTAGTTACATACCTGTGGCAGTTTCATATCATTGATGTCCCAACTTACTGTTTCTCTGTTTTGAGAAACAAAGTCCTCAGGCTCCATGGTCACGTCTCCCACAACTTCCAGCCTGTTCAGATCTTTTCTGAAATGATTTTTCTGCCAGAGGCTTCAGATGAGGGTTACTTCTCTCCACTCTCAAGCAGTTTGGACCAGGGTGGCTCTTTCCTGACACTGAAAAAAAAAGATAGTGAGGCTAACCATTAAAGATAAAAATCAGTGTTCATCTGCCAGAAAAACTCGTTCCATCAAAAAAGTTTTGAAAGCTCTAACATACCCGTGGCCAAAGCAATGGAAAATACTTAATGACTGAAAGTAATCTCACAGGGTAAAAAAAAAATCATGATTACCAATTGCTTAGCCATCCATTTTACCTGTTGGGCTTTATTTTAATTCTTGATTCTAAGGATTGGAGAGAGAAAAGAGTTCAGGAGGAGGTAGCAACACTTGCACCTTGCTATAGGCCAGGTTTTTTACTATGTACTTTGCATATGGAGGTTCCCTAGGTTGACCTGTTTTACAAAGAAGAATATGAGCTTTTTGAAAGCTAGGCCCGATTTTTTTAATTATTGTTTTTAATTTCTCAATACCCATCACTCTGCCTTCCATTCAGAAGGAGCTCAATAAATGTTTGTTGAATGTTGTCTGAACATAGATTGTGCTAATAAGCAACTAGATGTTGATGTGAATAAAACACTGGGCTTAAAATTAGGAAGTTCTCAGTTTGAATTTGACCTTAGACATTTACTAAATGGCTTGACCCTCCTTTTACATTGTTAAGTCATATAGGTACACAAAGGATAGAACCAGACCTAAAGGTTCCTGTAACCATATTCAGAATTCTTACTACTCTACCAGACTGATTTCTAGTTCCTTTAGCTCTGAGATGAGAGAACTCAGTAAGAGGAACTTTAAGGCTCCAATCAGAAATAATCATGGGTTCAAAGAGGCAGTGCAAAAATCACTGGATTTGGAAGGAAAGGGAATGAAGAGTTTATTGAGTATTTAATATGAGTCAAGAGACTTGAGGTTCAATTTATGGCTCTTTTTACTTCATGACCTTTTGTGGTCTTAGGCGTCAGTTTTCCCAATTGTAAAATAAAAGTGTTGGACTAAATTACATCTCAGGTCCTTATTGACACTACATCTACAATCCTAAAATACTTCTCATTAGAATTTGAAGACAAATGCGTAAGGCATTGAGATCCACTGATTAAAGGGTCTATCTGTGACTTTGGACTTTGAAAACCTATATGAAGTATATAGAAAAGATTGCTTATTTTAACAAAGGAAGACTCTTGAGCAGTTAGACAGCATGTAAAACCTATTTAAAACAAACAAATTACCATCATCAGGGCAGAAATAATGTCCTAAAGCAAAAAATGATTGCATCTGTCTTTCTCATTAATTACCACAAAATGGTAACCTCCTCCCTGATATCATTTAGGAAGCCATCACTACTTTTTGGAAAGAAGCAAATCATCGAGGAGAAAATGATGTGTAAAGAAGCAATTTGAATAAAGAGAAGTGAAATAAATAGCTATTGTAGAAGATACTTATTGCCATTGTATCCCCTTTGACAAACTCACCCCTTCAGCTCTACAATTGATGAGATTAGCTGGTAAATGGTATTGTATTAATTTGAAGAAGAATAAAAACCATTTCAGTAATTGAGGAAGATGATGCCAGAGCAGCATAAAACACAGGTGTTTTAAGGGGAGGGAGGAAGGAAAAGTCAAATTCTGGAAAATCCAAATGTTCTTTTCCTGATAGGGCAAGCACATTTAATTCTAAAACTTTCCAAAACTTCTCTGAAGCTAAAGATAAGTACAATAAAGAATAGACTCTAGGATGGGAAAGAGATTTTTAAAAATGAGCTGTTTAGTAATGAATAGCAATTTCAGGGACTACAATTCCTAGATTCTCAAAACATTAACTCAATTTTAAAAAATCACTTCTGCGGAATAATCCAAAATAAAATATCATTACATATCGGGTCACTATTTGAGTCCCTTATATTGTTTTCTTCTGAATGTCTGACTGATCTGGGCTGCCTTACCTTTTCAACTCTTTAGGTGAATGCAGACAATAGCGTGTTATCAATCCAAAAAATTCATTTCTAGTTCAGGTCACAGCAAGCTTTGTCACTTTCTAAGTTAGAGGCTGTACTCGATTCCAGGTCAGAGTACAATATGCTAATAAGATCTGGCATCTAGCCAATCAAAATCCAGATGCTCTGAGGCAGACATAGGTAAGGAAAATTTGTGAGCTAATGTATGAGCCCTCAAGTTCTTTCCAGAATGCCAGCAACATGAGGGGTATTGTACCATGTCATCCAATATTTGCCTGATTCATGTTTAGAGTCATTAAATGAAAGTGAAGATATGAAGGAGTCTTATGTGGACAGATTGATAAATGTTTCTGAAATTTAACAGGTCAGAAGCATAGTAGACTAACTGCTCAAAGAATAGTCTAACTTTGATAGGATTTTCTTTCTTCCTTCCCTCACATCTCTCACTCTATCTTTCACCTCCAACCCTTTCCTCCCTCCGCTTTTCCCAGTTTCTCTTTTTCTACGTCTGTTTTCTGTGTGTATCTATGTCTTTACCTCTGTCCCTGTCTCAGTTTCTCTTCTTATCTCAGTGTCTCTATGTCTCTTTTGTATGACTCTCTCTTTATCTCTCCCCTCTCTGAACCAAGGAACGTCAAATCAACATCCTTACTTCTCTGATCTCTATGGTAATCTTACATCTGTGCTGTATGTTTAGAACCTTCTAAGGTTCTAAATAATACATTTTCCCCTCTGTCACTGGCAATACTTTTTGCCTTCTAAGCCTGTTTAGGAGGGGATTTTTTTTTGGCAAGGAAATTGGGGTTATGACATTCCCAGGGTCAAACAGCTAGTCTAGAAGCTCTTTTATAAAGATCAACAGAAATATTGAACAAGAATTCTCCCTTGAGTTTTCAGTCCATGATTGACTTCCTTAGCTTAGTTTCCAAGGCTCTCTAAAATTTGGTCTGCTTTTATCAACTCTATTCCTACCATACTTCTCCCACTCTCCCACCACCACCACCACCACCACCACCACCACACACGTATACGCAAACCCTCCTTTTGAGTCAATCCATTCATTTGACTGTCCCAGAGTAAAAGTGCAGTAGCAGCAGCTCATATTGATATAGAACTCTATTGTTCACAGTCATCTATGAAGTAGATAGTAGAAATATAGTTATTTCTACTTTATAAATAAAGGAACCTATGATTTAAAGAGATTAGATGTCAAGATTGCATAGCTTATGTGGCCAGTCTTCTAATCCAGGTCACCCAAGAAGATGTTGAGACAGTATAAAAGCAGGATGGAGAAAAAAGGAGGAAGGGGAAAAAAAGTGAGAGGTGACTGGAGGTGGATTTCTACAAAAGACTTTAGTCCTTTTCAACTTGAGCCCCATTTTCTGTCTTTAGCAAAAATTTGTTAATTAGACATCAAAATGAACTGAACAATGTTATTCCCACCTTCCTCCTTTTACCTCAATATTGAAAGAATATTACTATAGATGAGTTTTTGTTAGGAGTCCCTAGTGCAGAAAATCGATCATTTTTCAGTTGTCTGAATCTTGTTTGGTGTTTTCTTGACAAAGATACTAGAATGGTTTGTCATTTCCTTTTCCAGCTCATTTTACAAATGAGGAAGCTAAGGCAAGCAGTCAAGTGCCACACAGTTAGTAGATGTCTGAGGTCAGTTTTGAACTCAGGAAGATAAGTCTTCCTGGCCCCAGTTTTGGCATTCTATCCACTATGCAACTCGACTGACTGATAGTTACCATATATTGTACAAAATAAAATCATGATGAGTATGTTTGCTAGTTCTGGATGAAGGGATGAAGGATGGGAAATGTTAGCTGCCACCATAAACAAGACTGCAGATACATATTGAGGCATATAAAAGAGGAATGGTCATCTCCATGACCATTGATCTAACTCCCTTGATCTCACTCAGACTTTCCAGACTGATTTCTTAGACTATCAATCAGTCAGTTCCATTCCTCACAGCCCCTTGAATTTATGTGCTCTATATACTCCAGAATATTAACCTGGCCTGACTGTTTAATCAACAAGACTTGAAACACAAAGTTTGACCCCTTCTCTGAATAATGTATGTAAAAAATTAAAAGAAATGCTAGAAGAAACTAGTTTAGTTAGAAGTTGGTAAAAATAAATATATAATTTTTCTAATCTGTGAGGTCACAGACTTGTTGGAGATCATGAACCCCAGATTAAGAACTCTTGTCCTAAAAAACTGGGCTGTGGTTGACAATTGTTGAATTGCTCTACTCTAAATCTCCAGCAGGGGTCTCCATATACTACAAAACAACCATAGCACCTTGTCTCTTAACAACTATAAGATAGATTTTCTGTGGCAACGTTTGGAGTCAGTGACCCTGGCCCATAACTTATTGAGAATGGTCCCATCCCATTCCCCGGTTTCCAGATCTGTATTTTCTCTTCCCATCTTCGTCCCTTCTCCCTCTCATTGAGAAAGCAAGAAAAAACAAACAAACCCTTTTTACAAATACATATAATTAAGCAAAATAAATTCCCACATTGGCCATGTCCAGAAAAATAAGTCACAGTCTGTACACTGAGTCCATCATATTTCTATCATAAAGTGGGTAGCATATTTGATTTTGAATCCTCTGGAAAGCCATTGTATTGATTTACATTCCCAAATCATTTCTGAACTATTACACTTGTATGCAAATCAGTATCCCTACCTTTAATCTCTTTATATTTCAGTTTATTTTCTATTTTGCAATCAAATTGAGTTTCCTAAAGGGCAAGTCTAACAATGTTGTCCCTCTATCCAATAAATTCCTGTGATTCCCTATTACTAGGAGATGAAATATAAAATCTTGTTTACCTTTTAAAGTCCTTCATGAACTGACCCTTTCTTATCTTTCCAGGCTTCTTATATCTTAGACTCTCCAGTTCTCTACTATTCAGTAACACTGACCTTGCTGTTCTCCAAAAAGACTTCCAACTCTGCATTTTCATTGACTATTCCTCTACCTGGAATCCTCTCCTTTCTCATCTTCTTCTCCTGGTTCCCCTGGCTCCCTTCAAGTCCCAGCTAATGGCCAACCTTTTACAAGATCCCAATGATATGCCTTCCTCTTGTGATTCATATCATGCTTATACATTATTTGCATGCTGTCACTTCCATTGGAGCAGTTAGATGTCCCAGTGGGTTGAACTCTGGGCATGGGATCAGGAAGATTCATCTTTGTGAGTTCAAATCTGGCCTCAGACACTTATTAGCTGGGTAATCCTGAGCAAGTCACTTAACCTTGTTTGCCTCAGTTTCCTCATATGAACTAGAGAATGAACTGGAGAAGAAAATGACAAACCACTCCAGTGTCCTTGCTAAGGAAACCCCCAAAATTGGCATCACAGAGAGTAGGACATAACTTCTAGACAAAACAATAACAGACTTCCATTAGACTTGGAGCTACTTGACAGTAGGGACTATTTTTTGCCTTTCTTTGTATCTTCATTGTTTAATATAGTACTAGCAATATGTTGCTCAGTCATTCAGTTGTGTTCAACTTTTCATGACCCCATTTGGGATTTTCTTGGGCAAGATACTGGAGTGGTTCCTTCTTCAATGGAATGAGACAATAGAAAGGTTAAGTGACTTATTCAGGTCACACAGAAAGTGAATATCTGAGGTTTATCCATGGTCACATAGTATCAAAGTCAGAATTAGAAAACTAGAATTTCCTGATTCCAATTCCAGTCCTCTATTCACTTCATGCCTTCTTTTATTCTGCACTAGTGGCCCATGATACTTACTTGATGCAATTACCACAAACCCTCAGTTGGTTAAAAAAAAATTCTGTATCTGTGAAGTGCAATAAGGTGAAGTACAATAAAATGAGATATGTCTATAATTATCAATTTTGTTGGCATATAATTAGACAAAATAGTTTCTAATAAAGTTCCCTGCTCTTCATCTATTGTGTCTAGTTCTATTTATTAAAGAAAAATGGGAAGCATAGACTCTACCATAATTATCAAATCCTGTGTGCTCTCACAAACTAGGTCTAATGGGCCTATTGAGAAGGGTAGCAATAGTCACCAAAATGAACCTGTAGGGGACATTTTACCTGATCTGGATATAAAGGAGCAAAGACTAGAATATCTGGTAAAGTGTATATGAAAATCTGTAATATTTTACTTATATTTTTTTGTCAGTGTTTCAGGGATTTATGTATTTATGTTCCAAAAACCTATTTGTTCAATTGTTAATTTCAGGCATAACTTTCCTCATCTTTTCCTGGGATTCTACCTATCATATTAAATTAATTCAAGTTGTCCTCCAGGGCCAATGGCAACATTAGCTATCTGTCAAGTTAAAGAGATAACAATTAGATAAAGAAGAGAGAGAATTCTTGGAATACATAATAAGCTAGTCTGGAGTTCATCTGGATTTATGTAAAATGCAAGCTGTGTTGAAGTGGGAAACTCCTTGTCTCCATGAAATACTCATAGGAATTTTTTAAAGATATTACTACCACTTCTCTAGGTTCTTCATTTTAACAGATCTCCAATCAACTGTCTAAAGTACCCTAAAGCTTTCCAGTGGGCACTAGAGAGGGAAGATGCATTTTGCAATTCTAAAAATTGGTTTTTTTCTTATTGTTTTTCTAAACTGAAATGTGCATGGAATTAGAGGTCTATCATTATCAAATGTTACTCCTGTCCCACCATTGACATCTTTGAAGTGATAATAATACCTAACATTTACATAATACTTATTATGTATGGGGCACTCTGCTAAGTATTTTACAGATACCTCATTTGATCCTCACAACAACCTGGAAGGCAGGTGTGGTATTATTCCTATTTTACAGCTGAGGAAACTGAGTCAGACAGAGGTTTACAACCAGAAAGTGACTGAGACCAGATTTGAAATCAAATGTTCTTGATTATAGGCCAATTACTCTCTATATTGTACAATCAAGCTTCATCTCATGTCCAAGGATGATAAGGAATAAGGCTGCTGAGAGAAGACATGTGCCACCTTTATCTAGGAGTTCAATGTTGTTCAGAAACCTGACTGACACTCTATTATCATTGTTGGCCTGTCTCTGAAGCTGCCATACTAGTTTTTGCTGAGCTGTTGCTGCCATCTGCTGGAACTGTCATCTGGCAGGAGATGGAGAGGAGGGTGGCATAAAGGGCAACGTTATTGTTCTTTTGTGAGTCAGTCCATCTGGGGGTAATCAATATATATTTAGCTCTTTAGTTAGCAAGACAAACATCATATTTAACTGACACACTGTGGTGGTTATGAAGAAGTTGCCTACTTGTACAGCTCTCTTACCAAAAGAACCTCCCTCTCAATTACTGAATGAGGTCCCCAGCTGAATTAGAGAAAATAAATTTCCTTTATTTTTTTCCATATTCCATAATCCTGTCTGTGTGCCTAGCACATTCTACAACTTCTGATGGTTCTGTGACTTGGAATCAATACTTGTACCACTTTTCACTTGCTCTTTCTATTACTATTGCCCTTCTCCAGGCCATGCAAGCTGACTTGAAGCTTAGTTAAATCTCAATGAAGTTTCATCCTGGACCTTACTCTCCCTTGCCCCATCCCCCCACATTCAATCAATAGTTGACGTCTTGACATCACAATTTCCAAAATATCCTTGATTTCTATCCCTTTATCTCTCTTTACATAGTCACTACTCAGTCCAACCCCTCATCACCCTCAATTACATTACTGCAATAGATCTTTTAATTAGTCTCTTCTCAAGTTTTCCTCCATTCCAGCCTATCCTTCCCACAGCTTACTTCCACATTTCCCATGGCTTTCTTTCTGAGATAAAATATAAAAGCCACCATTTAACTTTTTAAATTTGATCTGACCCCAAGTTATTTTGCTCACTGAACATCATTCTCCCTCCCATACTGTCATCCAGTCAAACTGGCCTTTTCTCTTCTCATAGATGTCACTCCATTGTCTAGCACCTCTGCCCTGGCTGTTTCTCCAATCTGGAATACTCTAGCGCCTCTCTCCTAAGCCCCCATTCCCTCTCTTCCTTCAAGATAAAGTTCAAATATCACCTTATAGACATTAAACATTTCCTGAATTTCCCACCCCCAAATATGCCCTCTCTCCCTAATTGCTTTGCATTTATTATCTTTGCATTTATTCTATGTCTACTTTTTTTTTTAGGTTTTTGCAAGGCAAATGGAGTTAAGTGGCTTGCCCAAGGCCACACAGCTAGGTAATTATTAAGTGTCTGAGACTGGATTTGAACTCAGGTACTCCTGACTCCAGGGTGGGTGCTTTATCCACTGCACCACCTAGCCGCCCCTGTATCTACTTATATAGGCATCCAGGGCCATCTCCAGTTTTCCTGATCCATATCTGACCACTGATCCCAGATGGCTAGATAGGAGACATTAAGGCTGGTGACTTAGCTTAGCAGCCCCTCATTGAAATCCAATTTGTGTGCTTGCCATGGCATTACCTCCTTTGATGTCATGACCCTCTTCTAGAATGAAGGATGAACATAAATCAATCAACTTAAATAGGCACTAGTTTCACTATTAGAATTCAGGCCTCTGGAGAATATAGATTATTTCATTCTCTGTTTTTGTATCTTTCATGCTTGTAGCTGTATCTCACACATAAAAGGCACTTATTATATGCTTGTTGAGTAATACTCCATAGGAAGGGATAGAACTTTGTACACTTTTAGGCTCTGTTAGTGTGTATTATGAACCCCTCAAAGTGGTTTCATGATTTGAATTCATGCTGTATATTTCTATTGGGAAAAAAATTAATGACCTTATTTTATATAAGTTCATATCACATAGTTATAATTCAAATGCAAATGAGTACTTCATGGGAATTCTTTATTCCCACCAATCAGGACCTAACTCTATTTCTGTTAGCATTCATTCAGCCTAGTCACATGCTTTTCTTATTTATCAGCATCCAGGTCACTTTTTCTATTCTAAATTCATTTAGAACTTGAGTCACAATCTTCCTTTCCATTGCCAGTCCTCCCCTTCTTAAATAACCTAATTTACCATAACCTTCATCTCTTCTTCACCCCCACAGACAAATGGAACCTTAGACCTCTTAACATCTAAACCAGTTTCAGTTTCATGAAAACAACACCATTCTCCCAGTCCTTCAGGTTTGCAACATAGGAATCATCCTGGATTCCTCACTATCTCTTACTCATCATATCCACAGTTCTCTTGGCCAGTGGTGGCAAACTCAAATAGGAATGTTCTACTTGTAAAGATTCCTGAGACTATGTGTTGACTTAGGTTTAAAAATATAATATTATATATATTCTATTATGTTTATTTGTTTTGTTAAATATTTCCCAATTGTATTTTAATCTAGTTCTGCCACATACTTGGGAGAGTTGCCTGGTGTTTGCCAATTCTTTTTTTTTCTTTTAGGTTTTTGCAAGGCAAATGGAGTTAAGTGGCTTGCCCAAGGCCACACAGCTAGGTAATTATTAAGTGTCTGAGACTGGATTTGAACCCAGGTACTCCTGACTCCAGGGCCAGTGCTTTATCCACTGCGCCACCTAGCTGCCCCATGTTTGCCACTTCTACTATGGACCAGCAACATATCCCTGAAGTGATAACCAGATTAAAATGTAAATAAGGAATATTTAACAAAATAAATAAAAATACAATAATATCTTTATCTATATCTAGCTATCTATATACAATAGTATATAGGAAATGTTAATATGTGGTTTTTTTAAGTCAATATACAGTCCATAGAGATCCTTATATATGGTTTTATTGTTGCTCTTGTTCAGTCATGACTGATTCTTGTGACCCCATTTGGGGTTTTCTCAGCAAAGATAGTTGGCAAAGAGGCTGTAATTGAACTCAGGTCTTCCTGATTTAAAACAGGGCACTCTGTCCATTGTGCTACTTAGGTCCTATTTCTTATTTGAATTTGACATTACTGTCCTAGGCAACTCACTTAAGTTTTTTTTTGGGGGGTGGCGGAGTTGGGAGAGTGAAGAGGCTGTTTATTCCTTAAATCCATAAATTGGAAGGAAGATGCTGATTGAAAGTTTCTTCACATCAGGTCCCTTTACCCATGAAATTTCAGATTCAATCCTCAACCTCATTTAAATACAGATAGTTGTCTAGATAGATATGCATATGTATAAATCACTGATCTATTATGTTATTAGGGACATTAGCCTGGAAATAACTTGGAAAAAAGTTGAATTCTTCCTAGAGAAGGAAAAGCCACTGACATTTCTATAAGTACTTTGTGCTTATGAAGAACTTTTTCACACATTTTCTCTTTCAGGTCATCTACAAGCATAGATTAAGCATCTAATATATTCCAGGCAAAGTGGGACAGTGGATAGAATGTCAGCCCTGGCATCAGCAAGATTCATCTACCTGAATTCAAATACTTCCTAGCAGTGGGACCCTGGGCAAATCACTTAACACTGTTTGCCTCAGTTTCCTCATCTGTAAGTGAGCTGGAGAAGGAAATGGCAAATCACTCTAGGATCTTTGTCAAGAAAACACCAAATGGAGTCATGAAGGGTCAGACTTAATTGAACAACAAATTATTACTCCAGTTTTTCAGATGAGAACCTGAAACTGATAAAAGCTAGATTACTAGCCCAAGAGTCATAAAGATAGTGTCTGAGGCCAGTTCTGGATTCAGGTCTACCTGATTCCAAGGTCAGTGAATCCCCTGTACCACCTAGCTTTCTAACCCTGTACTTCTAACCCTAGTACTAACCCTGCCTTCTACCATCTCTCTCCTTCTGTTCAAAATGGTCTCTATTCATCTGTGTGCTTAAGGGAGTTGGGGGTAGGCAGCAAGATCTTACGGAAAATGCAAGGGCATGAGTCGGGCCTTTCTGTAGGACCACTCAATATTCTCAGTCTCATTCCTATTTATATTGTGTAGAATGATCCTTTCCACAGTTTTTCTTTCTTAAAGGCCAGCTTAGATGCTACCTCTTCCACAGTAATTTTCCTGATCCTCTCCAAGTAGAACTGGGCCTTCCATTCTTAAATCTCTTGGACTATTCTGCTCACCCACCCATATGTATCATTTTCTAACTCCAGGTATTTGGAAATATGTTTTACTCCCTTTGGGACAGAGGTTCTTAGGTTTTTGGTATATTATGGACTTCTCTGACAAACTGGTGAAGATTAGGGACCCCTTCCCAGAATGTTTTGACTGGAGGAAATGTTAAATTTCAGTTAGGCAAGTGAAAATAAAGATATGGCTTCTTTTTTTCCCTATCCAAGTTCAACAACTCCCTGAAATCTATCCATGCACTCCTTGGGGGGGGGGGGGGGGGCAGGGAGAACCCATACATGAGGGTATTTATCACCTTTGTATCTCAAAACCTTGTAGAATACCTAGCACAGGATGGGCCCTTGGTCAGTTTTGGTTAAATGGAATTATCTTAAGTTATTTTATCTTACACTATGTGAGGCAGGGGTGGTATGATTCCTGTTTTTTTTCCCCCACATCTCATACTGATCCTTTGCTTCCCCCTCTTCATTTCAAAGTGGATAATCACAATGAGGAATTAAGTTTAAAGGAAACTTGAGAGGTGAAATGATTTGTCCAACATCACAGGGTGTATGACAACACTAAAACTTGAACTCAGATTCAAATCCAGTGTTCTTTGTATAGTAACACTTTTTAGTTTTGGTAATATAGTTGTATGGGAGTAGTGAGTATAGTTGCTTAACTTCTATTTTCTTCTTATCCCCCGACTATTGACTTACAGCTTAAGTAGGTTTCCTGGTATAAACAATACTCTGTCCTGTGAAGTTGTGTCAGAGAATCTGTAATTTCTTTCTATCTTTTTAAGCTCCAAATTCCTAGTCAGAGACAGGACTCTAGAAAAATACCTCAGTGTTTAGATATGCTCCCTCTTCATTACTTCCTCCCAATATTTTCCAATATGTACACCCAGACTAGCAAATGTTTATATTTAACACTATTTATAAAGACAAAATAAATACTTTAATAAATACTTTTTAAAAATTAAGCAGACTTTCCCCCAAGTCTGCAAGAAAAGTTTGAAATACCTTTGAGGAAGCTCAAGGGGAGAAAGGAGATTCAGAATTACTGCCTTAGGCTGCAAGTGAGTGGATAAGAAGGGGGCATTCTGCAGTTCTCCATAATGAATCAACCCACATATCCTTAATCTTGGCCCACTTCTGGTAGCTTCCTCTCTGTCTGCACTTCCTCCCTCCCAGTTCTATGTGCTTCTTGCTACCTCCTCTTTTCTAGTTTCATTTATCTTCTCTGCAACTCATCAAGAACTGAGTTCCTCTTCAAGTCTCCCTTCTACATTGACTGACAACTGGGTCATCCAATGAATTAAAAACTTGCTCCCTTTCTAGTTCATTCAAGGCACCAATGGGAACCTTATAAAGATGGCAAGTGGGACACTTTTTTCATAGTGTTTAACATCTTTTAGTTGACTCTTCTGATTTTGTTCTAGATTTTGAGATCAATGCTCTTTAGATACTGATAAATGAAAATCAAGTATCCTGTCCTGCTAGTCAAATCCCCTTGATTCCAAGTAGGCTTAAATTTAGACAGATGCAGAAAATTTTCTTTTCCTTCTCTTCGAAGTTTCTAAGAAATGAAGACCCAGAATCACATTCTAAACCTAGGGTAAAGTATCTCACATTCCCTATGATGAGAAAGATATGTTTCCTGCTAAGCTACTTCTCAACATTACCTATCACTGGACATAAAAGAACTATTTACCAGCACCCATCCTTGCTTTACAGTCCTTGACATTTGTTATGAAGTATCCTGTAAGCCTCTTTTTTCCCCTACCACATCTCATAGAGTGATCCTTTGCTTTCCCCCCTTCATTTCAAAGTGTATAATTTTCATTAATATGAACACAGATTTAGACCTTTAAGGGACCTTCAAAATCACAGAGATCAACTTTTCTCATTTTACAGATAAGGAAATTGCAACTCAGAGAGGTAAAGTGACTTAAGATAATAAATATAGGGCCAGGATTGGAAGCCATGTTCTTGGACTCCAAATCTAGCATCACCATGTTGCTGTACCATGTTGTTTTGATGGAACAAAAGAATATCATTTATAATGACAAGAATCTGTATTATAAAAGTCTTGAGATGACAGCTTTTCAAGATCCCTAAAAATGGCTGAGTCATAGCAAAACTTAAAAATGTTTGAAATGGTTAAAAGTCAGTCAAGAAAATGTAGACAAAAATGCTGAGTCTACAATCCAAGAGCAATGAGACCCTGACCTTGTAGTGAGATGATTTTTTTCTGCCTACTAAGCATAGATTATTTCGTTTGGGTGGTTGGTGTCTCTGAAAGAAACTTCGTATTGAATTACCTCTAGTGACCAGTAAATTGGCTTTGTCCTAAAGAGTTTCAGAATTGAACCTATTTGTCTATCCCCAGACTCACATAAATCTGAATTTTCCTCTGGGACCCAATTGCTCCTTATCTCTTATGAACTCAAAAAACAGGGAGGGAGACACATAAAAATTTCTCCAATTCTGAGACACAACATAAAAAGTGTCTATCTGAACTTTGTTTATAGTTGCTATGGGACACATATATAGCTAATAAATTATCACTGGTGGTGTTTAAGCACACATCTTCCTGCTCTACATTTAGTGTTCTAGGCTTAATATTACATTGTCTCTTTTTTTGCATAGTCTCTCCAGGAAAAAAAGATTTGAAGTAAACCTTTAGTTCATAATAATAGAATTTCTTTGGCTTCATGCAGAGAGCACCCAAACTGTAAAAGGTGAATCTTTGTCTTGCACAAGCTAAAAGCATAAAACTTGAAGATATTTATAAATAGTATCAATAGTGATAAATATTTTTATTTCAATGCATGATAGAGAAATTGAAGCTCAGAGTAGTTTATATGATGCTATTTATGGACTGCATTAGGAGGCAAAAGTCCTCAGCTGGGCTTTCAATTGCCCAATATACCATCTGAGTGACTTTGGTCAAATCTTAATGTTTCTGGGCATCAGGTATGTCATCTGCAGAATGACACTAATAGTTAACCTCTTGGGTGCAAAAAAATGGGGTCAGATTTCTTCTAGCTCAGAGGAAAATGATTTAGTGACTGGCCAGGGGTCCTCCATTGTCAATATGAGGGTTAGGAATAGAATTCAAGAGAGGATGACTCTCTTTGGATGGCCTCTTTCTTTAAGGAATTTCTCTTTCTCTTAATTTGCTACTTTAAGCAAATCATCAAAGGCTCCCTCTACACTACCCCACCCCCAACTAGCTGCCCTTTTCCTGTAAGACCTTAAAATTTCCTCCAGAAAACTCAGCCTCAGGAATTAAAAAATTAATATATGGAAATTTAATTCGATTCCATTAAACAAATGTCACAAGTATTTACTGGATACATACACTGAACTCAGTGGATGTTAAAAAAATCTGGCAGTAGATACAGATGTCTGGGTTTGAAGTTTTACTATGCACTATGACCCTTTGAATGTTCCTTCTTGTGGAGGGCAGTATATTCTTCTCTGGGAAATTTAAAAATCCAGAATTGGTGTAGCTAAGAGTGCAGGGTTTGGGATTAGAGAATGTGAATTCAAATTATAGTCCTGCCATTCACTATGCCCTTGGATAAGTCATTTAATTTCCCTGGACCTCAGTTTCTTCATCTGCAAATGACAAGCTAGAGCAGCACAGTAGATTGAATGATGACCACAGTCAAATTTGATCTCAGATATTTATTTCCTATTAATCCATGGGCAAATCACAATGGATAGAACACCAGGCCTGGAATTAGGAAGACTCATCTTGACAAGTTCAAATCCAATCTCAGACGCTTTCCAGCTAAAAGCCCAAACAGGGTCACAAAGAGTCAGAAACAATTTAAAAACAACTGAACAACAAAAGAAGATATCTGGAAATAGCAAACTATAAGCGTGATCTTATATAACTTCACAGTGAGACAGAGCACTAAATTAGATGATATCTCAAGCTCCTTCCTTCTTCCGGTCTTCATTTCCAGGATACTCTTATACTCAAGACATATTTCCTTTCTCTTACTTTCTGTTGTCTTACCCAAAGTCACACAGTTAATAAGTATTTGGGGCTGGATTCGAATTCAGGAAGATCAGTCTTCCTGACTCCAGGCCTAGAACTCCATCAGTTGTACATACATTTAGGGTAGCTGCTCCATTCTGTTCTTCCTAGTGCCTGTCATTTGGGTGAATATGAAATTATCAGCCCTGGGAAATAAAGCATGAATATTGTTCTAGCAGTTTCTGAATGGCTGCCAATGACATGGAGAGGACAGGGAAATGCTCTTTGCTAAACTTGTCTATTTTGGTGATGTTAAAAGATAAGAGGCAACCTGGAATCATGTAGATTAACTGTTGGACTTGGTGTCAGAAGGTCTCCTTTCAAGTCTTATTCTGACATTTACCAGTTGATGAACCCTGGGCAAGTCTTATCTCTTGTGCTTCAAACACTCACTCAGACTTCCCTTCCAATTCTAAATCTATGATGATTCTAGTGCCTTCCCCATTAAATTGAGCTCCATAGGAGCATGGATTGTCTTTTGCCTTTCTTTATTTGCCAGTACCTATGACTGAACAATGATAATAACAAATACTTTAAGAGGGCTGCACCAAGTTCAAATTGTAAATCAGGTGAAGTTTATTTTTAGTATTGGCTCAGTCCCTTCATGATGCCTTCCTCCTTTCTTTTTAACCCTCTCCTATCGCTTCCCTTATAGCATCCACTAATGTCCTCAAGAGCTATGTTGCATCTCTAAAGATGTGGGAGCTCAAGAGTTAACAGTCAACCTTAAGAATTAGCAGGCTCTCTAGGAATCAATAGTTAAGCATTTATTGACCACTTATTATATATGCAAAGCTCTTCCATAGGTACTGTGTGAGTTTGGGGGAAGGCTAGGGAAGTAAAGCTATGAATAAGATACAAAAGCTGTAGAAGTTAAGTGATACTATTAACAATAACATTTATAGAGTCCTACAAAGCTTTAAAAATACTTTACATTCTCATTTGATACTTTAAACAACCCTATGAAGAGACTGGTAAAAGAATTATTGCTCCTATTTTTCAGGTAATTTAAATAAAGACTTGGGGAACAGAAGGAATTGTGTCTATTGAGGTCAAATGGTGGAAAAGGATTCCACTGAATAAAAGTTCCTGAGACTTAAAGGCAAACAAACCAACAAATCCAGAACCTCTGGTCAGCCTCTTAAGTAGGTGGGATAAGTTAGCACCTAGGAAGGTCTGTGCAAGTCCAAGTCAATTCCACAAGCATTTTAAAGTTCATAATATGTGGAAACCATTGTCCCTAGCTGGGATCAGGAAAAGCACAAGGACCAAAAAAATACTTCAGGACTATTGAAGTTCTGGGCCCTTGACCCTGTTCAGACCACATCTGAGTACGAGGTTCAGTTCTGGTTACCACAAAGACACTGAGGACAACCAGAGGAGGGAGGGCATCTTCTCCCTCACCTCTTCCACCATCAACAATTCTTTTCTTTTGGGTCTCAAAGGCTTTTTTTGTCTCCAAAAAATTTTTTATTTTATTGTAGAGAACAAATAGCATCTGGGCCTCAGCCGCCCGAGATTCATCTCAAGGTGAGGGAAGATCATGAAGAGACCCTGAAGAGGAAGAAGGAGGGCCCCTGAACAAACTGTAAACACTGCCTGGGCTTGCTGGTCCTGATTCAGCTTGCAGGAGGACGGGGTGTGCTGGGGTTGGGGTCAGCTGTTGCAGCATCCTGTTGGTAGATGGCAGCAAAGTGCTGCCTGCCAGTCACTGCTCCGTGGCCTGGACTTGGTCCCCTAGACATCAGTGCAGCAGTGGATCAGGGAGGAGGCTGCCAGAAGGGGCATCAATCACTAACTAATTCATTGATGCTCATCAATGAGATGTTCAATACACTTCCTTTTATGTGACCTAAGGCATAATATCCCAGACCTCTGAATCAACAGCTCTGTGATAAAGCAGTTCAGGTTGTGATAGAAATAAGGGCGTCTACAGGCAGGCTGATGTTTCAATGTGCATGCATTGGGGAGGAAATTCCTCCCCAAGAGATTTCTAAGCAGAAGAAAGACAAGTTCAGCCCAAAATATAAATAGAGAGACAGATTGGATAGAGATCTATGGAAATCTATAGATATCAATAGAGATATAGATTTATAGATCTATACATATATACATATATGCGTTTGTATATGCACAGACATACAAATACACAAATTATGTATTCATGGATTTATATGTGCACACATTTGTGTTTATATACAATATGCACTTATGTAATATCATACACATATGTTTGCATATGAACATATATAATCTATATGTAGCATATGTGTATAACATAATGTGGTTATCTATGATATAAAATATAATAATTTATATTCTTGACCTTTATTCTACTCAGAAATAGAATGTTATTCAAACTGATTCAAAAGGTAGCATGCTATAGCAGGTAGAACATTGGTCTTAAGAGGAATTAAGAAGGTTTGTGTTCAAATCATGATTGTTGCACTAGCTCTGTGACCAGGGGCAAGTCACTTAGTGGTTCTGTGACTCAGTTTCCTTATTTTCAAAATGAGGAAAATGGGACTAGCTGGTTGTTGAGGTCCCTTCCAGCTCTAGATATGTGATTCTAATAGAATATCTCTGTTTGGAATTGCAATGTTTTACTCAAAGCAAGAAAATAATTATAATAAATTCTGCCCTGGTAGAGCTTCCTATGAAGTTCCCTTCTTGAATTGAGCTGTTCCTTCCAGGGACCTCCCTTTTAGGGACAGGCCCATGCCAGGCATTCTCCTCTTCAGTTGTTCTTCTGACTCTCCAGATTTTGCTACTCCTTCTTCCTTTCCCTACTTCCTCCCCTATACTTTTGATATCTCCCTTCTATATGTTA
This sequence comes from Macrotis lagotis, assembly GCF_037893015.1. Lineage (NCBI taxonomy): Eukaryota > Metazoa > Chordata > Mammalia > Peramelemorphia > Peramelidae > Macrotis > Macrotis lagotis. The sequence continues at coordinate 35,752,297 of NC_133662.1, forward strand.
GAATTCTGAAGGCAAAGTCTATTTTTTTACTTCTATTTGTATCTCCACCTCTTAGCATAGTGCTTAGTGCATAAAAATTCCTTAATAAATTCTTGTTAATTGCTTTCCTTATATTGTGCCAGACACTATATTAAGTGCTAGAGATACAAATAAAGCACAACCTGCCCTCAGGTTTTACATTTCAAGGAGGGTGGGGATGGGGGAGAAAATATCTAAGGGGCCTGGAAAGAGGGGTCTAGATGCCTTGGTGAGGTTTGGATCTGGTGGCTGGTGAATGAGGTAGAGACCTCATCATGAGCAAGGTAAGGTGAAAGGTTATTTATCAGAGCTGGGGATGGTCCAGGGTAGCTATCCAAGTGTTATTTAGGGGTGGATGATGATTAGGGTGAGGGTAAGCAGGATTTGTCAAGGTTATTTGACCATTCACTTACAGAATATTGACCTACTATTAATTGGTTAGGCATTTTTGAGTATTTTCCTTCCCAAAAAGAAGATAGGTTTCCATTGATCTCTCTGGATTAGAGCCAGTGCATGAGTGGAATGAATTCTGGACTGGAGCTGGTTTCCCAAATGGACTGAATCCCCACCCCCTTCATTGTGTGGTTTGGAACCAACCAGTTAAACTCTCTGGGCCTCATTTTCCTTGAGAGAATTGGACTAGGTAGCCACAAAGGACTATGATTACTACTAGACAGTAGTATGGAGAGGTTAATTAATAAACCACTAATGAGAGATGGAGATAGAATTTGAGCAAGGTCCTTAAAGACTCTAAATGCATTGATTTATGACTAATGGCACACATCTACACACACACACACACACACACACACACACACACACACACACACACACGGAGGTGTGAAGTGTGGAGGAGGAAAAAAATAATTGACCCACATAGGGATCAAACCCTGCATTTTACACCATATCAACTGACACCATTTTAACATCTTTTTAAAACAACAGCAAACCTTCTTGGGTATAAGTCAAGATGTAAGACTTCTAATTTGTGTTAGAGAAACACCACTGAACTGAGACATATGCTTCCACATAGGAACCTCTGGGAGTTTTTTCAATTGGGCAAGGAAAGGAGTTACCCAACTCCCTAGATTATGAAAATGACCCTAGGATCACTTGGGAAACTACATGGCTTCCTGTGGTCCTTGTCAGAAAAAGTTCATTTATACCTATATATGAGGCACAAGATCTCCCTTCAGAAATCTGGTTAACAGGATTCATTTAATAGACCTAATGAAGCTTCCAGGTTTGGAGAAAAAGACAGAAAAAAGCTTCTCTTTTGCAAAGCAAAGATCTGTGGAGTAGGGTGCAGATGGCAGATAAGGTTGCTTTTTCACCGAGGTTCCAGACATCAGTAGTGTATAAGATAAAATAATGATGATGATCTGAGATTTCTCTGTGGCCATCTCTAGCCAATTGTTATGGGAGAAGTATGGAGATGATGTGCAACTCCCTAGCCAGAAGGTGATGTTTACTTCTTTTAAACACAGTTAACTAAATGGGCTCATTGTAAAAAGTTAATTTTATTAATAATATGAATTGGGATTATTGTGATTTTTACATATCAATCTGTTTATTACATTTCATTTACAGCATTGTCCTTAGGTACATGAGCAACAATTGAATTATGATTTTCCCTCACCTGGCTCACTGAAAAGGATTGTCTGTATGACTTCAAAAGGGAACATCTCCTTGTGTCCCTCTCTGTTCTGTAATAGCAAATTGCCATGATCATTCCAGATATTTTATAATTAAATATGAGAATGAGTCAGTGGATCAGGATAATGCCTATTGATATATTTTTTTTAACTACTTTAAAGAGAGATCCATCCTTCAACTGGAATTTTTGTTCATTCTAAACATGGCCAAAGCAAAATAGAAAAATGTATTGCAAATTACTTTTTGGACATGTGCAGTTTTATATTGGAACCCATTTTCTTATGTTGATACTGACTTATAATTCTTAACCCCTTATAGTTTTTTTCTTATTATTGGACAACTGTTAAATAGCCTTTTCTGTTACAAGAACTCTGGTTTTTGCTTGCTCAATTTCTTCCCTTGAGTTTTGTTTCTCTTAACTGTATAGCTCCAAGATCAGCCTCTGCAGGATGCCAGCCAGCTTTGACAGCTGCCATTCTCTGGATCCTGCCTCAATTAAATACTTGGTGTAATGCATTCATCTCCAAATGGACTCTGAAAGGCCCAGAAGAATCTGGGTCCCGAATAATTTTGAGAGGGGAATGATGCAGGGGAAAGATGAAGAGAATTGTGAATGTAGAGATTGGGTGGAGATGTAAATTGACCACCACCTAAATCTTGAGATGTAAATTGACTAGAAGTAGAGAATTATGGTTGTAACACAAGCAGCATTTATAATCTTAAAGGTTGCCAATCTTGTCAAATTGAACATCCCCATTACCATTGATTCATTGTTTAATGTAAAATTTGTATCCTGATATCCTTAGACTTTCATCCTCTACCTAATTTTGGGTCCAGTATAGGAGAAAGGAGTTCACCTTTTTCCCTCTGGATGAGAGACAAGACATAACCTGGGTTGGACTTCTACTCAGGGCTGCAGTTTTCTCCAACCTGCTGGCCCAGCCAATGCTGCTTGGCTGCTCATTTATCTCTCTCTCTTCCTCTTTCTCTCTACCTATCCCTTCATACGTGTTGCAATGTATTCTTTTAATAAATTATTTGTTTTATTTCCACCCTTGCCTTCCCAAGTCTGAACAATGATTTCTCATAGGGAGAACCAAACTCAAGTAGCCAGTGGATACAATATTGAAATAGTTAGCTGTTTCTTTCTGTAGTTCATTTTACATAAGGAAACTGAGACAAACAGGGCTAAATGCCTCCCAGGGTTACACAGATAATAAGTTTTTGAGGCTTGATTCAAACTCATGGAGATTTATTAATTGATTTTGTAGTATTTTTAGCTGCACTCCCAGTTCATCAACCTGTTCTTTCTCTTTTTTATTAATAAAAAAATAGAAATGTAAATTTACCCTGATGACCACTTGGCTATACTTAATATTTTTGGAATATTATTTCATTGTCATTATTTTTTTTTTAGGCTTTTGCAAGGCAAACAGGGTTAAGTGGCTTGCTCAAGGGCACACAGCTAGGTAATTGTTAAGTGACTGAGGCCAGATTTGAACTCATGTATTCCTGACTCCAGGGCCGGTGCTTTATCCACTGTGCCACCTAGTTGCCCCTCATTGTTATTATCTTTAATGAAATTTTCTATTATTTCTTTTTTTTTTTTTAGGTTTTTTTTGCAAGGCAATGGGGTTAAGAGGCTTGCCCAAGGCCACACAGCTAGGTAATTATTAAATGTCTGAGGTCAGATTTGAACCCAGGTACTCCTGACTCCAGGGCCGGTGCTCTATCCACTGCGCCACCTAGCCGCCCCTATTATTTCTTTTTAATTTATCTTTTACCCACCAGTTCTTCAAGATTATGCTATTTAGTTTCCAGTTTATTTTTAATATTTTTTTGAGTATTTATTATAACTTTATTGTATTATGACTAGTAAATGTGTATAATATTCTGGTTTTTCTGCATTTATTTGGGTAGTTTTCATGTCCCAAGACATGATCAATTTTTGTACAAGTGTCATGCACAGGAATATGTAAACTCCTATCTAATTCTATTTAATAATAACCAGAGGGCTATCATATCTAATTTGTTTAAAATTCTATTCATGTCATTAACTTTCTTATTTTTTATTTTTGTTAGACTTATCTAGGGCTTATACAGGTAACTAGGTGTACTTCATTATTATAGTTTTCATTGTCTATTTTTTCTGATTAAGTATTTAGAAGCCATACCATTAGGCACATTTAAGTAACAAATTGAAATCAATTCATTTTTATGTTACCTTTCAATAAAATGTAGTTGCCTTCTTTTATCTCTTTCAAATAATACTTTCTTTTTATTGTTGCTTTGTCAGAAATCATAATTGCCATCCTTGGGATTTTCTGTGTTCAATTTAGGAATAATTGATTTTACTCAAACCCCTTTCTTAACTCTATCTGCATCTTTATTTCAAATATGTTTTTTGTTAACAACATATTATTGAATTTTGCTTTCTGAATCTTTATGCTAATCTCTTCAGGTTCAAGTTAGTTCATTCTATTCAAATTCACAGTTATAATTTATAATTATTTACTTCTATTCTTCCTACAATAATCTCCATTTCAAATCTTTCCTCAACCCACCCTGTTAATCTTCTTATCATTATTCCTGCTCCAAATGTAAGCTTTCTTTTGCTTATGACTAATTCCTTCCTGAATTCACCCTCAATTTCACCCCCTCTTTCTGTTCACAACTTTAACTCTGTTGAATTAAACTTATTTTCTTTTTTTCCTGTACAATCTAAAATTTAAAAGTATTGTATTTTTTTAAAAAGTGAACTTTTGGGGCGGCTAGGTGGTACAGTGGATAGAGCACCGGCCCTGGAGTCAGGAGTACCTAAGTTCAAATCAGGCCTCAGACACTTAATAATTACCTAGCTGTGTGGCCTTGGGCAAGCCACTTAACCCTGTTTGCCTTGCAAAAAAAAAAAACACCTAAAAAAGTGAACTTTTTTCTTTAATTTATTTATATATTGCTAAAATATTTTTGTTTAAGAGTAAACATAATACCCCCTCCCCCACAAAAATATAAAATCTCATGAGAAATAAGTAAAAGAAAGAGAAAAAATGTGTTTCAGTCTGTGTTCTGATACCATTAGCTCTGTCTTGGGTGGATCACTTTTTTTTTTTTAGGTTTTTGCAAGGCAAACAGGGTCAAGTGGCTTGCCCAAGGCCACACAGCTAGGTAATTATTAAGTGTCTGAGGCCTGATTTGAACCCAGGTACTCTTGACTCCAGGGCCCATGCTTTATCCACTATGCCACCTAGCTGTCTGATCACTTTCTTTATCATAAGTCCATCATAGAAGTTACTTCCATATTTTTCCATTTGCTGTTGCTGATTGTAATTCCCTCCATCTATTCCTCCCCACTACCATCTATTATATTTTCTCTCTCCCTTCACTCTGTCCCTCTTCAAAAATGTGCTGTGGGACAGCCAAGTAGCCCAGGGGACAGATCACCAGCCCTGGGGACAAGAGGCCCCAAGTCCACATCCCACCCCAGAGAACCACCAACCACCCGGTCCCATGGTCTGGACAGCCCACCCAATCCCAGCACCTTGCAAAAAAGTAAAAAAGAAAATGTTTTATATCTGACTGTCCCTTCCTGTGATCTATACAATCCTCTATCACCCACATCTCCCTTCCTCTCCCCCATCCCCCTTTTTCTTCTAGATGTCTATACCCTATTCAGTGTGTATGCTGTTTCATCTTTGAGTCATTTGATGAGAATGAAGGCTCCCTCATTTCCCCTCATCTTCCCCCCTTCATACCATTGCAAAAGCTACATGAAATATCTTTTATATGACATATCTTAGCCTATTCTACCTCTCCTTTCCTTAACTCCCAGTACATTTCCCCTTTTACCCATTGACCCCTTTTTTCAATATATCTTCAAATTCAGCTCTCTCCTGTGCTTCATCTATAAAAATTCATTCTACCTGCTCTGTTAAATGAGAAGGTTCATATGAGTATTATCAGTATCATTTTTCGATGCAGGAATACATGCAGTTCATCATCATTAAATTCCTCATAATTTACCCTTCTCCTCCACTCTCTATCCTTCACCTGAGTCCTGTGCTTGAAGGTCAAATTTTCTGTTTAGCTCTGGTCATTTCAACAGGAACATTTGAAATTCCCCTGTTTCATTGAAAGTCCATCTTTTCCCCTGGAAAAGGATGTTCAGTTTTGCTGGGTAGTTGATTCTCTGTTGCATTCCAAGCTCTTTTGCCTTCTGGAATATTGATCATTGCCCCCATGTTGCTGTTAGGGTGTAGAGTGTTTTTCTGGTTCTGCTCATCTCACTTAGCATCATTTCTTGCAAATCCCTCCTGGCTTCCCTGAATTCCCATCCCTCCTGGTTTCTAATAGAACAATAGTGTTCCATGACATACATATACCACAGTTTGCTAAGCCATTCTCTAATTGAAGGACATTTATTTGATTTCCAATTCTTTGCCACCACAAACAAGGCTGCTATGAATATTTTTGTACAAGTTATGTTTTTACCCTTTTTCATCATCTCTTCAGGGTATAGACCCCATAGTGGTATTACTGGATCAGACTATGCCCTTTGGGCATAGTTCCAAATTTCTCTCCTGAAAGGTTGGATGATTTCACAGCTCCACCAACAGTGTAATAGTGTCCCAGATTTCCACAACCCTTCCAACAATGATCATTATCCTTTCTGGTCATATTGGCCAATGTAAGAGGTATGACATCTCTCTCATTTCTTTTTCCAATTTTTCTTCTATCTCTCTTACTTGATTTTCAAAATCTTTTTTGAGCTCTCTCATAGCCTAAGTTCAACTTCTACATTTCTTGGAGTCTTTAGATACAGAAGCTTGGACTTGCTCATCTTCCGATTGTGTTTTTTTGTTTTTAGGTTTTTGCAAGGCAAATGGGGTTAAGTGGCTTGCCCAAGGCCACACAGCTAGGTAATTATTAAGTGTCTGAGGCCGGATTTGAACCCAGGTACTCCTGACTCCAAGGCCGGTGCTTTATCCACTATGCCACCTAGCCGCCCCCATTGTGTTTTGATCTTCCGGGGATCAAAGTAATTGTCTACAGTCAGGTTCCTTTTTTTTTGTTTCTATTTACTCATTTCCCCAGCCTGTGCCTGATTTTGGGGTGCTTCCTGAGCTTCTGAGTATCATTGGGACAGTTCCCCCCCCCCCCCCCCCCCCCGCCCAGGCAAGGACCTCATTGTGTGAGGCTCTGATTGCTCTCCTGGTCTGTTGAATGACCACAAGTGCACCCCTCTGCCCTGGGGCTGTGGGGGGGGGGCTTGCTCTATGGGGGCCCCAGACAGTGACCAGGGTCAAAACCCCTGAGTCCTATCCCAGGGACAAAGGATAGACCTTGGCAGTCTTCCTCCACTCCCTTACCTTGAGTGGGCTGAGCACTCAGGGTGCAGCTGCTTAGAGGCTTCTGCTGGGCAGCTCCATGGTTCTGCTTCTGTTTCCTGGGATCTGGACTGCGTTGAGGGCTTGGGCTTTGCACTTACTCTGGCAGAGGTTTCCCCACTGATCTTCCAAGTTGTGCTTGGTGCTCCCTGGGGTGCAGGTCAAGAAACTCCTTCTGCTACTGGAAGCACCAGGTGCCCTGGGGTTGTTCCTGGGAGGCGAAAGTTCTTTTGCTCCAGTGAGGTGCTGCCCCTCCAACCCTGTGGAACAGAGTCTTCACACTATTTTCCAGGTTACCTTGTGCTTGAGAATTGCCTCATTGGATCTTTCTGTGGGTTCGGTCTTTCGATAATTTAGTAAGAATCATAATTTTAGGATTTTTGAAATATTTTGGAGAGAGCACCTAGGAGAGGCTGTACTTCTGCAGTTATCTTGACTCCACCCCCTAAAACTATTTTCTTTACCAAACTCTGTTTGTATGAACTTCCTCCTTTAAACTAATTTAGATGAAAATGAAGTCTCCATAGGCCTATTCTTCCTATCTTCCCATGTTTGCATATAGCTCTACTTAATTCAATTGTGTGTTAACTTTTTCTTTCATTTCCCTTTTGTAGCCTTCCCTCCTTTTCATTTTTAAATAATTTTCAAAATATAACAAGATTATTTGCAAGTCTTTTGTTTCAATCAACTATGTTTATGGTGCCTTGTGATATTTTTAAAGGATCCTTTTAAAAATATTCTGTTTCCCTTAAAGTATACAGTTTTGCATGACTTTACATGTATACTGGATATCATATTGTTAACCTCAATGGCTGAGGAAGGGCCTGGATGGAGGAAGAGCATTTGGAACTCAAAAATACAAAAATGAATGTTAAAAAATTTTCTTAAAAGAATATAAATGGGGGCAGCTAGGTGGCATAGTGGATAAAGCACCGGCCCTGGAGTCAGGAGTACCTGGGTTCAAATGCAGTCTCAGACACTTAATAATTACCTAGCTGTGTGGCCTTGGGCAAGCCACTTAACCCCATTTGCCTTGCAAAAACTAAAAAAAAAAAAAAAAAGAATATAAATAGTTCATTCCTATAAAGTCCTTTCTGATTGTTTCACTTGTAGTCAGCTTTTAATTTTTTTCTTGACACCCATATTTATAGTTTAAAGTTTTTTTCAGCTCCAGCTTTTTTCATATTTTCATATTCATATTTTCATATTTGAAAATCTTTTATTTCCTTAAAAGTCCATTTTTCTTTACTTCTCTTTTTTGAGATATTTTGTGGAATGTTTTGTGAGTTGTAATTTGAACCCTCTGAGTATATATCTGGCATATTTTCTTTTGCACTCCACTACCTCAAGCTCTTCATTTACTTTCTCATCTCTGTAAGAATCTTTTCTTTAACACAAGCTTCTCTCTCTCTCTCTCTCTCACAAACTGCTCTCACTTCCTTAAGTCTTTCTTGATGACTGGATAAAACTAAAGGTAAATGAGGCTTTCAGGTCATGTTAGCAACAAGATGGTGAACTAGACATTTTCTCTGATGCTCATAATGTCTCCAAAACAGAAATTATGTACCAAAGATAAATTTTCCCAAGGAGAAAGGGATAAATGTGAAAATCTGGTTGAGATAAAAGTGAAAAGATGGACATAGGCATGATGAGCAGAACTTGTTAACCCTCTGCCTTTAGGTGATTATTTTTTTGTGGGGGTACTATATTATAACATAAAAGGGGAGAGATGAACAGGAGATAAAGAAAAATAAGTGACATACTTAGTCGAATCAAGATTTACCAGTGAGGGAAAGATGATCTCTGTGGTCTCAAAAAAAGAAAATCTATAGGGGAGTAGGTGAGAAGAGGTGAGAAAGATTGAAAAGGAGTCGAGGCCCGGTCTCAGACACTTAATAATTACCTAGCTGTGTGGCCTTGGGCAAGCCACTTAACCCCATTTGCCTTGCCAAAAAAAAAAAAAAAACCCTAAAAAAAAAGAAAAAAGAAAAGGAGTCGAGGAAAGGAGAAGAAAAGAGCTCTTACTTGAGGTGGAAGGAGACTACATTGATGAATGCTCCTATGGACAGTAATGAAGACCTTACACTAAATGTGATCTGATGGATAGGATGCTGGAAAAGTCTCCTTTTAAAGAATACTTAGTACCTTTTCTTGACAATTTTTTCTCAAAAATAAAGAAAGAATGCTACCAGAATCTTTTTTAGGAGACAAATATAATCCTACTCTCTATATCAGGAAAAGATAAAAATCTTTAAAAAATTCTATAAAACAGATTGCAGCCATTTATCCAAGAAATCACTTATTATCGTCAAGTGAATTTTTTTTTTTTTTTGGTTTTTGCAAGGCAAACGGGGTTAAGTGGCTTGCCCAAGGCCACACAGCTAGGTAATTATCCACCTAGCCGCCCCTAAGTAATCAGTATCAGTAATGCAAAGATGTTTCAACATTAGAAAAACAACATAATTAATGATATTAAAAGTCAAAACATTCAAAACGATATAATCATCTAAATAGATGCAGAAAAGGCCTTTGATAAAGTACAGTACTGTTTAATGCTAAGAAATCCTAAGTACATGTATAGAAGTCCTTTTTTATATCACAAAAGCATGTATCAAAACCAAAAAATATGTATCAAACCAAAAACAATCATCATATGCAATGGAGATATTTACTTTTTTAAATTTATTTTTATTAAAGATATTATTTGAGTTTCACAATTTTCCCCCATCTTACTTCCCTCCCCCCACCCCTCCAATGGAGATATTTTCCAATAAATATGGAAATGAAGGAAGGATGTCCACTTTCACACTATTATTTGATCTAGTTCTGGAAATGCTTGAAATAGCAAGGAATAAAGACAGATAAAGTCTACCATCCACTGGTAGACAATCATGATATTTCTTTTTTAAATTTATTTTTATTAAAGATATTATTTGAGTTTTACAATTTCCCCCCATCTTACTTCCCTCCCCCCACCCCCCACAGAAAGCAATCTGTCAGTCTTTACTTTGTTTCCATGTTGTACCTTGATCCAAATTGAGTGTGATGAGAGAGAAATCCTATCCTCAAAGAAGAGACAAGAAGGGGGGTGGAGGCAAGATGGCGAAAAGAGAAGACCCTCTCTTAGGAGCTCTCTCATAAAATTCATAAGCTAAGGACTCTAACTAAATTTTCAAGAGACAGAACCCACAGAGAGACCCAATGAGGCAGTTCTCCTACTCAAGGTAACCTGGAAAAGAGCAGAAAAGCTTTGTGACCCAGGGTTGGAGGGGTGGCCTGCCAGAGCAAAAGAACTTCAGCCTCCCGGAGGGAGCCCCAGGGCGCTGGGAGCCATGGCTCACAGCAGTGGGAGAGACTCCTGAGCTATGCCTTTGGGGAGCACCAGGCACAAAGTGGGGGAATAGTGGGGGACCTCTGCCAGAGCGAGCACGTGAAGCCCAGTCCTCAGGACATACAGCAAGCAACGTGGTCTTTTGGAAGCCCAGATCCAGGAACAGAAGCAGGTGGAGCCAGTAAGCAGGAACCGCCAGGACATGAGCCCATTGAACCTAGGGAGGGGAGTGAAGAGAGAGACTGCGGAGCTCTGTCCCCTACCCCTGGAAGAGGACTCTAGGGCTCTGACCAAATTCAGATCCTGATCGCAGTCTAGTGCCCCCCCATAGAACAGCAGAGGTCCCCCCACCTCAGCCTCAAGGCAGAGGAAGGCGCATATGGTCACTCACAGACCAGGAGAGAGGACAGATCCTCTCATACTGAGACCCTTGTGGGAGTGTCGCAAAAGCTCAGGAAACACCCCAAAGCCAGGCTCAGGCTGGGAAAATGAGCAAGCAGAGAAAAAAGAGGAACACCATTGAGAAATATTTTGCATACGAGCCCAAGAAGGATCAAAATACTCACTCTGAAGATGAGGAAGCACAAGCTCCTGCATCTAAAGACTCCAAGAAAAACAGAAATTGGGCTCAGGCTATGACAGAGCTCAAATAACACTTTGAAAATCAAATGAGGGAGTTAGAAAAAAAACTGGGAAAAGAAATGAGAGAGATGCAGGAAAAACATGAAAATGAAGTCAGCAGCCTAGTCAAGGAAATCCAAAAAAATGCTGAAGCTTAGGTCAAATGGATAAAACAGTTCAAAAAAGTTATGGAGGAGAAGAATGCTTTAAAAAGCAAAATTGGCCAGATGGAAAAAGAGATAAGAAAACTCTCTGAGGAGAACAAATCCTTCAGACAAAGAATAGAATTCAGGGAGATTGATGAATTTACCAGAAATCAGGAATCAATACTTCAAAACCAAAAAAATGAAAAATTAGAAGAAAATGTGAAATATCTCATTGAAAAAACAACTGATATGGAAAACAGACTTAGGAAAGATAATTTAAAAATTATTGGAATACCTGAAAGTCATGATCAGGAAAAGAGCCTTGACATCATTTTCAAAGAATTACTACAGGAAAATTGCCCTGATATTCTAGAAGCAGAGGGCAAAATAGAAATGGAGAGAATCCACCAATCCCCCTGAGAAAGAGATCCTCAAAAACCAACCCCTAGGAATATTATAGCCAAGTTCCAGAACTCCTAAGTCAAAGAGAAAATATTACAAGCAGCCAGAAGGACACAGTTCAAATATCATGGAGCTGCAGTCAGGATCACACAGGACTTAGCAGCAACTACATTGGAAGCTCGTAGGGCTTGGAATATAATATACCAGAAGGCAAAAGAGCTTAGAATGCAGCCAAGAATGAACTACCCAGCAAGGCTGAATGTCCTCTTCCAGGGAAAAAGATGGACTTTCAATGAACCAGGGGAATTTCAAATGTTCCTGTTGGAATGGCCAGAGCTGAACAGAAGGTTTGATTTTCAGATACAGGACTCAGGTGAAGCATAGAGACTGGAGGAGAAGGGGAAAATAGGAGGGACTTAATGACGATGAACTGAATGTATTCCTGCATAGAAAAATGACACTAATAATACTCATAGAACCTTCACAGTTAATAGAGCAGGTAGAGGGAGCTTTTATAGTTGAGCTGAATTTGAAGATAAAATATGGTGTAAAAAATGGAGTCAATAGAAAAAAGGGAAATGTAATGGGAGAAAGAAAAAAAGAGAGGGGGAATAGGCCAAGATATTTCATGTAATAAGATTTTTCTTTATTATGAGCTATTGCAATGATATGGAAGGGGGGAAGGCAAGGGGGAATGAGGGAATCTTCGCTCTCAACAGAGGTGGCTAGGAGAGGAAACAGCATATACACTCAATGGGGTATAGGCATCTGGAGTAAGAAGGAGAGAAGGGGGACAAGGAGAAGGGGTGGGGATGTGAATGAAGGAGGAGAGGATGGACCATGAGGGGAGAGTGGTCAGATATAACACATTTTCTTTTTTACTTCTTGCAAGGGGCTGGGATTGGATGGCTTGTCCAGGACCATAGGGCTGGGTGGATGCTGGCCCTAAGGGGTGGTAGGGGGGCTTGGGGCCTCTTGGCCCAAGAGCCAGGGATCTGTCTGCTGTGCCACTCAGCTACCCTACAGCAGAGTCAGAGTGAAAGGAGAGAGAAAATATAGTACATGGTAGTGGAGAAATACAAAAGAAGGGAGTTGCGATCAGCAATGGCAACGGTGCAAAAATATGGAAGTAACTGTTGCCATGGACTTATCATAAAGAATGTGATCCACCCACGACAGAGTTGTTGGTGTTGGAACAAAGACTCAAGCACATTTTTTATTATTATTATTTGGGGGGGTGCAGGGCAGATAGGGCTGTGTGGCCTGCCTGGGGCCGCATAACAGGGTGATCGTTGGGTGTCTGAGGCTGGATTTGGACCTGGGTGCTCCTGGCTCAAGGGCCAGTGCTCTGTCTGCCACCCAGCCACCCCTACTATTATTAGTATTTTATTTTATTTATGGTCTTTTTTTCTTTTTTGGGGGGGGGTTTGCAGGGCAGTGGGGTTCGGGTGGCTTGCATGTCACACAGCTGGGTGATTGTTGGGTCTACGGGGCCAGATGTAGGCTCGGGTGCTCATAGCTCCAGGGCTGGTGCTCCATCCATTGCACCACCTAGCTATACCTACAATTATTACTATTACTTTTTTTATTTTAATTTTTTTCCTCTCTCCTTTATCACTCAAGCAAGTCTATATGTATGGGGAGAGGGGGTGTTTCATTGACTCTTAAACAAGAATATTTTATTAATTTAAAAACACATTATTTGTACAAAATGAGAATAAATATTAAATTAAAAAAAAAGAAGAGACAAGAAGTCTAAGAAGTAACAAGCTCAGACAATAAGATATCTGTTTTTTTCTAAATTAAAGGGAATAGACCTTGAACTTTGTTCAGACTCTACATCTCCTTATCTGGATACAGATGGCTTGATCTTTTGCAGACAGCCCAAAATTGTTCCCACTTGTTGCACTGATGGAATGAGCAAGTCCTTCAAGGTTGAGCATCACTCCCATGTTGCTGTTAGGGTGTACAAGGTTTCTCTGGTTCTGCTCATCTCACTCAGCATCAGTTCATGAAAATCCCTCCTGGCTTCCCTGAAATCCCATCCCTCCTGGTTTCTAATAGAGCAGTAGTGTTCCATGACATACATATACCACAGTTTGCTAAGCCATTCCCCAATTGAAGGACATTTACTTAATTTCCAGTTCTTTGCCACCACAAACAGGGCTACTACAATTATTTTTGTACAAGTGATGTTTTTACCCTTTTTCAGCATCTCTTCAGGATATAGACCCAGTAGTGGTATTGCTGGATCAGAGGGTATGCACATTTTTGTTGCCCTTTCTGCATAGTTCCAAATGGCTCTCCAGAAAGGTTGGATGAGTTCACAGCTCCACCAACAATGTAATGTCCCAGATTTCCCACAATCCTTCCAACAATGATCATTATCCTTTCTGGTCATATTGGCCAATCTGAGAGGTGTGAGGTGGTACCTCAGAGAAGCTTTAATTTGCATTTCTCTAATGATTAATGATTTAGAACATTTTTTCCTATGGCTATGGATTGCTTTGATCTCCTCATCTGGAAATTGCCTTTGCATATCCTTTGACCATTTGTTAATTGGGGAATGGCTTTTTGTTTTAAATGTATGATTCGGTTCTCTGTATATTTTAGAAATAAGTCCTTTGTCAGAATGATTAGTTGAAAAGATTGTTTCCCAATTTACTACATTTCTTTTTATCTTGGTTATAGTGGTTTTATCTGTGCAAAAGCTTTTTAATTTAATGTAATCGAAATCATCTAATTTGTTTTTGGTGATGTTCTCCAACTCTTCCTTAGTCATAAACTGCTCCATTTTCCATAGATGTGACAGGTAAACTAGTCCTTGATCTTCTAATTTGCTTATAGTATTATTTTTTATGTCTAAGTCCTGTAACCATTTGGATCTTATCTTGGTAAAGGGTGTTGGGTGTTGGTCTAATTTAAGTTTCTTCCATACTAACTTCCAGTTATCCCAGCAGTTTTTATCAAAGAGGGAGTTTTTAATCCCAATGGCTAGACTCTTTTGGTTTATCAAACAGCAGATTACTATAATCATCTCCTGCTTTTACACCTAGTCTATTCCACTGGTCCACCACTCTATTTCTTAGCCAATACCAAACAGTTTTGGTGATTGATGCTTTATAATATAATTTTAGATCAGGTAGGGCTAAACCACCTTCTTTTGCAATTTTTTTCATTAAGCTCCTGGAAATTCTTGACTTTTTATTTCTTCATATGAATTTACTTACAATTTTTTCTAACTTATTAAAGTAATTTTTTGGAATTTTGATTGGTAGGGCACTAAACAGGTAGTTTAGTTTTGGTAGAATTGTCATTTTTATTATATTAGCTCTACCTATCTATGAGCAGTTGATATTTGCCCAGTTATTTAAAACTAATTTAATTTGTGTGAGAAGTATTTTATAATTGTTTTCAAAAAAATTCTGAGTCTGTCTTGGCAAATAGACTCCCAAGTATTTTATATTGTATGAGGTTACTTTGAATGGGATTTCTCTTTCTAGCTCTTCCTGCTGTATCTTGCTAGACATATATAGAAAAGTTGAGGATTCATGAGGGCTTATGTCATAACCTGAAACTTTGCTAAAATTTCTAATTGTTTCCAGTAGTTTTTTGGATGATATCTTGGGATTCTCTAGGTAGACCATCATGTCATCTGCAAAGAGTGAGAGTTTTGTCTCTTCCTTCCCAATTCTAATTCCTTTAGTTTCTTTTTCTTCTCTAATTGCTGATGCTAACATTTCTAATACAATATTGAATAGTAGTGGTGATAATGGGCACCCTTGTTTCACCCCTGATCTTATTGGGAATGCCTCTAGCCTCTCCCCATTGAATATAATGCTTGTTGATGGTTTCAGATAGATACTGCTAATTATTCTAAGGAACAGTCCATTTATTCCGACACTCTCTAGTGTTTTTAGTAGGAATGGATGCTGTATTTTGTCAAAAGTTTTTTCAGCATCTATTGATATGATCATATAATTTCTGATAGGTTTGTTGTTGATATAATTGAGTATACTAACAGTTTTCCTAATATTGAATCAACCCTGCATTCCCGGAATAAATCGTACTTGATCATAATGTATTATCCTAGTGTTAACTTGTTGTAATCATTTTGCTAAGATTTTATTTAATATTTTTGCATCTATATTCATCAGGGAAATAGGTCTATAATTTTCTTTCTCTGTTTTAACTCTTCCTGGTTTAGGTAACAGCACCATATTGGTTTCATAGAAAGAGTTAGGCAGAGTTCCATCTTTCCCGATTTTTCCAAACAGTTTATATAGAATTGGAATCAATTGTTCCTTAAATGTTTGGTAGAATTCACTTGTGAATCTATCAGGCCCTGGAGATTTTTTTTCCTTAGGAAGTTCAATGATTGCTTGTTGAATTTCTTTTTTCTGAGATAGGGTTGTTTTGGTATTTAATCTCTTCTTCATTTAACCTGGGCAATTTATATTTTTGTAAATATTCATCCATTTCACTTAGATTATCAAATTTATTGGCATGGAGTTGGGCAAAATAATTTTGGATTATTACTTTAATTTCCTCCTCATTGGTGGTGAGTTCACCTTTTTCATTTATGATACTACCAATTTGGTTTTCTTCTTTCTTTTTTTAATCAAATTGACCAGAGGTTTATCAATTTTATTGTTTTTTTCATAATACCAACTTTTGGTTTTATTTATTAATTCAATAGCTTTTTGTTTTGATTTTATTAATTTCTCCTTTAATTTTTAGAATTTCTAATTTGGTATTTAATTGGGAATTTTTGATTTGTTCTTTCTCTAATTTTTTTGGTTGCATGTTTAGTTCATTGATTTTCTCTTTCTCCAATTTATTCATGTAAGCATTTAAAGCTATAATATATTCCCTGAGAGCCGCTTTGAGTGAATCCCATTGGTTTTGGTATGTTGTTTCATTATTATCATTATCTAGGATAAAATGGTTAATTCTTTCTATAATTTGTTTTTTGGTCCACTCATTCTTTAAAACGAGGTATTCAGTTTCCAATTTGTTCTGAGTCTATATCTCCTTGGCCCAATATTGCATATGACTTTTATTGCATTGTGATCTGAGAAAGATGTACTCACTATTTCTGCCTTTCTGCAGTTAATCATTAGGTTTTTATGTCCTCGTACATGGTCAGTTTTTGTGTAAGTTCCATGTACTGCAGAGAAAAAGGTATATTCCTTTCTATCCCCATTCAATTTCTTCCATAAGTCTACTATATCTAGTTTTTCTAACAATCTATTTACCTCCTTAACTTCTTTCTTGTTTATTTTATTATTCAATTTATCTAGATATGAGAGTGGGAGGTTGAGGTCTCCCACTAGTAGAGTTTTGCTGTCTATGTCTTCCTGCAGTTCTTTCAGCTTCACCTCTAAGAATTTGGATGCTGTCCTATTGGGTGCATATATATATTCAATATTGAAGTAACTTTATTGTCTATGGTACCTTTT
The DNA here is from genome assembly GCF_037893015.1 of Macrotis lagotis. Lineage (NCBI taxonomy): Eukaryota > Metazoa > Chordata > Mammalia > Peramelemorphia > Peramelidae > Macrotis > Macrotis lagotis. Next base: position 35,769,317 of record NC_133662.1, read on the forward strand.
AGGAGGATAAAGTTTCCTTCCTTATCTCTTTTAACGCTATCTATTTTTGCTGCTTCTTTGTCTGAGATAAGGATTGCTGCCCCTGCTTTTTTTACTTCAGCTGAAGCAAAATATATTTTGCTCCAACCTTTTACCTTTACTCTGTATGTATCTCTTTGCTTCAAATGAGTTTCTTGTAAGCAGCATATTGAAGGATTCTGGTTTTTAATCCACTATGCTATTTGCTTACGTTTTAAGGGAGAGTTCATCCCATTCACATTCAAAATTATGATTACTAATTCTTCATTGCCCTCTGTGCTATCTTCCCTCTGTTTTATTTTCCCCCTTCCCCCCCTTTATCCATATTCCCCAGTATTTTATTTCTGAATACTACCCCCTTAGTGTTTGCCCTCCTATATCACCCCTCCCCTTTCTTTCCCCTTTCCCTTTTTTTTCCTTTTCCCTTCCCTTACTTTTGTTAGTTCCCCTTTTTTCCCCACTCCCCTTCACTTTCTCTGTCCCCCCTCCCCTTTTCCCCTTTTAATACTTGAAAGGTTAGATGTTTTATAAGTTAACTGAGTATGTGTAGGTTGACTTTAAACCAAGTCTAATGAGAAGAAGATTCAGGTGTTTCTCATCTGCTCCCTTCTTTCCCTCTATTACCATAGGTATTTTGTACCTCTTAGTGTAATGAGATTTACCCTATTCAATCCCCTCCCTCCTCCCATCTCTTTCCTGTCCCCCTTTTTAAGGAGGTAGTGTTTTTAGGTCATTCTGAGTCATAGAAAATTCTGAGTGTCTGTCACTTCTAGTTAAGTATATTCTATCTAATATAGTTAAAATTCTTGAGAGTTATTAGAGTCTTTCTCCCGAGTGTTGTTAAAGCCAGCTACATCCTGTTAGATAGCAGTCTCATGGATAGATCATGAATGTCCATCATTTCTGGCTAAGTATATTCTCTCTATTAGAGTTACAATTCTCAAGATTTATGAGAATCTTTTTTCCCATGCTGGGATATAGCCAGTATAGCCAGTTTCAACTTACTGGATAGCAGTTTTTTTTTCCTTTTACTGCCTTTTTTTTTTTTTTTACCTTTTCATGTGTCTCTTGAACCTCCTGTTTGATGTCCAAATTTTCTATTTAACTCTGGTCTTTTCATTAGGAATTTTTGGAATTCTTCCATTTCGTTAAATGTCCATCTTTTTCCCTGGAAGAGAAGGCTCAGCTTTGAGGGATAGTAGGTTCTTGTCTGCATTCCAAGCTCCCTTGCTCTTTGAAATATCTCATTCCAGGCCTTTCGATCCCATAATGTTGATGCAGCCAGGCCCTGTGTGATCCTTAGTGTGGCTCCTTGATATTTAAATTGTTTCTTTATGGCTGCTTGTAGGATTTTCTCTTTTATCTGATAGTTCTGGAATTTGGCCACAGCATTCCCTGGTGTTTTCATTTTAGGATCTTTTTCTGGAGGGGATCGATGTATTCTTTCAATAACTACTTTGCCCTCTGGTTCCATGATATCAGGGCAGTTTTCTATCACTAGCTCCTGTAATATTAAGTCCAGGCTTTTTTCTCTTCAATATTTTCAGTAAGTCCTATAATTCTCAAGTTGCCCCTCCTCGATCTATTCTTGAGGTCAGTGGTTTTGTTGATGAGGTATTTTACATTTTCTTCTATTTTTTTCTATTTTTTGATTTTGTTTAACTGGCTATTGCTGTCTCATGGAGTCATTAGTTTCTGCAGACTCCATTCTTTTGTTTTAGGGAGGAGTTTTCTTCATTAACCTTTTGCAACTCCTTTTCCAATTGGTCAATTCTACTTTTGAAAGAGCTTTCCATTTGACCAATTGAGGTTTTGAGAGAATTATTCTCATTTTGTATTTGTCCAATTGATGATCTGAGAGATTTATTCTCATTTTGTATTTGTCCAATTGAGGATCTGAGTGATTTATTCTCCTTTTGTATTTGTCCAATTGTATTTTCTAAGGATTTGTTTTCTTGTTGAAAGGTATAAGTTGTCTTTCCCAAATTTTCCAGTTGATTTTTAAGCTCCTTCCTTATTCTTCAAGGAAGTCTCTCTGTGCTGAAGACCAGATCATATTCTCCTCAGAGGTTCTAGGTCTTTCTGAGTTAGGGTCTTTCCCTTCCAAGAATTTTTCTGTGGATTCACCTTTCTGCTGACCCTTCTTCATTTTGCTAAGACCCTGAGTTGGGGAGGGGCTGGTTCACAGGGGCTTGGGATGCTAAAGGCTTTACTCACTGAATGCAATTTCTCTGGCTAGCCAGTGGGAGGTACTGGTTGCTTTCTCTGAAGTGTCTGTGACCTTGATTGAGGCCTTCTCCCTTTGCTTGAAGGGAGAAGTTGGAGCTATTGAATTCTTTTGCCTTCAGTCAATGGTGCTCTTTACTCTGGCCTTAGGTCATTTCTCTCTGGATTGTCAGCTGGGATGGTTCTTCTGCTCACATCCCTGGGCCTGAGGCAGAAGTAGTCTGCAATTGTTTGTTCTGAGAAGAGGCCTCAGCTGTAATGGAGGTGTGGACTCTGAGTTCCTCAGATCAGAGGAGCCCAGGGATGGTGTCCACAGCTCTCCTGCACCGGAACTCTCCTCCCAGCCCTGTCAGCAAGCTCCAGAGGGACAGCACCAACACCAGTGCCTCCGCTCCCTAGTTGACTCAAGCCCCTGCCATCTAGCCCTACCGCTGATCCAGCAGGTCCAAGTCTCGGGCCCTCAGACTCCTGGTGCCAATTCAGTTGCTAATCTGTCTGATCTGGGGCTGATCCTGCCTCTGAGCCCAGACTCACCCACCTGAATTCATACAATGCTGCTGCTGGAGACAAATCCTGAGGTAGATGTACCTTCTCCTGTCTTTTCTTTCTGGGTTTTGTGGGTCGTATTTCTGTTAAGAGGTTTATTTCATATGATAGATGGGGAAAGATCAGGAGACTTTAGAACTGTGCCTGTCTTCTCTCCACCATCTTGGCCGGAAGTGACAATCATGATATTTCAAGTAGACTAGTTTCCTAACTCTTCTTGCCTACATTCTCCCACCCAGTGGCTACTGGTAAATATTTAACAATCTGGATTTTTTTTGCCTTTGGGAATCTGTTTCACTATTCTGTCATACTTTTTTTTCATTCAAACTGAACTAATAAATGTTCCCTGGACTTGTCTTGCAGTCTGCTACTTGTGTGCATGTGCACCGCCCTTGTCTAGAATATAGATTCCTTACTCATCCCTATTGGTTGAAATCTTTGCTTTTGTTTCTGATACTACCTTCTTCATAAAGTTTCCCCAGATAAAGGTGATAACTATTTTCCTAGATGTTCTTAGAGTACTTTTTCTGGATCTCCTTTATAATTTTGTCAAATTAGACTGCATATCATATTTATTTTTTATATTTGTGTCTCCTCCTACATCCCACATAAGTTTCCCCTGTAAACTACTTGAAGGCATTTTTAATCTTTTCATCCCTGATACCCATCACAATGTTTAATATGTACAAAGCACTGTGATTTCCCTCAGGAAGATTCAAAGATGAAATAATAATGTCTTGCATTTATATGGGGCAGCTAGAAGATGCAGTGGATAGAGGCAAACTTGGAGTCAGGAAGGCCTGAGTTCAAATCCAGTCTGACACTAAATGTGTGACTCTGGTCAGGTCATTCAACCCTGTTGGCCTCAGTTTCCTCATCTGGAAAAGGAGCTGGAGAAGGAAATGACAAATCACTCCAGTATCTTTGCCAAGAAAACTTCAAATGGCATCATGAACAGTTGAGTACAACTGAAGAACAAATGTGCAAAGCACTGTGATTCTCTCAGGGGTATTCAAAAATGAAATAATAATAGTTAACACTGATATAGGTCTTTAAGATTTTCAAAGTGCTTTACAAATATTTCTCATGATAACCCTAGGAGATAGATGTCATTATTATTATTATTATTATCCTTGGTGGGGTAGCTAGGTAGCACAAGTGGATAGAGCACTATCTCTGGAATCAGGAGGACCTGAGTTCAAATATGAACTCAGACACTTAATAATTGCTTAGCTTTGTGACCTTGGGCAAGTCTACTTAACCCTATTGCCTTAAAATTATATATATATATTAATAATATATATATAATTATATATATATATATAATATATATATATAATTTTTTTTTTCAAATGAGGCAGGCCAAAGCTCAGTGACTTGTCTGGAGTCATGAAAAGATTAATGCTGAATTTGGACTCACATCTATCTAATTCCAGGTCTGGTGTTTTATTTACTTCACCTCCTTGTTGGCACTAAAATGAAAGAGTCTCTTCCCTCACAGACTTTATATTAAATTATGAGACTTTAAGATCCCTAGGTTCATTATTTAACATTTCCTGAGAACGTCACATACAACCTGAGATAGGAGATAACAGGTCTAACCTCAGTGTAAGGAAGATCAGGACTCAAGTCTTACCACCTGTGTGACCCTAGACAAGTTACTTAATCTTTTAAATTTCTGAGCAGCTTTCAAATATTATAAGTTTTAGAGTATCTGTATTGGTAGAAAGAAGCTCTTCCTTGGAGTTCTCTATACATGTTAAATTATATGTCTGTCCCAGCAAAGCCCACTTGACCCAAATCGTATTCATACCATGTTTAACTATCCTTTCATTTTTCGTGTGTGAGTATGAGGATTGAATTAGTGTATTGTTTGTAGAACTAAGTACAAACCTATACATATATATGTGGATATGTAAACATATATATTATACACATATGTGCATATACAAGTATATTTCCTTACTCCCATGACATAAATGGATGAAAAATACCATCAGACCCATTTTGTAGATGGTGAAAACAAAACAGGTTGATATTATTCAATTTATTTAAGGTCACTCAGAAGTCAGTGGAGAAATTTAAATCTTTTTTCCCCACTTTCGTTCCTTTTCCCCCTTGATTCTGAACTTAATAAATATCAAATATATAAGGTTTGATATTTTCATATTCATATTCATGAAGTACATGAAACTATGAATTTTTATTGTGTAAAGTTGAATTCTTTTAAGTTCAACAAGTAACTTCCAAACTCTTTGTATTCCTTCAGTCCTTGTCTCTGCTTTCCAGGAACCCTGTCCTTTGCCTCTTCCTCTCTTCCACCTCCCTTGCGTAAAAGAAAACAATTATGAAAACAGCATTAACCTTGAAATATATATGCACCTTCAAGCAAATATTTCCACATCGGTGATGCTCAAAAATGCATGTCTGATTTAGTATCTTGAGTCTATCATCTCTTTGTCAGGGAATGTACAACATGCCTCATCTCCTGTACTTGATCGTTACACTGATCAGAATTCTCTAGTCTTTTTACTTCAGATTGTTATTATTATATAAAAATGTTTATCCAAGTTACTCTGAAACCATCCTTCTTTCTGTTCAATATTCTGTTGCAATCATGTGCCATAATTTGTTCAGCCATTCTTCCATAGATGATCACCATCTTAGTTTCTAGTTCCTTGCCACTAAAGAAAGAGTTGCCACAAGTATTTTTTATAATAAGTGTCCTTTTCCTCTTTCTTTGCTCTCTTTGATTTATGGTCTAATAGTGGTATTACTGTGTGAAAAATTATATAAAGTTTTTGGGGCATAGTTCCAAATTGCTTTCGGGAATGCCTGGACCAATTCATAGCATCATCAAAGTTTATTGATATATCTGTTTTCCAGTAATCCTTCAAACATTTGGCATTTTTACCAATGTGATGGGTGTAAGGTAGAATCTCAGAGATGCTTTAAACTTGTATTTCTCTACTTATTTGTGATTGGGAAGATATATAGATGTTTCCTGTGAAAACTACCTTTTCAATATCCTTTGACCACTTATCAATTGGGGAATGTTTCTTATTCTTATAAATTTCAGGTCAATTCCTCATGTATCCTGGAAATGACTTTCATCAGAGAAACTTGCAAAGATTTTTTTTTTCCTGATTAACTATTTCCCTTGTCATTTTAACTGCATTAATTTGTGCAAAAAATTTTAATTTTATGTAATCTTTCTATCTCTTATTTGAGTATGAACTATTCTCCCTATCTATAAATCTGAAAAGGCATTTATTCTTTGTTCTTCTAATTTTCTTCTGATTGGAACTTTATATATGTGAAGGAGTTTATCGTAGTATATAGTATATTAATCTATGCCTTATTTCTAACAGGTTGCTTTCCGATTCTCCCAGCAGTAAGCCTTTAGGCCAGTAGCTAGGGTCTTTGGGTTTGAATACTATGCTATTGTGTTTATGTATATATATGTTTATTTTATTGCATAGATTTATATCTAATCTGTTCCATTAATGTATTTCCATATTCCCCAGTGTCAAATCATTTTAATCATTTAGTAATCAATTGGTAATCCCATCCTTTGTGGTATAGTTTAAGAGCTGGTATACACCCCTTTCCTTCCCATTTTTTCCCATTATTTCCCATGTGATAGATTTCTGACCTTGACCTGTTCTTCCAGATGAAATTCATTATTATTTTTTCAGCAATATAAAACAATTCTTTTGTAGTTTTTTTATAGGAATTTCTCACTTTCCTCATCTAGAATGCAAATGCAAAATGTAATCTTGGTGCCTTTTGAATGATTACTTTCAGGATGAGACTGTTTCCTTCCTGTAACCTTTTCTTCCCCAATTATATTGAAGGCACAAAAAACTATTTGGGGAGGAGAGTTGTATTAAATGACCTCTACAATCTTTTTGGGACAGCTAGAAGGTGCAGTGGATAGAGCACTGGTCCTAAAGATCTGAGTTTAAAATCTTGACCCTTACTAAGCTATATGACCCTGGGCTAGTCATTCAGCCCCTATTTGTCTGAGTTCCTATCTGTAGTACTGAACAAGGAAAAGTTGAACCACTCCAGAATCTTTGCCAAGAAAACACCAGGGACAAAAAAGTCCACAGAACCATGTAAAGTCAGGGAAGACTGAACAATGAAACAACAACATGATTCTTTTTAATGGGAAGATTCTCTGATTCTCTGAATGAGACAGGCAGAGAAGAGAGCCAGCAATGATCTCACAGGAGAAAGAAGATTGGAATAAAGATATTTGTTAAGGGCATGCTAAGAACAAGACTTCTCAGGCCATGTATACCCCTTAGGACGGCAGAGGAGAGAAAGTAGGAGGCAATGAGTTCAGGTGAGGATTACATAGACTCAGGGACCTCATTAATCCTTTCAGAGGCTGCTTGCTAAACTGTCATAGCCTCTCTGATTTAGAAAAGAATTATGTCCAAAATCATATCCTCCCTGGAGATCATTTTAAAAGAAGGTTAAGTAGGCTATTTCCTTAAGAAGTTAAATGCTAGTTTTGGAGAAAGAATTCAAAAGAATGTGTCCTAGGGTTGAAGGTGGACATTGATAGGCTGGGTCAGCGAATACCTGTTTTATATAGCAGAATGGGGAAGTCACCAGGATTTCATTGCATTTGTCCTACTATTGACAACCCACAGCAAAAGACAATGGTTTTCTTCCTGTCTTCCAATGACATTCTACATTTGTATCTACTATGTGCCTAAAGAGAAACAGGGTTGTAGATAAAAAGTCAGATTTGAAATCAGGAACACTTGGATTCAAATCTTTCCTCTGACACTCTGTAGTTATGTGACCAGGGGCAAGTTACTCAAACTCTCATAGGCACTAGACAACTCTTTTCAAATTATATAAACTCCACTTGTGACGAAGAATGAGGGCTTTCCTCACTGAGAATCCTCCATATGAATGAAATAACAGGTCAGGATGGGAAAAAAATGTTTCTAATACTAGTATGCATCAAAAAATACACAAAGGCTTTTCTGTGTACCCTCCTGAGCCCCCAGACCAATTATTGCTTTTAAATAATAATAAACCTTATACTTTTCTTGGGAGATATTAGAACAGGAATATATTACTGAACTATGTCTCCCTGGTGTGAAATGTAACACTTGTGCAATCACATAGGTATCGGAATCCAAATAATTTCATTTCCTAATAACCATCAATGATCTCTAATTTGGAGACAGAGCTTACTTGACAAGCCAGGACTAGCTTTGGGAATTAGAAGAATATTATGAATTTGCTAACTAATCTGTCCAAATGTCCCAAGACAATAATCCTAGTTGAAATTAGCAGGCTAATGTTGCACAATCCTGATATTTGCTATACAGAGTGAATTAGGGGGTTTCCAAAGGAAATTTTGCCCGTGTGGAAATCTGAGAGAAAGAGGCAGTCATCTCTGAAAGGATATAGGCTGATAAAGGGAAGGTAATTCTATTCTTGTCTAATGAACTGTTTCTAGATGTTATTACTTCAGGGCTCACAGATGTTGCTAGAGCCCAATTGTCTCTTTATTTATCTATTTGACTTAATTGATAAAACCGTGTTTGTTATTTAAAAATCCACTGGACTTTAATCTTAAGGGTAGGAATGAACAAGGTCAGAGTAAGTATTTTCACTTTGGTTTTAGCCACATGAACTGAACCTACAGGAGAAGAAATCCCAGGGCATAAGGGACTTGAGAGGTTATTTATTCCAGTCCTTTCCTTGTAAAGATAATGAAATGGAGTCCCTGGGAAGAGCAGTGATTTGTCCAAAGTCAAACTGAGTTAGTGGCAGAAGTGGGACTAGAAACCAGTTCTACTGCTCCCAAGAAGCACTGATGCAGTGAGCAAGAAAATTCATTTTGGAGCCAGAGGATCTGGGTTCAGATCTTAACTCTGTTCCATATAACCTGGTTGATTCTAAGCAAGTAGCTTAATTTTTGAGACTCAGTTACCCCATCTGTAAAATGGAGATAATAGTACTATAACAGAACTTGAGGTGTCTACCTCACAAGATTGCTTTTTTTTTTGTAAGGCAATGGGGTTAAGTGGCTTTCCCAAGGCCACACAGAGAGGTAATTAATAATGTCTGAGACTGGATTTGAACTTAGGTACTCCTGACTCTATGCTGTGATCTATCCACTGTGCCACCTAGCCGCCCCACAAGATAGTTCTGAGAAGAGTAATGTAAATTTTTAAAATTTATATTACTTTAAAAAGATGTTATTAGTTTACAGGTACCTCCCCAAGCATAGAGCAAATTTAAACTCTAGTAGCTTTAAACTTAAAGATTCTAACTTTTGTCTCACTATGGATCTAATTAGGTATTTCTTTGTTCTCAGAGCTGAAAGGACTCTCAAAAGAATATTTGATCCAGTCCTTTGATAGAGGGAATAGGGACTCAGAAAAGTTAGCCTATTATTTACTAAAGTTCTCTGTCATTATGTAATTATTTATTTGCAGTCACATATCAACAACTTCTCCCCACAAGGCAAATAGAATGACTTTCTTAAAACAATGCAGATAGAAAGAAAAAGAACAGGTACAGGAACATAGAAATGAAGAAGGCAATTGTGATAGAATTAATTTTTACCAGTGTTTCCTTGGCCCAGCTTCTTCCTTCCTCCCTTTCCCTCCACAACATAAGGAAGCCCAACTACTTCTCTTTTTCTAATCCTTGGGGATTCACTTTACCTAAAAGTAAGGCAAAAATGTCCCCATTCAACTTCCTGATTCCCTAAAGACATTTAAAAAGTTTCAGCCCTGGGCACTCAATGAACTTGGTGGATTTCTGAAGACCATTCAAGTGACCATGCCTTCATCCTATCTTGCTGTGGTAATCAGACACATTTTCATAAGGCCATGGAAGCTGAGTGTGCCCTGTATCTTTGCTGTGTGAGGACAAATTGAATCTCCTTTCCGTTAACTGTTTGGTGACTTGTGAGGATTTCCTTTTGTCCCAATATTGAACTTGAAGTAAGAGGATGCTAGCATCTCATTTTTTTTAAGTAAAATAAGAAGATTGGACTAGAACAGAGTTGTCAAATACACTGCTTAATACCTCCAGTGCACCCAGAACCAGATTAAGTGTAATTAGGAAATATTTAGCAATAATAAATAAAAATACATAAATAATGCTACTTTTAAAAACTAAATCTGTAGATCCCAAGGATTCTTTTTATTTTTATTTTTAAGAAAGATTTTATTTACACATTACTAATATATTCTTATTTAAGAGTAAACATAATACCCCCTCTGCCACAAAATTATAAAACCTCATGAGAAATAAAGTAAAAGAAAGAGGAAAAAATGTGTTTCAGTCTGTGTTCTGATACCATCAGCTCTGTCTTGGTTGGATTACATTATTTATCATAAGGCCATCATAGAAGTTACTTCCATATTTTTTCCACAGTTGCTGTTGCTGATTGTAATTCCCTCCATCCATTCCTCCCCACTACCATCTATTATATTTTCCTCTCTCCTTTCACTCTGTCCCTCTTCAAAAATGTGCTGAGGAGCAGCCGAGTGGCACAGACCCCAAGCCCACATCCCACCCCAGAGACCCACCAACCACCTGGGTCCGTGGTCCTGGACAAGCCACCCAATCCCAGCACCTTGCAAAAAGTAAGAAAGAAAATGGATTATATCTGATTATTCTTTCTTATGATCTACCCTCTCCTCTATCACCCACATCCCCCCCTTCTCTCCTTTTCCCTCTAGATGTCTATACCCTACTGAGTGTGTTTGCTATTTCCTCTCTGAGCCATTTCCAATTAGAATGAAGGTTTCCTTATTCCCCCTCACTTTCCCCCTTCCATATCACTGTAAAAGCAATATAAAGTATCTTTTATATGAAACATCTTAACCTATTCCACCTCTCCTTTCTCTTACTCTCAGTACATTTCCCTTACACCCATTGACTCTATTTTTTATAATATATTATATCTTCTTTTTTCTTTTTTAAACTTTTAGGGTTTTTTTTTTTTTTGGCAAGGCAATGGGGTTAAGTGGCTTGCCCATGGCCACACAGCTAGGTAATTATTAAGTATCTGAGGCCAGATTTGAACTCAGGTACTCCTGACTCTAGGGCCAGTGCTCTATCCACTGCACTACCTAGCTGCCCCACCAATATATTATATCTTCAAATTCAGCTCTCTCCTGTGCATGATCTATAAAAGCTCCTTCTACCTGTTCTATTAAATGAGAAGGCTCATATGAGTATTATCAGTATCATTTTTCCATGCAGGAATACATGCAGTTCATCATCATTAAGTTCCTCATAATTTACCCTTCTCTTCCACTTCTTACTCTTCTCTTCCATCTCTTTTCCACTTTCACCTGAGTCCTGTACTTGAAGGTCAAACTTTCTGTTCAGCTCTGGTCATTTAAACAGGAACATTTGAAATTCCCCTGTTTCATTGAAAGTCCATCTTTTCCCCTGAAAGAGGATGTTCAGTTATGCTGGGTAGTTGATTCTTGGTTGCATTCCAAGCGCTTTTGCCTTCCAGAATATTATATGCCAAACCCTATGAATCCTTAGTGTAGTTGCTGCTAAGTTCTGTTTGATTCCAACTACAGCTCCACAATATTTGAATTGTGTCCTTCTGGCTGCTTGAAATATTTTCTCTTTGACTTGGAAGTTCAGGAACTTGGCTATAATATTCCTGAGATTGGGGGGGGGGGGGGTTGGAATCTTTTTCTGGAGGAGATTAGTGGATTCTCTCAATTTCTATTTTACACTCTACTTCTAGGATATCAGGGCAATTTTCCTGTAGGAATTCTTTAAAAATGAGGCTTTTTTCCTGATCATGACTTTCAGGCATCCCCATAATTTTAAAATTATCTTTCCTGAATCTGTTTTCCAGATCAGTTGTTTTTTCAATGAGATATTTCACATTTTTTCCTAATTTTTCATTCTTTTGGTGTTGAACTATTGTATCTTGATTTCTTGCAAAGTCATCAGCTTCCTTTAGCTCCATTCTACATCTGAAGGATTTGTTTTCCTCAGAAAGCTTTCTTATCTCCTTTTCTGTCTGGCCAATTCTGCTTTTTAGAGCATTCTTCTCCTCAGTAACTTTTTGAACTATTTTATTTATTTGACCTAAGCTGGTTTTTAACATGTTGTTTTCTTCAGTATTTTTTTGGAACTCCTTGACTAAGCTGCTGACTGTTTTCGTGTTTTTCCTGCATCTCTCTCTCATTTCTTATCCCAATTTTTCTTCTGTCTCTCTTACTTGATTTTCAAAATCTTTTTTGAGCTCTCTCACAGTCTGAGTTCAGCTTCTATATTTCTTGGAGTCTTTAGATGCAGGAGTTTGGACTTTTTCATCTTCACATTTGGTTTCTTCCATGGGACCAAAGAATTGTCTATGGTCAGGTTCCTTTTTTTTCTGTTTACTCATTTCCCCAACTTGTGTCTGGGTTTTGGGGTGCTTCTTGAGCTTTTGAGTTTTATTGGGACACTCCCACAAGGATCTCAGTGTGTGAGGCTCTGACTGCTCTCCTGGTCTCTGAATGACCACAAGTGCACCCCTCTGACAGGGGGCTGTGTGTGGGGCATCCCTACTCTATGGGAAACCTAGACTGCAACCAGGGTCTGAATGTGGTCAGAGCCCCAAAGTCCTGTTCCAGGGGCAGAGGACAGACCTTGGCAGTCTCCCTCCACTCCCTTACCTTGGGTGGACTGAGTACTGAGGGTGCAGCTGCCTGGAGGCTCCTTCTGGGCTTCCTTGCCCTGAGTGCCATGACCACACTGAGGGCCTGGGCTTCACACTTGCTCTGGCAGCAATCTCCCTGCTGATCTTCTATGTTGTGCTTGGTGCTCCCTGGGGTGCAGGTCAGGAAGCTACTTCTGCTGCCAGGAGCCACCACTCCCAGGCACCCTGGAATTTTTCCCCAGGAAGCTGAAGTTCCTTCACTCTGGTGTGGCTGACCCTCCAACTCCGTGGAACAGAGGTTTCCCACTATTTTCTAGGTTATCTTGGACTGGAGAATTGCTTTACTGGATCTTCCTGTGGGTTCTGTCTCTTGAAAATTTAGTTAGAGCCATAATTTTAAGGTTTTTGAAATATTTTGGAGAGAGAACTGAAGAGAGGCTCTTCTTCAGATGCCATCTTGGCTCCACCCAAAAGGATTCTTATGTACACATTAGTGGCTTCTATTTCTCTTTGAGTTTGACCCCACTGAGCTAGATGTCTTTGCCAAATCTCTTCAAATTTTAAATCTATAAATCTATGACTTTCTTCTTCCTAGTACATAGGAAATACTATGTGCTCTGTTGGTTTATCTCTCTCTATGTCTTGCTTTATTATAGAAATTATTAGCCTGGGGTCTGTGAACTTGAAAAAATCTATTTTTGGATAACTATTCCAATTTATCAGGTAGTTAGGTAGATCAGTGAATAGCGTACCAAACCTGGATATATCTTCTTCAATTCAAAGTTGGACATGATTGAAAATGATTGAATACAAGTACAGACCAATTTTTGTCAAAATTTCAGAACTTATTATTAAAAGATGAGTTGTTGTGGTTGAGTCATTTCAGTTGTCTGAATCTCCATGACCCCAAATGAGGGTTTTCTTTTTTTTTTTTAGACTTTTTTTTTAGCAAGGCAATGGAGTTAAGTGGCTTGCCAAGGCCACACAGCTAGGTAATTATTAAGTGTCTGAGACCAGATTTGAACCCAGGTACTCCTGACTCCAGGGCCGGTGCTCTATCCACTGTGCCACCTAGCTGCCCCCTAAATGAGGGTTTTCTTAGTAAATATACTAGAGTGGTGAGAAAAAAGAGGCAAACAGGTTAGATGACTTATCTAGGGTCACACAGCTAGTAAGGCATGAACTCAGGAAGACAGACTTCCTGGCTCCAGGTCAGGTTCTATGTCTTGTATCATCTATTTGCCCTCCTCCCCCAAAAAATATGAATTAGGAAACATGTGAAAAAGAAATGTATTGCTCAAAAAGAGCAGGCATAATTTCATCAAGAACAGGTCCTAACAGCTTCATTTCACTAGGAAAATGTTATAGACATAGTTTTTCTAGATTTTAGCAAAACATCTGAGCCTCTCATGCAAATACTATGGACAGGGAGAAAAGTCTAAGTCACTGGTATCAAATTCAAATTGAAAAAGGGATTATTAAACCATAAGTAAGGATCCCTGTGGGTCACATATTAATTTAGAAAAAAACTATTAGTATCATCTATGTTCTATTGCATTTTTATTTATTTTATTAAATATTAAATATTTCCCAGTTATACTTTAATCTTCCCAAGGCCATATTCCTGAATGTTTGAGGGTTGAAGGTGGTATTTTTGACACCTTTCTTCTTTGCATTAGAACCAGAAGGTATATTTTGAACTGGTTAAATGGCCAGGCCCCAAGAGTAGTCATATATCAACTTAAAAAGAAAGTCTCCTGATGTAGAGGACAGAATGCTAGATTTGAAATCAGATAACCAATCTGCTACTTGATGCCTAGGTAATCTTGAATAAGCCACAACCTCTGTGGGCAGAAATTTTCTCATCTTCAAAGCAGAGGAGTCAAACTAGATGACCTATCACTCTTCACTTTAAATCTTTAATCCTATAGTTTTTTTCATAGAAGTGTCCCAGAGATCTGTGATTTGTTCTGTAAAGTTTAACATTTTTTTAGTTAAGCACTTGAATTAAGGCACAGATAGCAAGCTTGTCAAAGTTGCAGATGAGACCTCAATAGAAATATGCTCCTTTAGCTTTATGGAGGGCTAAATTATGTGTCTAGGTACAGAGTAGAGATGCTCTTAATTGAGAAGGGAGTGGGCACAGTGAGACCAGTCTCTATGTTCACTCCAAAATGATCTCAATATTAGATATTAGATAAAAGAAAGAGAAAGAGGTAAGACACCAATTAGTAGTTCCATGGTGAGAGACAGTGTGATATGAGAGGAGAGGTATTAACTGAGATATGTCTCCTAACTGGCAGGCATGCCCTAGCTGCATGTCTTTCATCTATAAAATGATGAGACTGAATTAAATAATCTCTAAGCCCCCTTTCAAGTGCTATGACCAATGATCCTTAATTTATTCTATAAAACTGCTTCCCAATGGGAAAAGAGAAAAGAAATAGAAAAAAAAAGTTGAAAAGGAAATAGAGAATATATGCCCAAGGAAAATGCAAAGCAGATACATTTTTAATGATTTTTAAATTTTTAAAATTAATTTCCTTTTTACTGATACTATTGTTTTATATCTAGAGAAGGAAATGACAAATCATTCTAGTATTTTCTACCAAGAAAACCCCAAATGGGGCCACAAAAAGTTGTACTTGACTAAAAAATGATTGAACAACAGCAAATTATTTTCCTTCACATTTGTTTTCAAATATATCTCTCCTCTACCTAGCAAACCATTCCAGAAAAACACCATTTAAAAATATAGAGAAAATAAAAGCAGTCTAATGAAACTGAAAATAGTTATGTTATATGTTATATATCCCCTGAACAGCAGGGGATCCATTCAGCTCAGGAGAGAAAAGAAACACCTATACACTCAGGTAGGGAATATCAGCAGGACAACTGATAGAGCCAGTTTATTGAAAACATTAAACAGTTCTTACAGAAGAAAACCACAAAATTAGCATACAGGATAAAAAACAATGATGTAACTTTAACTTGCACAGGATGTAATCTAGCAGGATGTAACTCAGGTCAAGAAATTAAGGAACAGGGCTATCAACAAGTGAGGCCATGAATGACACAGTTGTGTTATCAAATCAGAGTTCCGTGGAAGCCTTCAAGGATGGAGGGTCACCAAAGCTTAGGTCATTTAGTCATAACTGACCTTGCTTGAGTAGTCCTCAACACTTCCCCCTTTTCTGTTTACACAACAAGCTCACAATTTCCCAACCTGATGCTCAACCTGAGTTATATGATCCTCAATTCTATTGGTAATATATACATATATACATATACATATATATACATACACACACACACACACACACACACACACACACACATATATTATTTCTTAAATGTAAGGCGTTCATTTTCTATATTACTCCATCTGTGGACAAAACAAAAGCATACCCTCAATCCCAGGTTAGTAATTGATCAAGTCTTTTCCAATGTCCATCTTTTGAATCCTTCCATATTACTCTATGAGTACTCTTAGGGGTGTTTATTATATTATCTGAAGTAATCTTGTAACCAAAGTGTTTTTCAGCCAAGGTTTTATTCTTATCACCCAAAGTCAAATAATTAATGAATACAAAGCTTTATTTAGGCATAGTCTGGTATCTGCTTCCCCACATTCCCTCTTTTCTGTTATGTGGGAACATTTTTTTGCAAGGCAAATGGAGTTAAGTGGCTTGCCCAAGGCCACACAGCTAGGTAATTATTAAGTGTCTGAGGCCGGATTTGAACCCAGGTACTCCTGACTCCAAGGCCAGTGCTTTATCCACTATGCCACCTAGCTGCCCAGGAACATTTTTAATGATCTATTTTTCTTCTCAACTATAGGCTTGATCTGTGGGATATAAGGAATGCCTGTAATATATTTTATATTGTATAGACAGAATTGTTTAAATGCCATAGACATATATCAAGGGCCATTATCTGTTTTTATAAATTTTGATATCCCTGCAAAACAATAGAATAAATGATCAATCATGCCTGGAGTAGCATCTGAACTTTGTGCTGTTGCCATTGTATATGAACTAAATGTATCTATAGTAACACGAATAGAGTTCATTTTTCCAAAAGGTGCATAATGAGTCACATCCATCTGCCATAACTCATTAGGAGTTTGCCCTTTAGGATTCTTAAAATAATTTAGAGGGGTAGGTTAATACCCTATGTGGACAGGATATTGCTATATTCCTAGCTTGCTCTCTGATGATTTTAAAATTCTTTCTGTAGTAAAGAGGCACTATGACTACTTTTCTATATATATATATATAGATCCAAGCAGTCCAGGGTAGGAATTTATATGTTCAATAAAAAAGGAATTGTATCCATTTCTAATGACTTCTAGTAACTTTTAAAGAGTTGATATAATACTACATCAGTGCTATGATCAATAAAGACTGTTATTATGCATCTGATGACATGATTATCATACTTACTATCTGTAAAAATATTGAGGAGTTGTGACCATTCTCTTAATACCAGTAATATAGCATATAATTCATTCTTTTGTATTGATTAAAAGGAGTATATAATTTCTTTTCTATTATTGCATATATGTTTGGACCTACAAGTTCAGAATAAGGTCCATCATATTGTTTAAAAATTTTAGGGAACCCAGAGGGTCATAACTTCTGATTTTTTTCTCTTATGGTCTCTATAATACAATCTATTGTTAATTCTAGGCTTAGATATTATTACAGTGAAATAGCTTATATAGACAAAACTAGATCACATAACTTTTTAAACATCTTGCTCATCAGCAAGTTACCTAATTATAAGGTTGCATAATTTTCAATTTCCCACTTATCTTTCAAAGTACCTCAAATATATTCAATATTATTGGAAATACTTGATTAATTTCAAAAAACCCAATGTATTTTTTTTACCAAAGCCAGTGTTATACAAGATACATATATAATTTTAATAGATGTAATATCATAAACATGAGATGGAAAAACAAAGCTTTTCAAAAACTCTATGGGCCAAAAAAACCTTGAGAGATAAAATCTGTTGGCTAGGTATTCCTTAATTTTCTTTTTTTTCTCAGTTATTGTACAAATGTTTTTTTACATTAATAAAATATTCTTGTTTAAGAATAAATAAAATACCCCCTCCCACCATAAATATAGACTTGTTTGAGCAATAAGGTAAAGGGGAGAGAAAAAAATTAAAATTACAAAAAATAATAGTAATAATTGTAGGTATGGCCAGGTGGCACAATGGACGGAGTACCAGCCCTGGAGCCACGAGCACCCGAACCCACATCCAGCCCTGTAGACCCAACAATCACCCAGCTGTGTGACATGAAAGCCACCCGAACCCCACTGCCCTGCAAAAACCAAAAAGAAAAAAGAAAAAAAGACCCAAAATAAAATAAAATAGTAATAATAGTATGGGTGGCTGGGTGGCAGACAGAGCATTGGCTCTTGAGTCAGGAGCAACCCGGGTCCAAATCTGGCCTCAGACAACCAACAATCACCCTGCTATGCTGCCCCAGGCAGGCCACCCTGCAACCCCCCCCCAAAATAATAATAATAATAAAAAATTTGCTTCAGTCTTTGTTCCAACACCAACAACTCTGTCGCAAGTGGATCACATTCTTTATGGTAAGTCCATCGCAAAAGTTACTTCCATATTTTTCCACTGTTGCCATTGCTGAACACAACTCCCTCCTTTTGTATTTCTCCACTACCATGTTCTATATTTTCTCTCTCCTTTCATTGACTCTGCTATAGGGTAGCTGAGTGGCACAGCAGACAGATCCCTGGTCCTGGGCCCAAGAGGCCCTGAGCCCCCACACCACCCCTTAGGCCCAGCATCCACCTGGCCCTATGGTCCAGGACAGGCCATCCAATCCCAGCCCCTTGTAAGAAGTAAAAAAGAAAATGTGTTATATCTGACCACTCTCCCCACCATGGTCCATCCTCTCCTCCTTTATTCACATCCCCACCTCTTCCCCCTGCTCCCCCCGCTTCTTACTACAGATGTCTATACCCCATTGAGTATATATGCTGTTTCCTCTCCTAGCCATCTCTGATGAGAGCAAAGGTTCCCTCATTCCCCCCCTTGCCTCCTCCCTTCCATATCATTGCAATAGCTCATTATAATAAAGAAAAATCTTATTATATGAAATATCTTGGCCCATTCCCCCTCTCCTTTTTCTTTCTCCAATTACATTTCCCTTTTTTTCTATTGACTCCATTTTTACATCATATTTTATCTTCAAATTCAGCTTTCTCCTATACTTCAACTATAAAAGCTCCCTTTACCTGCTCTATTAACTGAGAAGGTTCATATGAGTATTATCAGTGTTGTTTTTCTATGCAGGAATACATGTAGTTCATCATCATTAAGTCCCTCATATTTTTGCCCTCTCCTCCACTCTCTATGCTTCACCCGAGTCCTGTATTTGAAGATCAAACCTTCTGTTCAGCTCTGACCATTCCAACAGGAACATTTGAAATTCCCTTGGTTCATTGAAAGTCCATCTTTTTCCCTGGAAGAGGACATTCAGCCTTGCTGGGTAGTACATTCGTGGCTGCATTCTAAGCTCTTTTGCCTTCCGGTATATTATATTCCAATGTAGTTCCAATGTAGCTTCCAATGTAGTTGCTGCTAAGTCCTGTGTGATCCTGACTGCAGCTCCATGATATTTGAACTGTGTCCTTCTGGTTGCTTGTAATATTTTCTCTTTGACTTGGGAGTTCTGGAACTTGGCTATAATATTCCTAGGGGTTGGTTTTTAGGGATCTCTTTCTTGGGGGTATTGGTGGATTCTCTCCATTTCTATTTTGCCCTCTGCTTCTAGAATATCAGGGCAATTTTCCTGTAGTAATTCTTTGAAAATGATGTCAAGGCTCTTTTCCTGATCATGACTTTCAGGTATTCCCATAATTTTTAAATTAAATTATCTTTCCTAAGTCTGTTTTCCATATCAGTTGTTTTTTTAAATGAGATGTTTCACATTTTCTTCTAATTTTTCATTTTTCATTTTTTGGTTTTGAAGTATTGAGTCCTGATTTCTCATAAATTCATCAATCTCCCTGAGTTCTAATCTTTGTCTGAAAGATTTGTTTTCCTCAGAGAGTTTTCTTATCTCTTTTTCTATCTGGCCAATTTTGCTTTGTGAAGCATTCTTCTCCTCCATAACTTTTTGAACTCTTTTATCCATTTGACCTAAGCTGGTTTTTAGCATGCTATTTTCTTCAGCATTTTTTTTGGATTTCCTTGACTAAGCTGCTGACTTCATTTTCATGTTTTTTCTGCATCTCTCTAATTTCTTTTCCCAGTTTTTCTTCTAACTCCCTCATTTGATTTTCAAAGTCTTTTTTGAGTTCTGCCATAGCCTGATCCCCATTTCTGTTTTTCTTGGAGTCTTTAGATGCATGAGCTTCTGCTTCCTTGTCTTCAGACTGGGTATATTGATCCTTCTTGGGATCATAGATAATGTATTTTTCAATGGTGTTCCTCTTTTTTCTCTGCTTGCTCATTTTCCCAGCCTGTGCCTGTTTTTGGGGTGCCTCCTGAGCTTTTGGGACACTCCCACAAGGGTCTCAGTGTGTGAGGCTCTTGTCCTCCCTCCTGGTCTGTGAATGACCATATGCGCCCCCCTCTGCCATGGGGCTGAGATGGGGGGGGGGCCCTGCTGTTCTATGGCAGGGCCTAGACTGCGATCAGGATCTGAATGTGGTCAGAGCCCCAGATTCCTGTTCCAGGGGCAGAGGACAGAGCTCTGCAATCTGCTTCCTGGCTCTGCCAGGTTCTGTTTCTTGGATCTGGGCTGCTGAAAGACCACGTTGCTTGCTGTGTGCCCTGATAGCTGGGCTCGACTTGCTTGCTCTGGCAGAGGTCCCCCCACTGTTCCCCCACTTTGTGCCCAGTGCTCCCCGGGGTGTATCTCTGGAGACTCCCCCACTGCTGTGAGCTGAGACTCCCAGCACCCTGGGGCTGCCTCCGGGAGGTTGAAGTTCTTTCACTCTGGTGGGCCACCCCTCCAGCGGGCTGCCCCTCTGACCCCGGGGAGCAGAGCCTTTCTGCTCTTTTCCAGGTTACCTTGAATGGGAGAACAGCCTCACTGGGTCCCTCTGTGGGTTCTGTCTCTTGAAAATTTAGTTAGAGTCCTTAGCTTATGAGTTTTATGAGAGAGTGCCTAAGACCTCATCCTTTCTTGTTGCCATCTTGGCTCCGCCCCTAATTTTCTTATAACAAATCTTTACAAATGTGATAGATGACACTTTTAATTCATTCATATTTTGTTATTGTAACACAATTTAAATTTTCAAAAGAGTTGTTTGAATCTGTTCTAATATAGTTTACTAATAATACATAATCACATTTTCAATTTAAAGTATATACCCAGGTTGACTAGGTGGTGCAGCGGATAGAGCACTGGCCCTGGAATCAGGGGTTCCTGAGTTCAAATCCGGCCTCAGACACTTAATAATTACCTAGTTGTGTTGCCTTGGGCAAGCCACTTAACCCCACTGTCTTGCAAAAACCTAAAAAAAAAATAATAAAGTATATTCCTTATATTCCCTAAAACTTTGCATTAAAAATTTCTTAAGACTAGATGTTTCAAAAAATTTTTTTTTGATTACAAGATTTTCTTTATAGTTCTTTTTCCTCCTATGACTCTGGAGCAGCCAAAAATATTATAACCAAAAAAAATTATTATTTTTTTTTACAAATCCCTTAATTCAGTTAAATGCATTTTCAGATAACTTTGTTCACTGGATTACACAATTTGAAGAAACAGTTAACATTTACTTAGCAATTGCTTTCAAATCAAAACTTTTCATTTATGGGGTATCTTACTTTTCCAGTCAATTCATTGCCAGATACTGTAAAAGTGGTGGTTTAGTGCAATTTTCAGATTATCCCAATCTCATTTAAACACATATCTCGATTTACTTTCTTCTCTTACTACATGATTACTTTCTACAGTTCCCAAAATCCATCTTTATATATATAGTCAAACGTGCTCTTACTTTCTTTCTTTTAAGTTTTTGGAAGGCAAATGGGGTTAAGTGGCTTACCCAAGGCCACACAGCTAGGTAATTATTAAGTGTCTGAGACCGGATTTGAACCCAGGTACTCCTGACTCCAGGGCCGGTGCTTTCTCCACTACGCCACCTAGCTGCCCCTCTTACTTTCTTTCTATATGCTTAAACCAACTTCTATACTTCACAAATGGTTAAAAAACCCCAACAGTCTATATTCCTCATTTTCCCTTGCAACCCTTATTTCTCTGTCCAAATCTTTTCAGAACCCCTTTCTCAGACTGAACTACTTACATTTTCCCTTACTGTACTATTCCATTATCCTTTTCCATAAAATCTTCAAATAAAACTAGTCAAGAAAAATAATTTCAGGGATAATTTCGATTTTTACTAGGTCTCTTATAAGTATAATTTGCCAATTCAGTAAATAAAACTCTGTTGGACAATCAAACAAGAAAACAAACAATAGAAGATAAGACAAATTAATAGAATCCCTTCTTTCCTAAAAAAATTACATGATTTCTAGAAATATCTCCTATGGTTCCCAAATCATGGGGTTTTAGAAAAAGAAAAAGATCCAATTTTGAAGAGAGAGAAAGAAAAGAGGAATGGCCAATCAGAACACAAAGATATGACAGCTAGTCTGACCATGCAGAGAGAGCTAGGAGTTTTCTTTGTTTAAAACAAACACATAGAAAACACATAAACAGAATCAGAGCACATTGAGAAAGAGAGGCCCCCCGAACTTCAGGGGAAACCCCACCTAGTTCTCATAGAGAAAAAATACATAGAACAATTACTATATCACAATATATTTTTTCATAAAAGGGTATTAATATTTAACACTTCTGGATTTTAACTAGTATAACTTTTGAGAGGGCAAAACAGTCATTTAAAAATTTCTCAGCCTAATTGGGATATCCCCTGTCCCCTTTCTTATTTTAGAGTAAACCAGATAACTTCTTTCTAAGGGGACAAGTCTTAAATCTTTTCTGGGGTGGGGTGGGGGTGGAATCTTCTTTTCTTAAATGCTCATTTGACACATAATTTTCTGTAATAACTAACACTATCAGAATCTATATTGATAGAGTCCTGAAGTTATAATGTGATGATATCATATTCATAAAAGATTAACTATTTAGTTTCCCCTCATTTCTTTTATTTATTTATTTTTGGCATTACTAGTACCCAAATTATATAATTTAGAATTAACTGGCTCTCTTGTCTTTTTGGAATATTTATTTATCAAATTATAAATAGTATTTCTTTTTATGATTTTTTATTAAACATATTTGGTAATAGACACTGTCTTTTCTGATTCTTTTAACTCCAAATACATTTTTCCTTTTTAATACTTGTTTGATTCTTTTAACTCCAAATACATTTTTCCTTTTTAATACTTGTTTGTTCAGATCTTCATTAAGTAATTCTCTCTCTCTCTCTGTCTTTCTGGATAGTAACTCCATGGCCAAAAGATAAGAACCAGATTGCAAAAATGGAGAAGCTGCAGAGAGAGAGAAAGAGGGGGTAAAATATTCTGCCACAATTACAGTGAAGTAGCAGGGAAGAGAAAAATTCAGCAATTTTTATTTTACTTTATTTTATCATATTAATATTATTTATTTTATCATATAAATATTCATTTATCTGTTCATTTCAAAGTACCTTCTAACCTCAATTCTCCTATCCTTGGGGACCATGGAGAACATCATAAACAGGCTGTAAAGACTTATCTTATATGCTTTTTGATACTTTCTAAGCTCTTCTCTTCATCCAGTTTCTTTAAGATTTTTACATCCTGTCCTGGCTTTTTTAGTTCCTTGGAAAGTTCCTTCCCTTTTACACCTGTGTACCTGCTTGGAAAAAAAAAAGTAAAAAGTCATTGATGTTCACAGCCTCACCCAAGCCTTCCCCTCACCAGTGATCCTAGGATTCCTCACAGTTTAGCCAGGGGGTTTTCCTTCTCCTGAAAGACTATCTCAGCTTCTGGACTGCTTCAATTCTGGAGCCTGCCCCATGCAAGGACTCAAAATGTTATCAAATCAGAGTTCCGTGGAAAACCTTCAGGCTCAAGGGTCACCAAAGCTTAGATCATTTTGTCATGACTGACCTCTGACCCAAACTGGCTGAAGTAACTCTCAACAGTTATACAGACTCATTTTGACTGAGAGATACTGGGAAAGTTGGATCCAAAATATAGAAGTATAGTCTAGGGAGCAAAGGTCTGGATACTGCTGTTAGGGTGTGAGAAATCACAGAAAACAGGAGCAAGTTAGGTAACAGAAAGAGACTCGAAAAAGGTAGCACAGTTCTGTGAAAATAATGCCAGTAATTCTAAATCTCAGAATGAACTAAGGCTGGCAAGGGAAACTAAAGAAAATTTGGGGGTTTGTTGTTTTTTAGAGTCATATTGGACCAGTTACAATTCCAGAAGACTCATATTGAAATGTTTTCCACCTCCAGATAAAGACATAAAGGACTCAGATTATGAGTTGAGGCATTTAATTTAATTTTATTTTTGGACATGATTGATGAGGAAATTTGTTTTCCTTGATTATGCCTCTTCACAATAGGTTTTGTTTTTATTGGTTTCTCACTATGGATAGAGGGGGAGCAAATTGAGATTTGAAAACAATGAAATGACTGTATATAAATAACCTATATCAGATTAATCGCTGTCATGGGGAGAGGGGAAGGAAGAGAGGGAGTAGGAAACTGTGAAACTCAAAAGCTTACAAATACTGAATGTTATCTCTGTATGTAATTGAAAAAATCAAATAACATTCAAAAACACAATGAAAGTGAATTTTTGAAAAAGTATATTGGGAGAAAAAGTAGGATCAAAAAATGTTGGTAGGGTAGTTGAGACTGTCAAAATTAAGCAGAGGGAAGGAAGTGTTGCTCAATCATTTTATTTTTGTTATCTCTTCTAAAGAGAAAAATCTTTACACTTGAAATGACAGAACAAAAATGATTTTCAAAGAATAGATGTCCAAGATAATAAGGACATGGTAAAAAAGGCACTCAGATGAACGATGTGTTCGGGCACTAAAGGAACTGGAATAAACATAATTATTGAACCATTGTCAATGATATTTGAAAGGTCATGGGAAACAAAAGTTGCCCCACAAGACTGGAGAGGACAGATAATCTGATTTTCTAAAAAAAAGAGAATAATGGTTATGAGTTTTGGGTCAGTTAGTTGATTTCAATTTTGAGGAATATTCTTTGTTGTTCAGTTGCTTCAGTTGTATTTGACTCTTCTTGATGCCATTTGAGATTTTCTTGAAAAGTACACTGGAATGATTTGCCATTTCCTTCTCCAGCTCTTTTTGCAGGTGAGGAAACGAAGGTGAACAGGGTTAAGTGACTTGCCCAGTGATATAGAGTTCGTGACTGAGACCAGATCTGAACTCAGGAAAATGAATCTTTCTGATTCTAGGTCCAGCACTGTATCCCCTGTATCCGCCGTACTGCCCAGGAGTAATATAGATGGAATCATTATAGACATAGTTGGCGAATAACTAGGATGGAAAGCAGAGATTAATGAATTGTTTTGTTTTTGCATCAGAGATCCCAAATTTAAATCCTAGCTCTGTCATTTAGTGCTGTGTGACCCTGGGCAAGCACCCTAAGCTTCTCTCAGCCTCAGTTTTTTCATCTATAAAATGAGGAGATTGAACTTCTATTAAAGGATCCAAAGACTTTCTATATTTCAATACTAAAATTTTATGATGATAATCCCTATTAATCTAATAGGATAACATATATGCAAATATAGGATAGAATGTGATAATTGGGTCATAACTCTAGAGCTGGTAGGCAATCTCAGAGACTACCTATTTCATATTCCTTATTTTACCTGTGAGGTAATTCAGTCCAGAGAACTAAATGATTTGCCTAAGGTCACATAGCAAATAAGAGTCAGAGGCAGGTTCTGAATGTTCCTTCTTTGTCTCCAAAAGCAGCAATGAATTTCAAATCAAGGTTTCCTAACTATTAAGCCATAGTTCTTAGTGTTTTACAACAATAGGGGAGATTCAGATGCTGAAAGAAAACCTGAGGACCAGAGATCACTTTCAGATGGAAGGAATTCAAGACAATTCATGGAAATGACACTAAACTGGGCCTCAAGAGAAGAGGATTTCAACATGTAGAAGAAACCTTTTCTGGATATGATAGACCTCTTGTACAAACACACAGAGTTGTGAGTAGGCATGGCAGAGTAGGGCAGGACAGAATGAAATCAGTGAATGGCAAATGGTCCAGTTTGACTGTAACTTAAAATGCTGGAAAAGGAAGAATTAGAGTAAAACAAGGACACTAGAGGCTGCCTTAAATGGCAGGCCATGAAATTGCTATTTTAACTTACATAATAGGAAATCACTGAAAGGTTTTGAGCAGAGTAGTGATATCTTTGATATCATTGGGGCAGCTAGATAGAGTAGTGAATAGAGCACACACACACCCTGGAGTCAGGAAGAGCTTAGTTCAAATCCAGCCTCAGATACTTCCTAACTCTATGACCCTGGACAAGTCACTTAACCCTGATTTCAGCAGTTCCCTCATCTGAAAATGAGCTGGAGAAGAAAATGGAAAATCATTTCATCCTAGCCAAGAATACCCCAAATGGACTCACAAAGAGTTGGACATAATTGAAACAACTTTGCAACAGTTATATCAAATGATATGTGAGTATACATACATATAAATGTATATGTGCACACAATATCCACCCCCATACAGGCATCTTTCATAGTGATTTTACATTTCTGTCTCCCCAATTAGAATATAAGTTCCTTGAGGGCATAAATTGTATTTTCTTGCCTTTAAAAAATTATTGATGTCTTTTATTTTTACTATATAAACATTTACTTATATGCATTTCAAATGCTCCCATTTAATGAGAGGTCTCTTGGAACAAATTAAAACAATTAAATAAAACTAATGAAACACAAACTACATTTGAAAGCGTTTTCAACATTTCACATCTGTATCTGAAGCACCTCCCCTCCAAATTTTCTATAAAATACAAATCTATTTTCCCTTTCTCTTTCCCCATACCAGTGAGATTAAAAAAAAGCAAATTTTTTTGTAACAAATGTGCATAGTGAGGTAAAATAAATTCCTTAATGGTTGCATATATACATACATACATATATGTATGTATGTGTTTGTGTGAGTACACACATATAATTATATACCCTAAATTCATCATCTCCATGCAATGGATAGCATGATATATTATTGAATTGATCATAATTCTTAGAGTTTTCAAAGCTGTTTGCTTTTACATAGTTGTTGTAAAAATTGTTCTGATTCAGGTCATTATAATAAAAGTCTCATTTTTATAGTATTGATGTTTTTAGTTATCTATTTAATTCAGTTTGCTTCAATTCATATGTCTTTGCATATCTTTTTGGAAATCATTTCTATGATGCTGTAGCCACTGGCTATTTGAGTTCAGATCTGACTACGAGGGATCATCATTCAGACTTGGGAAAGCAAAGGTAGAAAGAAAATAAAAATTTATTTTAAAATGTATTAAATTTATTAAAAGAATTTTAATTAAAAGAATTATAAAAGATTTATTAAAAGAATTTATTACCAGCACATAAGAAAATGGTAGGTAAGGAAAGACAGCGACAAAAGAAGACTCAAGCTGAGTTTTACTGGAACAAGTCAGAGAAGACTGGCAGACCTGAGTGGGGTTCATCTCAGGTTTCTTTGTCTTGCCTCTCATCCAGAGGGCAAAAGGTGAACTCCCTTCCCATTATTGGACCTGGAATTAGGTAGAAGGTGAAACCTAAGGAGATCAGGATAAAAATTTTACATTAAACAATGAATTAATGGTAATCAATTTACATTAAGAATGGGGATCTCCACCCAATTTGACAAGATTTAGCAGTCTTTAAGATTACAAATTTTGAAAACTGAAAATAAAATTCAATTCAAAAATTTTTAAAAAAAGAAATAATCTCTTACCTCTTGTCTTACAACCCAATATTCCACTACATTCATAAACTATAACTTTTTTTAGCAGTTTCTCAGTTGATGAAAATTACCTTGATTTTCCAGTTTTTTTTGCCATCACAAAAATATTTTCATACTTCAGGAAACTTTTCCTCTTTCTTGTAACCCTTTGTGTACAATTCCAAATTGTTTTCCAGAATGGAAAGCATTATACTTACACCCATTATGCTCAGAGTGCATTAAAGTGATGTTTTCCCATAATCCCTCCAACATTTATCATTTTCCATTTTTGTCATCTTTGGCACTCTGATGGGTGTGAAATGTAATCTCTGAAAAGCTTTCATTTGCATTTCTCCAATTAGTAGTGATTTGGATAATTTTTCATGTGATTATAAATAGCCTGAGTTTCTTCCCATGAGAACTGCCTGCTCATATCCTTTAGTGTGTCAGTAGGGAAATTGGCTCTTATTCTTACAAATTTGAATCAATATCATCTCTCTCTCTCTCTCTCTCTCTCTCTCTCTCTCTCTCTCTCTCTCTCTGTCTCTCTCTCTCTCTCTCTGCATGTTGTGTGTGTGTCTCTGTCTCTGTCTTTCTCTGTTGTGTGTGTGTGTGTGTGTTTCTCTCTCTATTTTTGTCTCTATCTCTCTGACTTTGTCTCTCTGTCTCTCTCTTTGACTTTCTGTATCTCTCTCTGTCTTTGTCTCTCTGTCTCTGTCTCTGTCTCTCTCTGTCTCTCTGTCTCTCTGTCTCTCTGTCTCTGTCTCTCTCTCTCTCTCTCCCTCCCTCCATCTCTCTCTGTTTTTGTCTCTGTCTCTGTTTCTCTCTATTGGAAATAAGATCTTCATCAGTGAAAATTGTTGCAAAGATTTTTTCCTCCAGTTAATTGTTTCCTTAGCTTTATTTAATTTTTAAGCAAAAACTTTTAAATAATCAAAATTCTTGATATATCTTCTGTCATCCTCTTTATTTCTTGTTTGCTCATGTATTTTCTCCTATCTATAAATCAGATTGATATTTTTTCCTTGTTTCTCTAATTTGTTTATGATGTGACATATATCTTAGACACATTCTGGAATTTGAAGCTTATCTTTATAGGGGGGTTGTGATATTGGTCTAGATGTATTTTTTTCTCTATTGCTGTCTAATCTCAGCAGTTTTGTAGACTTTGTGTTTATTAAATAGGAGTAGATACATTTATTTCTGGATGTTATATCTGTAATCTATTCCACTGAATGAGTCCTTTCTATCTTTTTAAACCAATACTGAATTAAAAAAAACAAATGTTAGGGTGGCTAGGTGGCACAGTGGATAGAGCACTGGCCCTGGAGTCAGGAGGACCTGAGTTCAAATGTGGCCTCAGACACTTAATAATTACCTAGCTGTATGGCCTCGGGCAAACCACTTAACCCATTGCCTGGTAAAAAAATAAAAATAAATAAATATTACTTTTTAATGTAGTTTGAGATCTGACACTGCTAGGTCCCCTTTTTTTCATTATTTCTCTTGAGATTCTTGAACATTTTTCCCTCTGTTACTTTTGTTATCATTTATTTATTCCTATAAAGTCACCCTCTACTAGTTTTATTGGTATGGATTCACATGACAAATTAATTCAGGAATAATTGTTAGTTTTATTATATTGGCTAACCTAGCCATGAACATTTAATGTTTTAAAAGTTATTTGTCTGTTTGTAATTATATAATATAGTTCTTGTAAATATCTTGGAAGATAAACTCCAATATATTTTATAATAATTTAAAATGGAATTTTTCTTTCTAGTTCTTCCTTTTTTGGGTCTTATTGATATTAATAGAAATTTTCATGATTTTTGTGGGTTTACTGTCAACATTTTTGCTGAAGTTATATGTTTCAATTAACTTTTTAAGTCAACTCTTTAGGGTTTTTATGTACAATATCATATCATCTGCACAAAGCATTAATTTTTACTTCTTCTTCTTTACTTAGAATTATTCCTTTAATGTCTTTTTCTTGTTGTATTTAACCAGCATTTCTAGAATTATTTTAAAAAAGAAAGAAAATAGCAACAAGTGATATCCTTGTTTTACTTCAAATCTTAAATGAATTCTAATATATCTGTTACCAAAAAAAATTATAACTCTTGGTTTTTAGATGTATACTTTTTTCATTTTAGGAAAGGATTCATTTGCTGTTTTCTAGGTTTTTTAACACAAATGAGTGCTTCATTTTGTTAAAAAATATTTTGCATGATTATTAATAGTCATGTGATTTTTAATTTTTTATTAATATGATTGAATTGATATCCTAATATTAAACCAATCTTGCATTCCTGCTATAAATCCAAATTATCATAGTATAACGTCCTTGTTTAAAATTTTTGCTTTTATGTTAATTAGGAATATTAATTTATATTTTTATTTTTCTGTTTGGATTCCCCTTGGTTGATGTTTGAAGAGCACATCAATGTCATAGAAAGAACTTAGGGAATATCTTGTTTTGAAATTTTTGCAAAGGAATTTATATAATATTAGAATTAATTGTTCTTTGAATGTATGATACATTGATGAACCCATCCAACCCTGCATTTTTTTCCCTTTGGAAGTTCATTTATAGTTTATTTCATTTCTTCTTTAATTTAATTATTTAAATTATTTATTTCTTGTTCTTGTTTGATATTTTATATCTTGTTTGATATTTCATATTTTTAAAGATGTTTGTTTATTTTATGAGCAGCCAGGTGGTGCAGTGAATGTAACACTGAACCTTCAATCAGGAAGATCTGAATTCAAATCCAGTCTAAAACTTTTACTAGTTGTGTGACCCTGGACAAATCACTTAATGCTACTTGTCTTGGTTTCCTCATCTGTAAAATAAGCTGGAGAGAGAAATGACAAAGCATTCCATTATCTTTGCCAAGAAAACACCGAAAAGGGTCAGTTATGAAAAGTCAGGCACTACTGAAAAATAGCTAAACAAATAAAAAAAACCCCCAAAACTAATTTCATTAAGTTGTTGATTTTATTGGTATATAATTGGGCAAAATTGCTTTCAATAAACTTTATCCATTTCTAATGAACTTATTTGTTATGAATTTTTAAAATTATTAATAGTGGTAATTTAGTTTTCTTCACTTTTCATCCAAAAATAATTCCCCACTTTTAATTATTAATTCAGTTACATTTTGCTTTCAATTTTGTTAATTTTTGCCTTTGTTTAGTCATTCTACTTTGATGTTTAATTGGAGTTTTAAAATCTGATGATTTTCTTATATTTTGAGTTGCATTCCCAAATTATTGGTCTTTTCTTTCTATTTTTTTTTGTCAGTAAAACTGTTTAGAGATATAGTTTCCTCTAAGGACTGCTTTGACTGCATCTCCTGATTTTTGGAATGTTGTTTCATTGTTGTCATCATCTTTGATGAAATTATGTATCAGTTCAGTGATTTGCTATTTGCCTGAAACAATTTCTTAAGTTTAAGCTATTTAGTTTCCAGTTGATATTTGATACTTTTTAGTTGGTCTTTTTTTTACAAAATTGTTGTTACATAATGATCAATAAAAAAGTTTATATTTCCTGTTTTGCATTTGTTTTATCTTTATTTCTTTATTTATGGGAAACAATCTGAATTGTGACTTGACCAGGGTCAGTCACATAGCTAATAATTGTCATGTGTCTGAGACTGAACTCAGGTCCCCCTGATGCTACGACTATTTCTCTATCTACTGCACCATCTACTTGCCCCTCTGCATTTGTTTTAAGAAATGGTCAATTTTTATTGAAGTGCCATGGCTTAAAAATATAAATAAATTTTTTTTACAAATATAAATGTATTCCTTTTTTATTTCCATTCAGTTATAACCAGAAGTCTACCATCTACTTTTTTCGTTCTTTCTTTTTTTTATTCTCATTTTGTACAAATTTTTTTACATTAATAAAATATTCTTGTTTACAAGTAAACAAAATACCCCTTCTCCCCCATGAATATAGATAGACTTGATTGGGCAAAAAGAGTAAAGGGGAGAGAAAAAAATTAAAATAAAAAAAATAATAGTAATAATTGTAGGTATGGCCAGGTGGCGCAATGGACAAAGCATCAGCCCTGGAGCTACGAGCACCCGAGTCCATATCCAGCCTCATAAACCCAACAATCACCCAGCTGTGTGACATGCAAGCCACCCGAACCCCACTGCCCTGCAAAAACCAAAAAAGAAAAAAGAAAAAAAAGACCCAAAATAAAATAAAATAGTAATAATAGTAGGGGTGGCTGGGTGGCAGACAGAGCATTGGCCCTTGAGCCAGGAGCACCTGGGTCCGAATCCGGCCCCAGACACCCAAAGATCACCCTGCTATGTGGCCCCAGGCAGGCCATCCAGCCCCACTTGCCCTGCACCCTCCCCCAAATAATAATAACAAAAAATGTGCTTCAGTCTTTGTTCCAACACCAACAACTCTGTCACAGGTGGATCGCATTCTTTATGATAAGTCCATCACAAAAGTTACTTCCATATTTTTCCACCATTGCCATTGCTGATCTCAACTCCCTCCTTTCTTATTTCTCCACTATCATGTACTCTGTTTTCTCTCTCCTTTCACTCTGACTCTGCTGTAGGGTCATTGACTGGCTCAGCATACAGATCCCTGGTCCTGGGGCCAAGAAGCCCTGAGCCCCCATACCACCCCTTAGGACCAGAATCCACCTGGCCCCATGGTCCTGGGCAGGCCTTCCAATCCCAGCCCCTTGCAAGAAGTAAGAAAGAAAATGTGTTATATCTGACTAGTCTCCCCCCCATGGTCCATCCTCTCCTCCTTTATTCACATCCCCACCCCTTCCCCCTGCTCCCCCCTCCTTCTTACTCCAGATGTCTATACCCCATTGAGTATATATGCTGTTTCCTCTCCTAGCCATCTCTGATGAGAGCAAAGGTTCCCTCATTCCCCCTTGCCTCCCCCCTTCCATATCATTGCAATAGCTCATTGTAATAAAAAAAAAATCTTATGTGAAATATCTTGGACTATTCCATTTCCCTTTTTTTCTATTGACTCCATTTTTATACCATATTTTATCTTCAAATTCAGCTTTCTCCTGTGCTTCAACTATAAAAGCTCTCTCTACCTGCTCTATTAACTGAGAAGGTTCATATGAGTATCATCAGTGTCATTTTTCTATGCAGGAATACATTCAGTTCATCCTCATTAAGTCCCTCAAATTTCCCCCCTCTTCTTCAATCTCCATGCTTCACCTGAGTCCTGTATCTGAAGATCAAACCTTCTATTCAGCTCTGGCCATTCCAAAAGGAACATTTGGAATTCCCCTGGTTCATTGAAAGTCCATCTTTTTTCCCTGGAAGAGGACATTCAGCCTTGCTGGGTAGTTCATTCTTGGCTGCATTCTAAGCTCTTTTGCCTTCCAGTATATTGTATTCCAAGCCCTACGAGCTTCCAATGTAGTTGCTGTTAAGTCCTGTGTGATCCTGACTGCAGCTCCACGATATTTGAACTGTATCCTTCTGGCTGCTTGTAATATTTTCTCTTTGACTTGGGAGTTCTGGAACTTGGCTATAATATTCCTAAGGGTTGGTTTTTGGGGATCTCTTTCTCTGGGGCATTGGTGGATACTCTCCATTTCTATTTTGCCCTCTGCTTCTAGAATATCAGGGCAATTTTCCTGTAGTAATTCTTTGAAAATGATGTCAAGGCTCTTTTCCTGATCATGACTTTCAGGTATTCCAATAATTTTTAAATTATCTTTCCTAAGTCTGTTTTCCATATCAGTTGTTTTTTCAATGAGATATTTCACATTTTCTTCTAATTTTCATTTTTTTGGTTTTGAAGTATTGATTCCTGATTTCTGGTAAATTCATCAATCTCCCTGAATTCTGTTCTTTGTCTGAAGGATTTGTTCTCCTCAGAGAGTTTTCTTATCTCTTTTTCCATCTGGCCAATTTTGCTTTTTAAAGCATTCTTCTCCTCCATAACTTTTTGAAGTGTTTTCTAAGCTGGTTTTTAGCATGCTATTTTCTTCAGCATTTTTTTGGGATTTCCTTGACTAAGCTGCTGACTTCATTTTCATGTTTTTCCTGCATCTCTCTCCTTTCTTTTCCCAGTTTTTCTTCCAACTCCCTCATTTGATTTTCAAAGTCTTTTTTGAGCTCTGTCATAACCTGAGCCCAATTTCTGTTTTTCTTGGAGTCTTTAGATGCAGGAGCTTGTGCTTCCTCATCTTCAGACTGAGTATTTTGATCCTTCTTGGGCTCATTTGCAAAATATTTCTCAATAGTCTTCCCTTTGTTTCTCTGCTTACTCATTTTCCTAGCCTGGGCATGGTTTGGGGTGCTTCCTGAGCTTTTGGGGCACTCCCACAAGGGTCTCAGTGTGTGAGGCTCTGTCCTCCCTCCTGGTCTGTGAATGACCATAAGCACCTCCCTCTGCCATGGGACTGATGTGGGGGGGGGGGGGCCTGCTGTTCTATGGGGGGCCTAGACTGTGATCAGGATCTGAATGTGGTCAGAGCCCCAGAGTCCTGTTCCAGGGGCAGAGGACCGAGCTCCCAGTTTCTCTTCACTCCCCTCCCTCAGTTCAATGGGCTCATGCCCTGGAGGCTCCTGCTTACCGGTTCTGCCTGCTTCTGTTTCCGGCTCTGGGCTGCAGAAAGACCAAGCTGTTCCCTGTGTGCCCCGAGGGCTGGGCTCCATGTGCTCGCTCTGGAAGAGGTCCCCCGCTGTTCTCCCACTTTATGCCCGGTGCTCCTCGGGGTGCAGCTCAGGAGACTCCCCCGTTGCTGTGAGCTGAGACTCCCAGCACCCT
Organism: Macrotis lagotis; assembly: GCF_037893015.1. NCBI lineage: Eukaryota > Metazoa > Chordata > Mammalia > Peramelemorphia > Peramelidae > Macrotis > Macrotis lagotis. The sequence continues at coordinate 35,803,542 of NC_133662.1, forward strand.
GGGGCTGCCTCCGGGAGGCTGAAGTTCTTTGGCTCTGCCTCTGGCAGGCTGCCTCTCTGATTCCGGGGAGCAGAGCCTTTCTGCTCTTTTCCAGGTTACCTTGAGTAGGAGAACTGCCTCACTGGGTCCCTTTGTGGGTTCTGTTTCTGGAAAGTTTAGTTAGAGTCCTTAGCTGATGAGTTTTATCAGAGAGCTCCTAAGACTTGATCCCTTCTTGTCGCCATCTTGGCTCCGCCCCCTACCATCTACTTTTTCTAAAATTCTATTCCTATTCTTAACTTCTCTCTTATCTTTTTGTTTGAATTATCTAGGACTAGGGTAAATTGATGTCCATTATTATAGTTTTATCATCTATTTCTCAATTCATTTACTTTTTCTTTTAAATATTTGGAAGTTTTGCCATTGGACACATTCTAAGAACAGAAATAAATTCATTTTCTATTCTACTTTTCATCTTTTTCATCTGTTACCCTCTTCATCTCTTTTAAGTCTATTTTTGCTGTTGCCTTCTATCAGATATAAGTGCTAACCCTGACTTTTGTAGTCTTCAGAGGCATAACAGATTTTTGTTTCAACTTCTTATTTTAGCTCTGTGTGTGTCTATTTAAGAGGGTTTCTCTTTAAAAAAATATTGTTGGATTTTTCTAAGTCATCTTTTTAATGAGTGTGTTCATCTCATTCACATTCATAGTAATGATAGGCAATTATTTCCCTTCATTCTATCCTTTTATACTTTTTTATTTTTATACTCTTCTTTCCTTGTCTCTTTCAAATTATTACCCTTCTCCCCCCCCTTTTATTCTTCTCTTCATTATCATCTCTCCAAGCTTAAAACTTCTTTTGTTTATGGCCACTCTTTCCCTGAATCTACCTTAAGTTCACTTTTCAGCTCTTCTTATTCCCATCTGTACCTCCCCCAATAGACTAAATTTATTTCTATACCAAACTCTGTGTGCATATGTATATATTCAGTCCTCTTTTGAACAGTTTAAATGAAAGTGAAGTTCAATTGATGTCAGATCGTTCCATTCTTTCCATATTTGCATATAGTCCTATTTTCACATTTCTCCCCATTTCTCCCATTTCCTCTTAAAATGTCATTTCCTCTCCATACTTATTTTTTAGCTTTTTCAAAACAAAAAAATTCTTTATGGGTTTGTTTTTTCTCAGCTGAGTACTTCTAAGATCCCTTATGACATTAGGAATTTGACTGCACATTTTAACATCCCCTTTATCACTAATCATAAATAGTAAATCCCAATAAAATCCTGTGTTATTGTTGACTTGTAGTTATCCAATTTATTTTTATTTCCACATTCATATTTCAAAATTCCTTTTCAATTCCAGTCACTTTTCATCAAGAATACTTGAAAATTGAAAGGGGATGTTTTTCCCCTTACAAAATTATATTTAGTTTACTTGGTAATATGTTTTATTGTATATTGTAGGACTTTGTCTTTCTTTTTTGAATGTCTCATTCCAAATTCTCTGCTTCTTTAGTGATAACCTTTAAGTCTTCTGTGATCCTCCTTGTCTCTCTCTCTCTCTCTCTCTCTCTCTCTCTCTCTCTCTCTCTCTCTCTCTCTTTCTCTTTAAGGTTTTTTGCATGGCAATGGGGTTAAGTGGCTTGCCCTACCACACAGCTATGTAATTATTAAATGTCTGAGTCCGGATATGAACGCAGGTAATCCTGACTCCAGGGCCGGTGCTCTATTCACTGCGCCACTTAGTCGCCCCTTGTTGTTTCTCAATATTTGCATTCTTTCTCTCTGGATGCTTGTGGAATACTTGTTTTGTCTGCAAGCTCTAGATTTTGGCAATGAATTCTTCAGTGTTTCTTTGCGGGGAGGGTTTTTTCAGGAGGTGAGTAATATGTATGAGCAATTATCTTTAATAATTTATTGAAATATGATATGATATCTACGTTCCTTTTTTGGTCAAGGATTTCAGATAATCTTATGATATATTTCTCCTTTTTTCTATTTTCTAGGTCAGTTGCTTTTGAAATGTGATATCTTGCATTTTCTTGTATTCATGCACTTTTGACTTTTTTTTAAAAAAAATTTTTATTGTCTCCTGGTGACATCAAAATCTATTTGGTCAATTCTGATTTTTAAGTAATTTGTGATTAGTGTGAAGTTTTTGCACTCTTTTGTTGAGCTATTGATTTTTTCCCTAATTCTTTTTTCATAGCTCTCATTTCTTTTATAAAATACTTTATAGTGTCAAGTCTCTGAAGATTTCCAATTGTTCTCGTACACAATTTTTTTTCCTTGAAAACTTTCATCATAAAAAATTATTTAATTCTTTTCATCTTCTGATTTTGTACCTTGGTTATCCCTGGCATCAAAAGTCATCTATTCATTCATTCATTCATTCATTCATTCATCTATACTTTATTTGCTTGTTTCTTTATTGTTGTTAAAATCTCAGTAATTGAGTTCTAGATCTTCCTCACTCTGGGGATCAAATCAAACATTTTTCCTTTTTCCCAGTGTTCTTTCTCTCAGAGTACCCTTAAAGTCTTTTCCTTTGGATGGGGAAAGAGAGGAAAGAGAAGTCTATTCTTTAAGACTCAGTTAAATCAGAGCTTGCACTCCTCTGACAGGAGAAACCTAATTGAGGCTTCTTTTCTCCTTGAGAAAGCAAAGAGGTTATCCTCTCTACCATTATCATTTAAAAAAAAATCAACTGTCAACCTGAGAGTTTTTTCTTCACATTGAGGTTTTTTTTTAAATCTTAGCTCTGAAGTTGGTCAATTTTATTTTAGTCCCCTCAAAAGATTTTTTTTCCTGATGAGGCAGTTAAGGTTTTAAGACAAAATCTTCCACGTTCACTTTTACTGTCCTGATCTAGACAAGTATAACTGACAAAAGTATAAAATCTTTCCCTTTCATACTTTGGGAGATTTGGCTCATATGTCCAAGGGGTGAGTCACTTGTGAATTAAGTTGCTTAATGGTGGGACAGAACTAAGCTGTATTGTTTCTTTCTATTCCATCATCTTGGTAACCAATTTTGCCTTTATTTTTATCTCCTGTTTATTGTGGGGTACATAGCAAGTATATTTGCTTGTTGACTGAATTACCTTAGTTCTAAATAGAAACCATGAAATGGATACAAAACAGGTCCTAAGGGAGGGATCATCAAGTCATAAGGTTAAAGGATTACAGTACAGATTTCTAATAAATGGAAATATGATACAATAAAGAGCATTTAATAAAGAGAACTTATGACTGCCACTAATTCATTGTGTGTGTGACCTTAGGGCAAGTGACTTCCCCTTTCTGAGTCTCAGTTTTCTGATCTGCAAAATAAAGAGATTAGGCTTAGTTCTAGTTCTTCCTTTCTGGAAATATTTGCAAAAATTTGGGAGGATAGCCTTTGAAGGCCTCTAATGTATCTCCCAAAGGATGGCTAAAAGAGCATTTTTCCATGTTAATGTGGAACTCCTTATGGTCCTCCTTCCTTTGATGTGGTTGGGGTTTAGTTCTCCCACAGCCTTCCATTCACAGTTTGTTTTCTTCTTCAAGGTTAAGAGATGACAGATAACAAAGCATGCCTCTAGGTAACCAGAGAGGTCTCTTTATTATCAATGAAGCATTATTTAATGGTAAGAAACTTAGTAAAAGACTTAATTTCCTCTAATGGGTACAATGTGTCTACAAGAACTGAATTTATAGTCTCCTTATTATCTTTAATCTGAAAAACAAAAGATTTAAAGGGGACACAATAGCTTGTTCTTCAAGGATCTGAAAGGCTGTCATGCCAAGAGTGATTACACTTGTACTGATTGGTCCGGACCCACAAGCAAAAGTAGGATAAAAAGTGGAATTTGCAGGGGTGAAGATTTAAGCTATGTCACGAAAAAATTCCTAACAATTAGAAATGTTGCAAAATGTAATTGTCCAACTCAGACTGAAGTGAAATTCCACTTATCAGAGGTCTCTAAGAAAAGGTTGAAAGGCCACTAATTAAACCCCTACAATGTGCCAGACTATAAGACTTGATGACTTCAGAAGTCATTTCCATTTTTGAGATTCTATGCAATGATTATCTCTTTCAGGTTCCTTTCAGCTCTGCTAGAATGTTAAAGTTATTCATATTAATTATTAAAATAGTAAATATAAATACTTAATATTTTAAAGTAATTAATAAATTATTAAATATTAAACATTATTAATAATAACAACTAACACTTATATGGTGCCTACTATGTGCCAAACACTATGATAAGCATTTTACAAATATTATTTAGTATTCACAGCAAGTCAGGGAAATAGGTGCTATTATTACTCTCATTTTGTTGTTAAGGAAATTGAGGCAAACAGACTTAAGTGACTTGTCTGGGGTCATACAGTAATCTGAGGTCAAATTTGAATTCAAATCTTCCTGACAAAGGCTTAGTACTTTAACCACTGTATCACCTAGTTAATTGTTTAGATGTCTTTATTTGTGTGAAAAATGTTTTATAATTGTATTTATATAATCCCTGAGTTTTTGACAGATAATATCCCTAAGTATTTCCTATTGATTGTGGTTATTTTAAGTGGAATTTCTCTTTCAATCTCTTCTTGCTGGGTTTTATTGATAATGTATAGAAATGCTAATTTTTTGAGGGTTTATTTTATATCCTGTAACTTTGCTAAAGTTTTTAAATGTTTCAACTAGATTTTTGGTTAATTCTCAAGTGTTCTCTGAATATAGCATTGTATCATCGGCAAAGGATTGTTTCCAGCAAGTTTTTTTCCTCATTTCTTATTTTTATTCTTTCAATTTTTTTCTTGCCTTATTGCTAAAGCTAGTATTTCTAATACAATATTGAATAAAAATGATGAAACCCCTCATCTTAGTGGGAAGGCTTCCAGCTTATCAAAATTGGAATAAAACTGACTATAGCATTCACTTCAAAGGACTGCTGTGAGAATCAATAATGTATGTAAGATCCTTTGCAAACCTTAATATTCTAATAGGATCATGGATTTAAAGTTGAAAGGGATTTTAAAATCCATATAGTTTAACCCTCTCCTTTTACAGGTGAGGAAAATGAGGCCCAGGGTGGTTAAGTGACTTGTCCAAGGTGTCAAAATTGGTAAGTATAAGAAGAAGTAGATGCCAACTATTATTATTATAATAATCTCTGGGTCACTTTGCTAATTCTTATTCATATTAACAGGCCAACTGTTTGCAGATGGCTAACTACTTCCCACAGAGTTCTAGGGGGGTAGTTCTAAGCTCTCACAAATATATTTTCTTTTTTCTTTTAAAAATTAATTTATTTTTCCAACTATATGCAACAATAGTTTTCAGCATCTATTTTTGAGTTCCACATTTTTCCCCTTCTCTTCCATCCCTCCTCCTTACCCTTGACAGCCAGTAATCTGATATAGGTTATATATTAAACATGTTTCTTTATTAGTCATGTTGTGAAAAAAGAATCAGAATAAAAGGAAAAAAGAACTATTCAAAAGAAAAAAATAAAGCATAAAATAAATTTTTAAAAAATTGAACCAAATTGAAAATGGTGTTCTTTGATACTAGTTATTTTCTATTTATTATCAACCAATTTTTATCAAAGGTATTTAGCAAGATGGATATAGTAAGAACTAAAGTTATAAAAATGTTTCCTCCTCCCCTTTAAAGTCTGGGATATATTCTGTCTTTGTACATACAGTATCCCTGGAAAGAGTAGTATTAAATTTAAAGTACAGTAGTACAGAAGCATCTCCAGATGTAGAAAATACATGTTCACTTATATTTTCTGACTGAAGTTTCTCATGGAACATAGCGTCAGTGATGGGCAAGTCACTGCACCTGTGTGCTCCTTGAAGGGTGCCATATCTCTACTAGGTATATCAGTGGCTATTAGGCTGACTTGCTGCTTGCTTAGCTACCAGGATACACTCTTTCCAGACCTTATAATGTTGATTAAGTGTTATCACTTAGGCTTATCTCTCTCAAAGTTGTTTCTTAGTCATTTCCAAACTTCTTTGGCTACTGTGTTGCTTTGGCTACTGGTAGGCTCTGCTACCAAAGTCAATTGCCAGGGGGAGCTCTGAGCCACAAAAGCTCATAAGGTCATTACTTTAACATTTCTGTCTCAGAATACACATTCATCTAAGATCAGAAAAGAATGAACACAAAGTCAGAGCCAGCCCCATACTCTTAGCCTCCGTGGATGAATAGGAGTCAGGGCAGCTGCCCTTCCCCTCCTCTGTTCTTCAGAGCATCAGTCAAGAAGTAAGACAGTCACACGAAGTAGAATGATAGAGGTGTAAGACACTGTCTTCTTTTGCTATATGTCCCTACTTGCAGCTTGATGTAATATCTCCTACTGGTTCAGTTTAACCAATCAAAAGATCCATGCATGGGAGAGGGGAGGGGAGAAGGAAGTGTAATTCTTCTTGGCTCACCTTCCCACTTGCTATGTTCTGGTACAGGCATAAGGTTCTCTCTCCTCAAGATTCTGATGAACCTTGGACTTAGTGGACTCTTCCACTGTTTAACTGAACTATTGTTGAACACAATTTGCTGTTGACTAACAATGTAGCCTAATATGGAAATGTTTTTGAATGATTTCTAATGTATAATTGATATATCACATTTCTTGCCTTCTCAATGGGTGGAGGAGGAGTGGGGAGGAAGAGAATTCAGAAGTCAAAAAAAATTTTTAATGTTAAAAATATTTTTTTTAAAAAAAACCTTCAAAAATGTAGCCTAAGAGTTGTATCTTGATCTTCTCAACCAATCACTGGACGTTTCCTGTGTGGTGTCATTTGCCTTTCATCCAATGACAAAGTTCTGGGTTTCTTTCAAATTGACTAAGGGTTTATAGACATAATATGATGAGATTTTAAGAAAATTCCTTAATACCACCTTTTCTATGATGAATTGTTTAGTTGGGGTGGAGCACAAAATCCTATTCTTACATTATTATTCCTCTCATGCTAGAAAAATAAAATAAAATATAACCAGAGGTGATTGAAAGGTAGACTCTCCTAGGTCAGTGACGTGTCTCTTAAGAATGAGTGTTTTTTGTACACATTAACAACATTGTGTGATGATCAACTAAGATGGATTTAGCTCCTCTCAACAGTTCAGTGATCAGGGACAATTCTACAAGACTTGTGATAGAAAACATCCACATTCAGAGAAAAAACTATGGAGTCTGAATGTAGCCAAATCATATTATATTCACTTTTTAAAAACTTGTTTTATGTTTTTTTTCCATTTTTCTCATGGTTTTTCCCTTTAGTTCTGATTTTTCTTTCACAACATGACTAATATGGAAATAAATTAAACATGATTGCACATGTATAAACTATATCAGATTACTCACTGTCATGGGGAGAGAGGAAGTGAGGAAGGGAGAAAAATGTGGAAATCAAAAATCTTACAAAAAGATAAACATTGAAAATTATCTTTGCATGTAATTGAAAAAGCAAAATGAAAATATAAAAGTCAAAGTTTTAGGGTGCTAAGATGACAGAAGAATAAGTTCCATGTTACTATGTAACTATGGACCTGAAGCCCTCTGCCCAGGCCCTAACATGACCTTTTGTCAATTTGAAGAAGCTTTAACAATAACTATTCATGGAGCCTAGACAGTCTTCTAAGGAAGAAGACTGGCCTGGAGAAGGTTTATGATGCCTGTGTCTAGGCAGAAGCATTCTTCTGTAGGAATGATATTCAGTTATAATGTTTTCATCTGAAATTGCCAAATTTAAGAGCAGAACTTCATGATCATTTTGGTGACCAAGACCAAAGCCAGCCCCTGAAGCCCTTTGCATCTACTACTGCCAATATCTGAGAACTGTCCTTACCTACTTAGCATTATTGGTACCATGCCCCTCTCCTGGCTCACTTCCTCATTGAGGAGAAACTCATGGAGGAGTTGGCTAGTTGATACCCTAGAGGCTGAGCCTAGGCTAAACATCTTCAGTTTCTTGTTAGAGCCTCATTAGGCATATTCTTCTATGCTCTTTTGGACATGCTCTAGCTTCCCTATGCCATTCCTGAAATGTAGTACCCAGACCTGAGCATAATAGTCCAGATATTGTCCAGTCACAGCAGAGCTAAATGAAACTCTCACCTTCCTTCTTCTGGACTCTCAATAAATTCAGGCTAGGAGCTCATTAACTTTTTTTTTTCATCCATGTCACACTATTGACATTTACTGACCTTGTAGTCTCTAAGAGACCCTTAGATTTTTTTCTTTGGGAACTGTGTTTTCTAACTATGACTCCTGATCTTGTAAAGATCATTTTTTAAGTACACAACTTTACATTAATATTTATTAAATTAGTATTTTTTTAAAAGAGTAGATTTTTTATAATAATCTTTAGGTAGAGGTGAATGAGGGGAGCACATCTTGGACTTCATTGGTGTACAGGGTATTCAAGGAGGACTAACTCCTTTTGTGTGGGGGCTTGCCAAACCCTTTCCAAGGCTGCTCATGTTATGGTGTCCACTTTTGTCTTGCCACTGGACTCTGGAAGAAAGAGTGATTCTGATGATTTTATGCAACTCTACTTAATTTAAATCCAGTTCACAAGCTAGCCAAAATATCATCCCATGATGTCATTGGTCCTCTTTGAAACCAAAGGACAATCAACAAGTAAGGGAACTCCTGACAAACAAACTTACCCTCAGGACAGCTGGTTGATTCAGTGAGTAAAGAATTAAATCTTTCCTCAGACACATGATACTACTTGTGTGACCTTGGGCAAGTCACTTAACCCCTTTGTCCCACCAAAAAAAAAGGAAACTTCTTCTCTAACAATAATGGTTATATCTAGAGAATTGCTAGGGAAGTAGGTCTGAAGAGTCAAATGACTTGTCTGGTGCAGTATATGAACCCACACTTAACTTATTTTGAGACCAACTCTTATTGTCTGTAGAAGTGGTTAGATGGATCTGCTTATGTTACACAGAAATTGATATAGTGGGGAAGAGTTGGTTTTGATTTTCCCCTCTAGCCTAGTTGAATTAATCACAGTAAGTAATAGAGAAAATGAGGTATTAATGTGTTTTAAAAATATATATATCTGCTTTCTTTTGAATTAACCACTGACTGGCAGAAGATTGGTCTCAACATTCTTTTAAAAATTTAAGCTAACTTGACTTGGAAACATTTGAGGCAGGAAGCTCTATGCCTTTCCCAGAGGTCAATGGAGAAGTTGAGGGAGGAGAGCATTTTCCTTCTATCACTCTAATCAGTCATGGCATCTTGTAGCATAACTCCTGACCCAGTAGAAGACACATAGACAAAGAATTGAGGGCAGAAGTAGCTTCAAATAGTGAGACCTCTGGACCTAGCTGTCCTGAGGTTAAGTCTGTTTGTCAGGAGTTCCCTGACCTATGGACTCAACAGAGAACTAATTCTGAAACTTGAGGCTTGAAACCAGGAGAGTAGCAGACCTAAAGAACTCAGCTGAGTAACCTTTCCAACAAATACTGTATCCAGGGAGGAACTGTCCCTCCTCATCCTGTCTTTCCATTTAGAACATTTAGTATCACAAAATGAGAGAAAGGTTATGCATGAATTATTATGATTAAGAAGAAATCCCATTCCCCTTTCAACTAACTAGTGCTGATAGCATCAAGAATGGTAAAGGTCAGAAAATCTGTTAAATGTTGAATTTACAATTTAGGTTGTGCCATGCAACAATTCATCAACTTTTCCTTATTCTCAGTTCTCTCTCCTGAATGAAGCTGACTGTCATTTTAGGGGCTGAAACAAGACTGAAAATGGGAACATTAGCTCCAGAGGACAAAGGAGTCAAGCTAACCAGCTTTCCAATTTAGCATCTTGCAGACGACTTCATTTTTGGATGAGAATGGCATTTATTTTTAGAATTCCTTTGATCACATCTACTTTTCACACTGCCCAGTGAATGACTAAGTCCTGGTCTTCCCCTCCCTATTACCCAATCTGCCCACAGTACATACTTTACTAACTCCTAGGAAGATAGATTTAGACAATTTAGACCTGGAAGGGACTATGAAGGTCATGAAGTTCAACCCTCTCATATTAGAAATGAGGAAACTGAGACCCCCAGAGAGGCTAGGACTTGCCCAGGGTCACATGGCTATTTTTGTTTAGGTTTTTTGCAAGGCACTGGGGTTAAGTGGCTTGCCCAAGGCCACACAGCTAGGTAATTATTAAGTGTCTGAGACCAGATTTGAACCCATGTACTCCCGACTCCAGGGTCGGTGCTTTATCCACTATGCCACCTCTAGCCGCCCTGGCTTACATTTTCTCAGACCTGGTTGAGCAAACACAATGAACAAGAATATACCCATTAGCCCAAACTTAGTATTTCTTTGACTGTCTGATTAGAGCTTGACCAGGTAAATCTTTGCCTAAGATTTCTCAAATTGGTTGTCTTTCTGCATGAAGAAACAGAAAAGTGAAAAAACTTTGGTTCTGATGCAATAATTGGTTATTAATGCAAGAGAGAAATACTCATTTCTCCCAAGTTTTAATCATACAAGAACCAAATAAAGCAGCCTCATACTTCTGCATTTTGGGGGTTTCACTTCAAACTTCTTTTGGCTTCTATTTGAGCAGGAAAATGCCTGCCATCGAAGTAAGATTTCATTTCTTTGGGGTCAGTTGGGGTGTTACAGAAACTTCTACTGCACTATCCCTTTTCCCAACATATATAGAAATGTGTGGCTATCTTTTTCCTTGGATGAATACAAATTTAGCACACAACTGTGTCAGGATAGTTCAGGTCTTCCATCAAAGCAAATCTAAGCCTATCTCTGGCTTAATAGATGAGGCCTAAATAGTTCACTGAAATATATAGAATTAAAATGATTGACCCAGGGTTATGGGACAAGTAAAGTACAGGCCTTTGAAGGCCTTGAACCCAGGCCTTTCTGATTCTAGCATTTTAAACATTGTGTCACACTTGTCTCTATTTTCATGATAACAAATTTTTATTTATTTTTATTTTTCCTTAACATTTGATATTTGTTTCACCTTTAATTTTTGAAGCATTTTAATTGTTTATTTTTCCAATTATAAGTAAATATAATTTTCAATTTTCATTGTTGTAAAGTTTTCTCCCTCCTACACTTCTCTCCTCCCACCCTGGATAGCAAGTAATCTCATCTCATAGGTAATACATATACAATCATGCTACAAATATTTCCATATTAGTCACACTGTGAAAGAAAAATCAGAACAAAAAGAGGAAAACCACGAAAAGAAAAAAAGCAAATTTTTTTTTAGGTTTTTGCAAGGCAATGGGGTTAAGTGGCTTGCCCAAGGCCACATGGCTAGGTAATTATTAAGTGTCTGAGACTGACCGGATTTGAACCCAGGTACTCCTGACTCCAAGGCTGGTGCTTTATCCACTACGCCACCTAGCCACCCTGGAAACTTGAAATTTTTAATAATTTTTTATTGCAAATTTATTTTTTGTTATTAATTTGTTTATATGTGACTATTCATTATAATAATCATCAATAATTTATTTAATAATTTAAACATTTAATAAGTGCATATTAAATAATAATTTTTAAAATAAAAATTATTAGCTTAATCTTTTGTGAAAAATGACAAAGATTTTTCTAACAAAAATGGATGTCAATTAAAATTTTAACCATCAGACTTCCCTCCTTTCTCCCACCCCACCAACTGTTCTACTTTTCTTTTAACTTCCCTACAGAATAAGGATATTTAAATTTGCTTTAGTTTAATTTAGACCTAGCTTTAAAAAGCCAAGCTCTCCCATTGCATCCAGGGCCATCCCAGTCATAGGACTTTTGTAAGGAAAATGGTTTTGCAAAGCTTAGAACATTATATAAATATGAGTTTCATTATTGGCACAAGAGAAACAGCCCCAACTCTGCAATGAAGAGATCTTAGAATTAATGTTATTCGTTGTATGACTTAAGGCAAGTCATTTAATTTCCCTGGCCTCTTTCCTGATCTGTAAAATGAAGAGGGGCAGCTGTCAGAAGTGCCTTTCATCTATCATTCTATTCTATCAGTGTCACCATCATCCTCTTAGTCATCTGGATTTGAAAATCTGGAGTTTTTTAGACTCTTATCTCTCACCCTCTATATCCAATCAGTTCTTAGGGTTTACCAAATCACTCTGGTTCTCCTAGATTGGCCAACAATGGGCCAAGGCTAAGTCCACTTGTCCATCCTTTGGGACTTGATTGGCTCAGAGTGAATTCAAATAGCAGCTATTTCTGTTTTAACCAGAAACCCTGGGGATCTTCCCTCCCAGGTTGATTTTTTTTTGGACTAGACAAAAAAGAGACTACTTGCTTCTTTAATCACTGAGATATCCTGAGGGTCTTACCCTGCCAACATTGTTTTTCTTCTTCTTTTTTGGAAGTGGTGATTCTTGACTGCTTTGCCTCTTTTCTCTCTTACTTAACCTTAGTGACTGAATGGGCATTGCTTCAGTCATACTATGACCTGGGAAAGACCCAGCTTTAGAAAGCCACTGTATCCAGGGTTAGCCCCACTAATTCTGATCCATATCTGGTCATCCCTTCACTTAAATCCAAATAACTTGCATGTCATGACTTCACCTCCCTGATAAGATGTTCTTCTTCCAGAAAGAAGGACAAACAGTAACACCAAGAAGTCATCACCCCATCTAAGGCCTCAATTATCTCTTGCCTGGATCAATACAATAGATTCCTAAGGGTCTGCATCCTACACATAGTAGACACTATGCACTTGTGCACATCCCTAATTATGTCATTCCCTTTCTCAAGGCATAATTTGAACTCCGGACTTCCTGACTCAAGCCCCAAATTCTGTTTCCTGGGCCATTTAACTGCTTAAAAAACCCCTTCCCCACTCCAGTCACAAAGCTGCTGGTATCCTACTCATTCTTCAAAAGTCTAGTTCAAATATCATTTCTTCAATGAAACTTTTAATTCCCCTTGGTACATATGGTATTGAACTGATCTCATAACACTCTTTATTCTATGCACTATAATTTATATTAAATTATATTGTAAGTTGCTAACTGTATGAGGGAAAGGGATAAGTCTGTTTTATCTTGGTCCCCCATATCTAGCATTGTACATTGTAGACATAATTAATTCAGAGTGATTCAGAAAGAATTGAACTTTCAAAAATTTATTTCTCAGTATTTAGTGCGTGTGTGTATGTGTATATGTGTGTGTGTGTGTGTGTGTGTGTGTGTGTGTAAATATGTATAATGCAGATATTGGATAGAGTATTAGACTTGGGTAAAAAAAAAACCAAACACAGTTTGAATCACACCTTAAACACTTACCCTGGGCAAGTCATAATCTCTCAGAGCCTCAGTTTTTATAAAATGAGAGGGTTAGACTTTATAGCCCTCTAAAAGTAAGACTATTCCAGCTCTAAATCTATGATCCTATTATCTTATATGTATTATGTACCCTATATTCTTATCCTACATGTAATTTTCTTTTTTAAGGCCACTTAAAGACACATGTTAGGTTCTGTATTCAGTTGACCCTTAATTAAAGGCTGATGCTTTATGGTTTAGCACAGTACCTGCTTTTATACCAGGTCCATGCAGATTCCTATTAGTTGTTAGAGCTTCCATCCTTCCCTCCACTGGAAATTGCTTTCTATTTATATTATATGTGTTAAATATGTATGCATGTGTATTTTTATAATGTACATGTGTGTGCTTTTATTTTGAATAGATGTTTTCCCATTTATATATCTCTATCTCAGTTATTTATATATCTCTTATCTATTTAGCTATCATCCATCTATCTGTCTATCTATCTATCTATCTATCTATCACATAACAGGATCTAACCTGGCTCCCTTTGCCTGAAAGTAGGATTTTTCACTTTTTTGTACCTTCCCCAGGTTCTCTTGTCCCTTTAAAGGATTTTTAGGAGGACCTCTACCATTGGCTCATTGAACCCTCCAGTCCCAACTTAGGATGGTGTAGAGGTCCCTTGAACTTGTTCCATTTAATCATTTAACAATCAAATTAACTTTTACTAAGCAACCTTTATGTTTACTTCAAATGAACAACAAGAACAAATATATAAATACCCCCTTCCCTCAATACTTGGGGAGTTATAATCTCCTCTCCCTTCAGTCTCCCATACTCTGGGGAGAGGGAGGAGATCAGGTTCCCAGTTTGTTTTAATTCCTATTTAGCACAGTTCCAAATTCCAAGTATAAAATTCCCCTTGGTTTTGTGTTCCCATGCCCTCTGGATATTAAGGACTTCCTTGCTAGACTAGCTGATGGCATATCTTTTTAAGAATTCTGATGCCAGGGTTGCCATGGCTTGTACTCTCAAATCCAATGGAAGTTCAATTGACTGTAACTAGAATTGAAAGAACAAATAGAACAAATAAAAAGTGCAGCCAACTCCATTTCTTGGGGCCTCAGAGTGAAAGACAAGGAGGCAGAGGCACCACACCCTGCCACCCTTCCCACCTCACCTGCCCCTACTCCCACTCCATCCCCTATTCAATTCATGGTTCCCTTGATATGAGTGAATGTGATCTCCACTTTCTGTGGACACCGCTGTGGTTAAACAGATTGTCCTAGGTTGGCAGTCTTGTTCCTGCTACATAGCCAATCAAAAGACATTCCTATCTACATGGTAGGTGAATGTAGAATGTCATCCCCAGCAGCAGGATGGTTCCATGTTAGGTTATCTGAGTATGGCCATCAAAGCCTCTGCTGTTACCTGTAGGTGTCTGGTATTTGTTGTGTATATGTTGTTTCTGACCAGGAGGATGTAAGTTCCCCGGGGTAAATTTTTTCTTGTGTTTCTAGTCAGTAGCATACTATCTAGCATGAAATAGATACTTGTTTGTTTAATTAAATTGCATGGCCCTTGAGTGAGAATTTTAGCATAGTACCTTGTACATGCCAGTCCTCAAATATTTGTTGAGGGGATGAAATTAATCTCAAATAAATTTCCATTTCTTTCCTGATATGAGTGCCAATAATAAAAGGCCAAGCAAAACAATTAATTGTCTTAATGTTTTACAGTACAAATGACTATAAATAGCTCAGAAAATAGAAGGAATGAGCTATTCAGAAATAGATATTCCAATAATGTGCTATTTGATCAACCCACCACCATCAGTCTCTCTCAGTTCCAGTTCACCCACCACTTGTCTCAAAATGATCTTCCTAAGGCACAAATCTGATGAGGTCACTCCACCTCTCACCCTCATTCAATAAACTCTAATCTATCACTTCCATAATCAAATACAAAATTCTCTGGTGTTCAAAGCCCTTCATAAATCTGACCTTTCTTACCTTTCCAGTCTTCTTAACAATTCCTTGTTCTCTTTCCTAATTACAACTCTTCTATCCAGTGAACCTGGTCTCTATTCTTTGAATAAGATACTACATCTCTCAGTTTTGGGAATTTTCACTATCTGGCCTCATGTTTGAAATGCTCTCTCTCCACCACATTCTGACTTTCCTGGCTTCCTTCAAGGCTTTACTAAAATGTCAATTTCTGCAAAATCTCTTTCCCAGACTTTCTTAGTCATGATGCCTTCTATTAGACATTCTTTCCAATTTAGCCTTTAGAGAGCTTACTTGTGCATATATTAGTTGTTTGCATGTTTTGTATGACTGTGAGGAAGTTTTTTACTTTTTTACACTGACTGGAACAAAGTAGGTACCATTTAAGTAACTTAAAGAAATGTAAAGGCCAGGTATTTCCTTGACTACTAAGAGAATTCTGAAACAATAAAATAAGATAGATCAATTCTTCAGGCCTTTCTTCCCTAACATGCCTTCTTCCCTAGGTGCATGGCAGACTATATAAAAGATAAAATTAGATTGATTTTTAATGTCACTTTCACTAGACATCATTCCTAGTCCATAGTAGGTACCTTAATAGATGTCTATTAATAGAGACCAGCAATTTTCTGGTATTTAAAAAAACTCTTAAAATTAAAAATGAGTTCCTGGCCATGGACTATTATGGATAGAAGATAGATAAATAGATAATATAGACAGATGAATAAATGAACTGGAATCACAATTGAAAAATTCAAGAGGGATATAAACAACTTCCACAAATTGTGTAGAGATTGACCTTCTTTTCAAAACCCCTGGAGGAAATTAAATCCATTGCTCAGTATTCACGTTACTATAAATATATCATTAAATCTTAATAGAAAAAGGAAAAAAAACTCAGAATTTGCAGTGTCAAATATAAGGGTTTGGGTTAGGGGGAATGAGAAGTTCTCTTTTGAGAAAAGCTTCTAAAGGAATTTAAAAATGAGCCTAATTTTTGTGGGGGAAAGATTATTAATCGATTGACTGGAAAAGACTTAGACATAATTTTATAAAGGAAGAAGGAAATAATAGCCAGAGAGATGAATTAACGTGCTGAGGAACATGTTCTGGTTAGCAGAGCTAGAACTACAACTACAGTCTCTTGAATCCCAGTCAGGGATGGAACCAAGTCTAATAGGCTCAAAAGAGCTGATTGTTAAATTTTTAATATTAACATTTATACTCAGAAATCATTAAGTGCTACAAATCACAGCTTAATTTATTATTGTATTGATTATCTAGACTTAAGAAAATGATGGAGAAATGTCAATAATGCAGATTAAACTTAATAGAGTGCATTACATGTATGCTCCTCTCTCAGAGCTGATTGTTAAAGATTTACCAGCACATCACTTGTTCCCATTCCAGTGTCCTTTGTTGGAATCACAATGATTATTTACTGTTAAATAAGAGGTACACTCCAAAATCTATTAGTATAAAAATCTCTTAGTTGAATAGGGTGGGGAGACAACATGCAAAAACTAAGAACAATCTATACAAGATAAATTGGAGTAACAGGAAAGGCATAATGACTAAGGATGATGGGAAGAGCTTCTTACAGAAGATAGAACTTTAGCTGAGACTTGAAGAAAAATAGAAGGAAGGTAGTGAGGATTAGGAGACAGAGCAAAAAGGTAGTCCTAGGTCAGTGAATAAATAACATGGTGAGCTAGTTTCTTATTCCATTAATTCTTTTTGCCTAAAAAAGAGAGAAAAGATATCTAACATGTAAAAAGTACAAGACAAATCTTATCTCATTTGATCTTTATAACAGACTTACTATTATTATGCTTATTTTACATATGGGTAAGTTGAGACTTAGAGGGGTTAAGAGATGATTCACCCCACTGCTAGTAGAGGTCTTTGGAAGGATTTGAACTCAAATCTTTCTGTCACCAAGTCAAATACTATAGCTATTATGACATGTTGCCTAAAAAAAGAAAAAAGAAAGAAAAAAAGAGACTCTGGGGGTAGCTAGGTGACACAGTCAGAAGGTCCTGAGTTCAAATCAGACCTTAGACACTTGATACTCAGTAGCTGTGAGTAACTCACTTAATCCCACTAAATAAACAAACAAGTAAATGAATGAATAAATAAATAAATAAGAAAAAAAGAGACCCGAAGCTTAAAAATGATAGTTGCTCCTCAATAGATACACTAAAATTATATATATATATATATATATATATATATATATATATATGTATGTATATGCTGAAAATCTCTTCTCTGTTGAAAATAACAGTCTCTCAGGCCACAAACACATTTCTCTCCTAACCTCTCCAATGTTGGGCAGAAATCAATTAATCACTAGCCCAATCAACAAGCATTTACTAAGTACCTACACCAAATAACAGACTGGGTTCTGAGAATGCAAAGACCCAAATAGAAAGTCTTTGCCTTCTAGGAATTTACATCCTATCAGCACATAAGTAGGTTCAGAGAAGTACAGATTTGGGGCTGGAAGGAACCTTAGAGATCACTCAGATTAACCCTCTCATTTTACAAATGAGGAAACTGAGGCCAAGACAATTTAAAGATTTGCCTGAGTGACAGATGCAGGTTTTGAATTCAGGTCTTCTTACTGTAACTAGGAGCAGTGGATAGAGTACTCACCCTGGATTCAGTAGGATCTGACTCTAATTCCAGCCTCAAGGCACTTCCTAGCTATGTTAACCTGAACAAATCACTTAACTCTGTTTGCCTCAGTTTCCTCATCTGTCAAATGAGCTGGAGATGGAAATGGCAAACCACTGCAGTATCTGCCAAGAAAATCCCAGATGGGATCTTAGGGAATTGTACACACCCAAAAAGACTCAACAGTGATAACAAATCTCTCAATCCAAAGCTGCCAGTCTTTCCATGGAATGATTTTGCTATGCAAAGACTTAAAGACTTTTCACTCCCCTGTTCTATTATTTCTTTCTTTCATTTTTTGGACCAAACTTCATGATTTCATGGTGTAGGGATTTCCTTTTATCAAGGCAGATTGGCAACTTCTCTGAGACTTATTGTCTTAAGGGAATTAGTTGCCAAGGGTTCCAAGAAAGAAACAGATTTACTTACTCAGCATCACACAAAACAGTCACACGTCAAAGCAAGCAAGGACTCAAAACCCCAGGTCATTCTGACTCAAAGCCTTGTTCTCTTTGTGTGGCATAAATTCATCTCATCGCTCACTTTCTAGTTTCTTAAAGACCCTCCCTAGATCCAGTCAGCTTCAGATTTTCATTAAGTACAATCAAGACTGTCATAGGTTGAAAGTCTTTATGTCTGAAGGAAAAATTATTGAGGACACAAAGACATCTCTAGCTATGTTCTATGAGTTTCCATTCCATTTCAGCTTCTCAGATCACCACAGAGTCAAGATGAAACACACAGAGCATTGCCACAGAATCCATCATCAGCTACCCCATCACACCTATCTATGTCAAGCGCAAAGTCAGATTCCTGAGACAGCCTGTGGAGAAAGAATAATTATTTTGGATAAAAAAGGGTTCATCTTGGGAAGCTTATTATGTTCACTGTGAAAATATGGGCCCAGGGGTGGCTAGGTGGTGCAGTGGATAGAGCACCAACCCTGTAGTTAGGAGTACCTGAGTTCAAATCCAGCCTCAGACACTTAATAATTACCTAGCTGTGTGGCCTTGGGCAAGCCACTTAACCCCATTTGCTTTACAAAAACCTTAAAAAAAAAAAAAGAAAGAAAATATGGGCCCAAAAAACTTTTCAACTGGTAAAAAACTGATTTCTGCCATAATTCCAAAAGGCCTATTCAGAATACTTGCTTTCTTCCTTTTTCCCTCCTTTTCTTTCCTTTCTCTTTCTTTTCTTTTTCTTCTTTTCTTTTCTTTTCCTTCTTTTCCTTCCTTCTTTCCTCTCTTTTCTTCCTTTCTCTTTCTTCTTTCTTCCTTGCTTTCTTTCCTTTTGTCCTTCCTTTCCTTTCTTCTTTCTTCCTTCGTTTCTTTCTTCCTTCCCTTCTTTCTTTTATTCATTCTTTCTTTCCTTCTTTCTTTTCTTCCCTCCTTCCTTCCTTCCTATCTTCCTTTCTTCCTTTCATTCTTTCTTTCTACCTTTCTCTCCCTCTCTCCCTCTCTCAAAGAGGCTAAATAAAGTCTTAGCTTATTTGAGCTCTGGACACCTAACTTTTATATATAATATAATCACCAGACACTGCACTAACTGCTTTATAATTATAATCTCATTTGATCCTCATAACAACCCTAGGAGGTAGGTCCTATTATGATACCTTTTTTTTTAAGTTGAGGAAACTAAAGTAACTAAGGGTTAAGTGATTGCCAAGGTCATCACATAGCAATAAGTGATTGTCAAGGTTGTAACATAGCAGTAAGAGGCCAGGTTTGATTAATTGAATTAATTAGAACCAATTCATTTAATTAAACTAATTAAAAATTATTCCAGGTGAAGTGATTCTGATTGGGAAACTGGATGAAAATATTCCATATAAAAATGTCTCAGAACCAGGCTAGTACTATTATTCTCACATCAAGTTCTACTTATAACATTATCTTCAAAGTCAGATAATGTTTGACAAAAGTGGGGTTCATGGGGTGGCTAGGTGGTGTAGTGGATAAAGCACTGGCCCTGGAGTCAGTAGTACCTGGGTTCAATCTGGTCTCAGACACTTAATAATTACCTAGCTGTGTGGCCCTGGGCAAGCCACTTAACCCCATTTGCCTTGCAAAAAAAAAGTGGGGTTCAAAATCAGGGTAAAATGTAGGATTTCTTTAGTTTTTTTCCCCCAAAGTCAGTAGCTTCCTAACTAAAAATATTTGCCATCATAGAACTCTCTCCTCCCCCAAAGGTCAAAATTCCAGAGCTGGAAGGGACCTCAGAATTCATCTAGCTTCAATCAATCAATCAAGCAACTATCAACAAATATTTATTAAGCACCTATTTGAAACCAGGCTCTATGTTAAGCTCTATGTTAACCAGGCTCTATGTTAACTCTTGACATCAAAGAGCTTATAATCTAATGGATATAGTTTTATACAGGAATCCCCCTAAAACATTTTTATGAGTGCTCCCCCTATTATTTTAATTTTAAAAATTCAACAAACAGGCATTTATTTTCTTTCCTTCCCAATCTTCCCCCTTCCCTTGTAACAGATATGCAAGGTCAAGCAAAGCAAATGTCCACATTGATCATGTCTAAATAATAGATGTCTTATTTTGCATCCCAAATTTACCACTTCTCTGTCAAGCATTTGATTCTTGTTCTTCATCATCACTCCTCTGGAACTGTGATTTGTCATTTCATTGATCAGAGTTGCTAAATCTTCCAGAGTTGTTCTTTATGTTGTTATTGTAAAAATTGTTCACCTGGTTGTACTCACTCTGCATCATTCATATAAATTTTCCCAGGTTTTGCTGAATCCATTTCCTCTAATCACCCCTCTGTCTCTGTCCCTCTTAAGGGAGTCTATCTCACCTTGAGATACCATTGTTAGAAAATTCTTCCTTGGATCAAGTTGACTACCCTTGTTTCAAAAAACAAAACAAAACAACTGTTAACCACATCCATACCTTTGCAGCCTGAGAATGGTAAGAAAATTCTCTCATTCATGCCCAGATTAATTCATTTAAACATACAGTGAATATTAACTGTCCCCCATTTCTGAAATGTTCTTAGAATCTCTAGATATCTTCAAGACTCAAGGGTTTCCACCTGCATGAGACCATTCCTAGTTCCTAGTCCATCCTCCCACACTCCTTTCTAGTACCTCCTTCTCTAAAGTTATTTTAAATTTATTTAAAAAAAATTTTTGAGTGAACAAAAAACTACTTTCTCTCTTTCCTCCTGACCCATAACCATTTTGAAAATGAGAAAAACAAAACCATTATAACAAATGCATAGTCAAGTATCATCAAGTAAAACAAACTCCCGTATTGGCCATGTCCAAAAAACATGTGTCTTTATTCTACCCATTTGATCCAGCAGCTCTCTGTCAGAAAGTGGGTAGCAAGTAAATTATGGAACTTTAGGATCAAGGCCAGGCATTGTGTCAGCATTCTCGAAAGTTTTCAACATTATTATTGTATAAATTCTCATTCTACTTCACTCTGCATTCATTTGTACAATTCTTCCCAGGTTTCACCAAACTTGTCCCTTTATTAATATCCTAGGGCACAATAGTATACCATTAAATTCATATACCATGATTTGTTGACATTCCCTAACTGAAGGGATACTCCCTTAGCTTCCAATTCTTTGCTACTTCGAAAAGAGCTGCTATAGATATTTTTGTTCCTATGGGTTTGAATCTATTTCATATATCTTATGTATATGCCTACAGAGAATGAAAATCCTTTGGAGGGCAGGAACTCTTTGTCTTAACTGATATTAAAGGGATGTAAAACTGGTTAAAAAAAAGTAAAACTTCAGAAGAGAGACACAGGGACAGAGAGAGATGACAGACAGAGACAGACAGAGACAGAGAGAAGGAAGGAAAGAATAAGGGAGAAGGAGAGGGAGAGACAGAGAAGGAGGGAGAGATGATAAATGTCCCGATTCCAACATTTATACAATATGTCAAACCCAAGGAACTCTAAGTCAATGATTTACCTTCCTCTATGTCCT
Source organism: Macrotis lagotis (assembly GCF_037893015.1). Taxonomy (NCBI): domain Eukaryota; kingdom Metazoa; phylum Chordata; class Mammalia; order Peramelemorphia; family Peramelidae; genus Macrotis; species Macrotis lagotis. The sequence continues at coordinate 35,825,455 of NC_133662.1, forward strand.
TGACCTGTATTGGACTCAGCTATACTTTCTTTTTTTCTCTTTCTTCACTCCATTCCTAGGCTCACAAAATTTCTGTGCTTATTTTTCTTTCTCCCAGAAACATATGATTGTTTTTAATTGGAGGGAGAGCTACATGGGGAACCTAAAATAGAAGTAGTGGGGAAGGGGACAGGGTCAAAGGAAATACCAACCTCAGTTTTCTTTCTGCAATATGAAATAGATGGCCTTTGAGGTCTCTTCTAGTTTGATGATCCATGTAAAATGTGGATGTATACATGTATTCATGCTCATGCATAAGAATGCTTTTGCTTTTATAATGATATTACAATTATCACCATCTTTTCATCTTCTGAGTTAATTGGCCATTGGCTATTTGGTCCTTTTATTACTCTGCCCTGGCTATGATTTCCCCCAGTTTCTCTTAGATTTCAATTTATTAATCAATGAGCATTTATGAAGCCCCTGCTATGAAACAATTCTTGACCTCAAAGGGCTTACAATCTATTGAGGGTGATGATATAAATACACAAAGCATATCCAAAATATAGGCAAACACTCAATAATTTCAGCAGTGGAGGAAGCATAAGAGAATCAGGGAAGGTGAGGTGTTTCAAGATATATCTTCATGAAAAATGTGAGTTTTGTTTGGTTTCTTGTTTACATATGTTTACTTTGCTTGATTTCCCACTAAGGCCTGGGGTAACATCAGGGTGGTGCACAACTCATTTGCTTCAGGAAACTTGTGGTCAACAGGCTTCAGAAATGTTTTGGTCTTTATCTAATTATTTGGGACAGTCTTTTTTTTTTTTTTTTTTTTTTTTTTAGTTTTTTGCAAGGCAAATGGGCTTAAGTAGCTTGCCCAAGGCCACACAGCCAGGTAATTATTACATGTCTGAGACCGGATTTGACCTAAGGTACTCCTGACTTCAGGGCCGGTGCTCTATCCATTGCACCACTTAGCTGCCATTATCTTATGTATATGCCTAAAGAGAATGAAAATCCTTTGGAGGGCAGGAAAAGACAAGGAATGATCATTGTCAACAAGTGATGCAGAAATATCATTTGTGTGCCATAATACCTTTTCTCTATTGTAGCTTTATTATTATTATTATTATTATTATTATTATTATTATTATTATTATGTTCTAAATCAAAGTCTCCTAATACAGTAATCAAATATCCTAAGAAGGGGGAGAGGGAAAGGGAACAAGCATTTATTAAATGACTTTTATATGTCAGGCACAGCTATTTGTTTTGCAATACTGTTGCATTTGGGAAAATTAAAAATTCTGGATGCTTTTTATCTATAGTTCACAGCTTTTGTTCTAGCTTTGATCTTGTCTAGGTTCTATGTGACCTGGGAAAACATTTAAGTCTACCCCTGCATGAACAGGGAAAAATAATGGCAGAACTTGGTTGCTCTCGATAGCTGAAACCTATTGGATAAACAAGAAAGGTATTATTGGCACTTGTGAAGTCACAGGACCTGAGTTCAAATATCTCCCATGGTATTTACTACTTTCATGATTTTGAGGAAGTTATTAATCCTCGGGGGGGGGTCTTATTTTCCTCATCCCTTTGAACAGGTGATTTATCCATGAAAATAAAGTTTAAAAATAAATGAAAAGATAGTTGTCATTGGCAATTGGAGTTTCATGTCAATAGCAGTAGAATGCCCCCTAGTTTATTAGGGATAGGTTCCCTCTGGAACCTGAGGGAACATGTGTATGTGTGTTGTATGGATTCTTGTTACATGTGAAATAACTGGGAATGGGAGAGAGGGGAAGGATACAGTGAAATAAAACCCTTTCTAGCTTTAAAGAAATTATCTCATATTCAAGCTTTAAACATTCACATATGCTCACTTTAGTTGTCAAATACAGATTGTAAATCAAGTTTTGCTCAATCTCATATTTTGACTATCCAGTATCTTTTTTTTTGTTCATGTTTTTGCAAGGCAAATAGAGTTAAGTGGCTTGCCTAAGGCCACACAGCCAAGTAATTATTACACTAAAAATGCCTCTGCCACTTGGAATTTCTGTGCTAACTTTGTGGCCAGAGTGCCATGATCAAAACTTTCAATCTTTTTTCAGTGGCATAGGAAGTACAATAGATTTTCAAGTGTATTGTGCCTTGTTCTCAAGGTCTGAGACCAGATTTGAACTCAGGTACTCCCGACTCCAGGGCTGGTGCTTTATCCACTGCTCTACCTAGCCACCCCTACCCAGTATCTTTATCTTGTGTTTCTTGCCCTCCCCTTAGCTCTCCTGGATATCTTGTGATTGACTTATACTCCCTAGACTTAACCTATCTCTTTGAGTGAGCTCTATCATGGGATAGAGTCATACTTTTAGGATATCAGTAGCTTAGTGATGAAAATTCATTATCATAACTACCCAGGTGACTTTGAGGGGGCATTTGGAATTTAGAGTCATGGAGGTCAGGCACAGAACTCAGAAAAACAAACATAATAGATGAAGTCATACCCAAGATAAGGCTACTGAAATTCCTAAGTGAATACTTGGAGTGTCGTGAATAATCCTATGGATCTCTCCTTGGAGGAGAGATTTTTAAAAACTGACCCAGAGTAACCTCTATAGATTTCAGAGCGTCTCTTAATTTTCTTTGGGGGTAGTAGAGGATGGGGCAGAAGGCTTGTTATTTCATCAATGAGGAAAATCCTACTCCCAATGCAGATCCATAGCCACTCTGACTTGAGAATTGGCATTGGAAGGTCAATGCATTTGTTTTCATTCTTCCAATAATATTTACTAAATAGCTAAAGTCAGAGCACTATGCTAGTTGCTAAAGAAGACAAAGTACAAACACAATCCTTGTCCCTACTAATCAATTAAGTATTTTTTAAAATTAGAAAACAAATATACAACTTGAAATAGATTTAAGGCAAATAATGCCATTAACAGATTTTTTAAAAATAGCTAAACAAAACTTAAAAAAAAACAGGAAAAAAGAGAAAAATGTTTTCTGGTATAGGATCAGCAGTGCAAAAAACATTGACTGAGTACATTCATAATACAATTATTTTGCAATTATGCAGGTTTAAGTACACATTGTTGCTTGTCCATAGTTTATGCAGAGTTAGAATTCCACCCTTTAGTAGCAACATGCTGATAGCTCAAATAAAATTTCAAAAGAGAGAAAAGAAGGAAGGAAGGAGGGAAGGGGAGAAGGAAAGAAGGGAGATAGGGAGAGGAAAGAAAAAAGAAAGAAAGTAAAGAAAGAAAGAAGGAAGAAAAAAGAGAAAAAATATAAGAGCCACATGTTCCCTCATTTAACTAACTCCATCTAAGTTAAGATATAGATATAGATAATCTATATAATAATCTAAGATATAGAAAGTCTTAGGTATTATGCCAGAGTAAGCACTGGCAACATGGGATGTCTCAATCCAAGATAATTGCTGTGCACATATTGTTTGTTTGTTTTTTTAGGTTTTTGCAAGGCAGTGAGGTTAAATGGCTTGCCCAAGGCCACCACACAGCTAGGTAATTATTAAGTGTCTGAGATCGGATTTGAACCCAGGTACTCCTGACTACAGGGCTGGTGCTTTATCCGCTGCACCACCTAGCCACCCCCCATGAACTTGTTTTTAAAAATATTTTGATAACTTATTTTCAGCATAATTAGTGTCCTCTGAAATCTTGTGTATTTTATATTATTTACAAAAACATTGCTCTGAGAAGGGATCCCTGATGATGATGTTTGTCCTTCATTCTCCAAGAGGACCATGGCATCAGGAAGGTGATACCATGACATGCACATGAAGTAAGTGAAAGTGTGCTGTGCTAAGTTACCAGTCTCATTTTTTCTTGCAGAGCCATCTGATTCCATTGACCAGATATGAATCAGAATGACCGGAGATAGCCCTGGATGTGAGGCAATCAGGGTGCTAGGTAATTGTTAAACATCTGAGGCTGGATTTAAACTCAACTCCTCCTGACTTCAGGATCAGTGCTCTACCCACTGCACCATCTACATTACCAAACTGCAAAGGAGTTGCATAACACAAAAATGGTTTTAGATTTTGAGAGAGAAAAATAGGGAAGCATCCTGCTTTAAGAGAAAAGAGGAAGACCTCAGAAATTTTATTGTTCAGTCATGCCTGACTCTTAGTGACCCCATTTGGGATTTTCTTGGCAAAGATATTGGAGTGGTTTGCCTTTTCCAGATGAAGAAACTGAGGAGAATAAGTAACTTGCCCAGGGTCACACAGCTAGGGAGTGTTTGCATCCAGATTTGAACACAGGAAAATGAGTCTTCTTGACTCTAGACCTGCATTCTATTCAAGTAGCCACTAGCTGCCCAGAGATACTTGCATAAAAGGTAAGAGGTCATACAATCTGGACTGGCCTGACATTGAAAGTATCTAAAAGAAAGGGAGACAGATAAATACCTGGGGTGGGGAGGAAGAAGGGATAAACTAAGAAAACAAGAATAGGATTATTCATGTATGGTTGGGACCGCAGTACCTTAATTTTACAGATGAGGAACTGAGATTTAAGAAAATAAAGTGACTCATTGAAGATCCCCTAGGTAAGAAGACTATCAGAGGTAGGCTCCACAACAGTGCTCTCTTCACTATACTGACAGTTATAAAAAAAGCATGTTGAAATGTTTGCTAAGTGCTTTTCTTCACTACACCCTGCAAATTAGCTAGTGCAAGTATCATTGCTGCCAAAACAACTAGGGTGGGGAAATCTGAAAGAGATAACTGTGGTTCATTTTAGGGGAGGAAAGAACCAAACTCACTCAAGGAGGTAAGAAAGACTTAGACTTTAACTCACAGGTTGCACAAAACAGTTTGCAAATTTTTATTAAAAGTTCACAAGTTGGGGTGGCTAGATGGTGCAGTGGGGGCAGCTAGGTGGCACAGTGGATAGAACACCGGCCCTGGAGTCAGGAGTACCTGAATTCAAATCCAGCCTCAGACACTTAATAATTACCTAGCTGTGTGGCCTTGGGCAAGCCACTTAACCCCATTGCCTTGCAAAAAACCTAAAAAAAAAAGTTCACAAGTTAGGTTTTTTTTTGAAGAAGCTGCAAGATAGTGAGTTTCATTACTGCTATGAGCTAAAGGGAAAGAGAGACTAATGGGTAAGTTGAGGAAAAGGCTAAAGTAAAGGAAGGGAACCACTGATCCCTAATGAGGGAGAATAGTCATATCTGACTACATCTTGGTTCTTTAAGGAAGTAAAGAAGGTGAGTTCCTTAGAAGATAGTAAGGCTTAGCAAAAAAAAAAAAAGACAATTACAAGCTGGGAAAGAAGGTGAGTTAGTAAGAAGTCAAGTGAAGCAAAGAAGAGACACCTTGAGAAGAATGGCAAAGAAGATAGTAAAGAACGAGTTACGTTAAAGAAAGTGAGTTTTAAAGAAGATAGGATCTAGGACATGGAGCTGGGATCACATGGATCCAGAGAAAGGAAGGAGAAAAGGAAACAGGAAGCAGCTGCCTGGACTGAGTCCTATAGGAAAAGAGGGCAAGCTGGGTTGCTTAACCACATATCTATGGTAGATGGAACAGGAGAGGTGATTAAAGAGTGGCTAACACCTGATGTAGGAGTGATAGAATCTACTGCACATACTCCAAGGGTGGAGCTTAATTGGTATTTGGTATAAGATAATATTTATTGCATATGAGGAGTGTGTTCTATGTACTAAGCATGAGAGGCTGTCTTGATCACAGGTGATTGTATGGGGAAAGGACAAGCATATAACTACTGCTAAGTCTAGAGTGGCTTAGAATTCATAAGGATAGAGGGATCCTAGGGGGTGTCTGTTGGAAGAATTGGGGTGTTACTGACTTCTGGGACAGAGTCAAGATGGTGGCATGAAGTTACGAAGCTCCTAGAATTTTTCCTAAAACAACTTTATTTATTTTTGTTTGTTTATAAAGATTTTATTTATTTTGAGTTTTACAATTTTTCTAAAACAACTTTAAATGAAGTCTTTACACAGACCTTAAAACTACAGATCCCACCAAAAAAAAGATCAAAACAAGCTCTTAACTCAAGATATAATGGAGGATCTTTAGTAAAGGTATATCGCTTCTGAGTAAAGGGGAAGCTTTAGCCCAGCTTAGGCAGGAGAGTGGGAATTATAGGCATAGAGGAATATTGTAACTGGAAACAGATTTTATAATCTTTCCCTGCAGTTAACCTTTACTTTGACCCTGGCCATGTGCTCACCAATGGGTCAAGTTAGATGCTAGATTATGCATGCATGACAGTATGTCATATTAAACCAAGGTAGGGGCTCATCCTACAGCCACACCTCCTATAGCAATATCTCCAATACAAGACCCCAGACCATTCCCAAAAGGTAACCTCTCCAATATAAGACCTGGACTTAAAACACCACCTCTCCCATGGAGCCTGAGGAGAACATTTAAGGAAAAACTGGAGCATTTCTTACTCTCTTACTGCCCTTACCTCTCTGACTTCTGAAGTTCATGAGGTTTTTTTTTGTTTTTTGTTTTTTTTGTTTTTTTAGTAAAGCTCATATTAATCAGCCTCTGGCCTGTCTAGTTAAACTACTGGGTCTATGGACTTTAAAGAAATCTCTACTATCTCTCACTTTCTTCTGTATTGTAGTGACTTATTTAAAAATTTATTTTCATACATTTGTATATGAATATTTCCAAGTTACAAAGTTGTCCTCCACCCTCCCTTCCCACCCCCACCCCCTCAGTTGGGAACAGTTAGGTTAGCATTTTTCATACATATTTTGTTAAACATATTTATGTTAGTAATTGTTGGCATGAGGAATTAGGATTAAGGGAAAGAGATATATAAGAGATAATTTTTATAAAGTGTTCATCAAATTCAATAGGGGTGTCTTTTTTTCTGTGAGTTTTGTTTTGTTTTTCTTCCTCTGGTTGAAGATAATATAGTACACAATCTGCCAAATACAGTTGTCTGAGCTCTCTGGACACCTGAGAGGGGTTGCTTCCATCAAGGTTGTTCATCTCGTAATGTTGATGGTGTAAATTGTTCTCTTGGCTCTACTGCCTTCGCTCAGCATCAGATCCCATAAGTAATTCCATGCTTCTCTTGAGTCCGACCATTTATTATTTCTTATAGAACAATAATATTCCATAGTATTTATGTTCCATAACTTGTTTAGTCATTCCCCAATTGATAGGTATCTACCTCCTCAGTTTCTAAATCTTTGCCACTACAAAAAGAGTTGCTATGAATATTTTGGAACATATAGGACTTTTCTCATTTCTTACAATTTCTTCTAGATATAGTCCTAGAATTGGATTTGCTGGGTTGAAGGGTGTTTGATTAATGAGTTTTTGGTTTCGATTTACTCCCACAAAATGACACGTTCACACCAACAAAACTAAAAAGTATATTTAATAAAGTGATTATAAAACAGGTAGAAATAAATCAGTTTTACAGCAAAAGTAACCAATAAGTCCTAATATAATAAAAAGAAGAGCAAAACCTACATAAATATAAATATTAAGAGAAAAACATCACCAATTTCGGGGAGTTTCAACAGCTGAATCAATAGCAGCTGGGGAGTCCCAGGGTACAGCCTCCAGAGTTCCGAATAAAGCCAAATTTTCCAGGATGTCCAATGAGGGAGCCACCCCTCCCTGAACCCCAAGAATTATGGTGTTTACATTCAGGAATGGCTAGTTTCTGAAGAGATAGGCAATGTTAATCAAGTATGGCCTTGAGAATCTGGCCAGGACCAGTCAAGGATGTTCAATGGTTCTTTTAAATATTCAAGCTGTTTTAAGTATATGCATAAGATCAGTCCTGCTCATCTCCCCTCCCAATATACCAGTTGTGAAATGGGGGTCAGTAATTCTCTATAGCTACACTATAAAACTTTACCATGGAAAATCTTATATCTTATGTATTAACCATACAAAGGGTACGACAATTTTATTGGTCATAGTTCCATATTGCTCTCCAGAAAGATTGGATCTGTTCACAACTCCACCAGCAATGCATCAATGTCCCAATCCTTCCACAACCTCTCTAATACTGATCATCTTCCCTTTTTCTCATCTGGGATAATTGAATAGGTGTGAAATGATACCTCATTGTTGGTTTAATTTGCATTTCTCTAATTAATAGTGATTTGGAACATTTTTTCATATGCTTATATATGGCTTTAATTTCTTCATTTGAAAACTGTTCATATCCTTTGACCATTTATCGACTGAAGAATGACTTGCGACCTTATAAATTTGATACAAATTTCTCTATATTTTAGAAATGAGACCTTTATCAGAACTCCTGATTGTGAAGATCATTTCCCAGATTTCTGCTTTTCTTCTAATTTTGGCAGCATTGATTTCATTAGTGCAAAAACTTTTTAATTTAATATAGTCAAAATCGTTCATTTTGCAGTTTATAATCTAATTCTTGTTTGGTCATAAATTTATCCCTTTTCCATAGATTAGATAAAGAATATATTTTGGCCTGTTAATTGATCTATGGTGTTGTACTTTATGTCTAAATTCTGTACCCAATTTGACCTTATTTTGGTATAGGGTGTGAGATGTGATTCTTTGCCTAGTTTTTGACATACTGTTTTCCAGTTTCCCCAATATTTTTTGTCAAATAATGAGTTCTTATCCCAGAGGCTGATGTGTTTGAGTTTGTCAAATAGTATATTGCTGTAGTCATTTACTGTGTTTTCTTTTAAATATATCATAATTCACTGATTCATTACTCAAAATCTTAACCAGTACCAGACAGTTTTGATGCCTGCTGCTTTATGTTATAGTTTTAGATCTGGTAGAGCTAGGCCGCCTTCCTATACCTTTTTTTTCTCATCAGTTCTCTTGCTATTCTTGTCCTTTTGTTGCTCCAGCCAATACAGAAGGGGGGAAAAACACTGTAACAGAACAGAAAAAAAATTATAAGATTTGTTTCTGAAACAAAAGGAAATTACAAATTTTCTCTGTGCTCAAAGTTCCCTTACTTCACCTTTATCTCTGTCTTCAAGAGGAAAAAACTGAAGACCTAAGAGATCATTTGTCAATGATACACAGCTAAACAGTGTCTAAAAGAGAATTTCAATGGAAGTCACTTTATTCCAGTTCCAGCAATGGCACAATAAATCCCAGTTGCTAAAATAATAGGATTTGCTGATTGACTTCTGTAAAAACTGAAATTTCCCCTTTAATCTCCTATGTTTAATCATCTATAGTGTATCATAGCAATAAACCCTTAAAAAAAATCCTGAGGAAGATTATGTGCTATTTACTAGAACAATTGCCCAAGAATCTATCTTTCCCTAAGGCTAGCTGGGAATAAGGAATTTAGGAAACAAAAGAAAAAATAGTAGCAGCTCAAATTGGAATAGGATACGAAAGAACTCTGGGGGTTGGGGAAAAAAAAGAAACTATGAGTTTATGGGCTATAGATACAAATTCATTCAAGAGGAAGAAAATTGCATCTAGAAGTTTCCATGAACAATTTAACTAATCTAATACATCACATTTTCAGTAACTTGAATGTTTCTTTATTACTAACAAATTACTCTGTTTGGCAGCTGCCCAGAGGTTGAGTAAGAAAATCTTAAATAGTTGTAATGCCTAATCAGATATCAGATAGATATCCTTGACCTTGGACAAATACCATATTTCTCTATGCCTCCATTTCTTGTAGTAGTAGTAGTAGTAGTAGTAGTAGTTAGAAGTAGTAGTGGTGGTAGTAGTAGTACTAGTAGTAGTAGGGTAGTAGGGTAGTGGTAGTGGTAATAATTGTGGTAGTAGAAGTGGTGGCTGGTGGTGGTAATAGTAACAATAGCGGTAGTACTGTAGTAATAGTAGTAGTGACAGCAGCAGTAGTAGTAGTAGTAGTAGCAGCAGCAGCAACAGTAGCAGTGGTGGTGATGATAGTGATAATAGTGGTGATGGTAGTGATGGTAGTGGTAGTAGTAGTAGTAATAGTGATAGTGAAGGTGATGATGATTATGGTGATGTAGAAAAAGAGGAAGAGGAAATGGTGGAGAAGGTTGTGGAGGACAAGGAGGAGGTGGAGGAAGAGGAGTGGTGGTGGTGGAGGAGAGAAGGAGGAGAAGATGGTAGGGAGGTGGAGGTGGAGGAAGAGATGGAAAAAGAGAAAGAGGAGGAGAAGGAGAAGGAGGAGGAAGTGGAGATGGAGAAGGAGGTGGAAGAGTTGGAAGAAGAGATGGAGATAGGTGATACCCTCTCCCAGTATCCTCCCTCTCCTCTATCACCTACACTCCTTCTTCCCTCTCTTTGTCCCTTTCTCCCATCCCCTTCCTCTCCTTTTTTCCCCTATAAGGTATGATAGATGTTTATACCCTATTAAGTGTGTCTGTTGTTTCCTCTATGAGCCATTTCTGATGAGAATGAAGGCTCACTCATACTCCCCTCACGTTCCTCCCTTCCACTCCATTGCAAAAGCTTTTTCTTGACTCTTTTATGTGAACTATCTTAATTCATTCTGCCTCTTATTTCCTGTCTCCCAGTATATTCCTTTTTTGCCCATTGACTCCATCTTTTTAATATATCTTCAATTTCAGCTCTCTCCTATGCCTTGTTTGTATATGTTCCTTCAAACTGCTCCATTAATTGAGATGGTTTATTTGAGTTATCAGTTTCATCTTTCCATGTAGGAATACAAACAGTTCAACATCATTAAATCACTCATAATGTGCCCTTCCATCCACCCTCTCTATGCTTCTCCTGAGTCCTGTACTTGGAGATCAAACTTTCTGTTCAGCTCTGGTTGTTTTAGTGGGGAATTTGAAAGTTTGAAATTCCCCTGTTTCATTGAATGCCCATCTTTTCCCCTGGAAGAGGATGTTAGTTTTGCTGGGTAGTTGATTCTTGGTTGTAATATAAACTCTTTTGCTTTCTGGAATACAATATTCCAAACCCTACAAACCCTTAATGTAGACACTGCTAAATCCTGTGTAATCCTAACCAGTGCCATGATACTTGAATTGTTTCTTTCTGGCTGCTGGTAATATTTTCTCTTTGACTTGAGAGTTCTGGAATTTGGCTATAATATTCCTGGGAGTTAATTTTTGAGATCTCTTTTAGGAGATGATTGGTGGATTCCCTAGAGTTCTATTTTACCCTCTGTTTCTAGGCTATCAGGGCAATTTTCCTGTAGAAATTCTTTAAAAATGAAGTCAAAGCTCTTTTCTTGGTCAAGACTTTAAGGTAGCCCAATAATTTTTATTGTCTCTCCTTAATCTGTTTTCCAGGTCAGTTGTTTTGCCAGTGAGATATTGCACATTTTCTTCTAGTTTTTCATCCTCTTGGTTTTGTTTTATTATTTCTTATTTCCTCACAAAGTCATCAGCTTCCTTTAGCTCCATTCTACATTTGAAGTTGTTTTCTTCAGGGAGCTTTCATATCTCCTTTTCCATCTGGCCAATCCTAGTTTTTAAGGCATTCTTCTCCTCAGTCTTTGGACTGCTTTTTCTATTTGACCTAAACTAGTTTTTTTTGTATTTTATTACTATTTTTCTTTATTAAAGATTTTCTTTATTTTGAGTTTTACAATTTTCCCCCTAGTCTTCCTTCCCCCCCCCCCACAGAAGGCAATTTGTCAGTCTTTACATTGTTTCCATGGTATACACTGATCCAAATTGAGTGTGATGAGAGAAAAATCATATCCTTAAGGAAGAAACATAATGTATAAGAGATAGCAAGATCAGACAATAAGATATCAGGTTTTTTTTTCTAAATTTAAGGTAATAGTCCTTGGTCTTTCTTCAAACTCCACAGTTGTTTCTTTGGATACAGATGGTATTCTTCCTTGCAGAGAGTCCCAAATTGTCCCTGACTACTATACTGATGGAATGAGTGAATCCATCAAGGTTGATCATCACCCCCATGTTGCTGTTAGGGTGTATAATGTTTTTCTGGTTCTGCTCATCTCACTCAGCATCAGTTCATGCAAATCCCTCCAGGCTTCCCTGAATTCCCACCCCTCCTGGTTGCTAATAGAACAATAGTGTTCCATGACATACATATACCACAGTTTGCTAAGCCATTCCTCAATTGAAGGACATTCATTTAATTTCCAATTCTTTGCCACAACAAATAGGACTGCTATGAATATTTTTGCACAAGTGATGTTTTTTATCCTTTTTTCATGATCTCTTCAGGGTATAGACCCAGTAGTGGTATTGCTAGATGAAAGGGTATGCACATTTTTGTTGCCCTTTGGGCGTAGTTCCAAATTTCTCTCTAGAAAGGTTGGATGAGTTCACAGCTCCACCAACAATGTAATAGTGTTCCAGATTTTCCACAACCCTTCTAACAATGATCATTATCCTTTCTGGTCATATTGGTTAGTCTGAGAGGTGTGAGGTGGTACCTCAGAGAAGCTTTAATGTGCATTTCTCTAATAAGTAGTGATTTAGAGCAATTTTTCATATGACTATGGATTGCTTTGATCTTCTCATCTGTAAATTGCCTCTGCATATCCTTTGACCATTTGTCAATTGGGAAATGGCTTTTTTTAAAAAAAAAATTTGACTCAGGTCTCTGTATATTTTAGAAGTGAGTCCTTTGTCAAAAACATTAGTTGTAAAGATTGTTTCCCAGTTTACCACATTTCTTTTTATCTTGGTTACAGTGGTTTTGTCTGTGCAAAAGCTTTTTAATTTAATGTAATCGAAATCATCTAATTTGTTTTTAGTGATGTTCTCCATCTCTTCCTTAGTCATAAACTGCTTCCCTTTCCATAGATCTGACAGGTAAACTAGTCCTTTATCTTCTAATTTGCTTATAGTATTGTTTTTTACATCTAAATCCTGTATCCATTTGGATCTTATCTTGTTATAGGGTGTGAGGTGTTGGTACAATCTAAGCTTCTTCTACACTAACTTCCAATTTTCCCAGAAGTTTTTATCAAAGAGTTTTTATCCCAATAGCTGAACTCCTTGGGTTTATCAAACAACAGATCACTACAATAGTTTCCTGCTATTGCACCTAGTCTATTCCACTGGTCCATCACTCTATTTCTTAGCCAATACCAGACAGTTGTTTTTTTTTAGGTTTTTGCAAGGCAAATGGAGTTAAGTGGCTTGCCCAAGCCAGGTAATTATTAAATGTCTGAGGCCAGATTTGAACTCAGGTACTCCTGACTCCAGGGCCGGTGCTCTATCCACTGTGCCACCTAGCTGCCCCAATACCAGACAGTTTTTGATGACTGATGCTTTATAATATAATTTTAGATCAGGTAGGTCTAAGGCCCCTTCTTTTGCACTTTTTTTCATTAAATCCCTGGAAATTCTTGACTTTTTTATTTCTCCATATGAATTTACTTACAACTTTTTTTCTAACTCATTAAAGTAATTTTTTGGAATTTTGATTGGTATGGCACTAAACAGGTAGTTTAGTTTTGGTAGAATTGTCATTTTTATTATATTAACTCTATCTATCCATAAGCAGTTGATGTTTGCCCAGTTATTTCAATCTGATTTAATTTGTGTGAGAAGTGTTTCATTATTGTTTTCAAAAAAGTTTCTGAGTCTGCCTTGGCAAATAGGCTCCCAGGTATTGTCTGAGGTTACTTTGAATGGGATTTCTCTTTCTAGCTCTTCCTGTTGTATCTTGCTAGTAATATATAGAATAGTTGAATATTTATGAAGGTTTATTTTATATCCTGCAACTTTGCTAAAATTGCTAATTGTGGTAGTTTTTTGGATGATTTCTTGGGATTCTCTAGGTATACCATCATGTCATCTGCAAAGAGTAAGAGTTTTGTCTCCTTCCCTTTTCTAATTCTTTCCATTTATTTTTCTTCTCTTATTGCTGAAGATAACATTTCTAATATGATATTGACTAGTAGTGGTGATAATGGGCATCCTTTTTTCACCCCTGATTATTGGGAATGCCTCTGTCCTCTCCCCATTGAATATAATGCTTGTTGATGGTTTCAGATAGATACTGCTTATTCTAAGGAACAGTCCATTTATTCCTACACTCTCTAGTGTTTTTAGTAGGAATGGGTGCTGTATTTTGTCAAAAGCTTTTTCAGCATCTACTGATATGATCATATAATTTCTGATAGGTTTGTTGTTGATATAATTGATTATACCAGCAGTTTTCCTAATATTGAACCAACCTTGCATTCCTGGGATGAATCCTTCTTGGTCAAAATGTATTATCCTAGTGATAACTTGTAATCATTTTGCTAAGATTTTATTTAAGATTTTTACATCTATATTCATCAGGGAGATAGGTCTATAATTTTCTTTCTCTGTTTTAACTCTTCCTGGTTTAGGTATCAGCACCATATTGGTTTCATAGAAAAAGTTAGGCAGAGCTCCATCTTCCCCTATTTTTCCAAACAGTTTATATAGAATTGGAACCAATTGTTTCCTAAATGTTGGTAGAATTCACTTGTGAATCCATCAGGCCCTGGAGATTTTTTCTTAGGGAGTTCAATGATGGCTTGTTGAATTTCTTTCTCTGAGATAGGGTTGTTTAGGTATTTAATCTCCTCTTCATTTAACCTGGGCAACTTATATTTTTGTAAATATTCATCCATTTTAAACTAGTTTTTGTTTTTTAGGTTTTTGTAAGACATATGGGGTTAAGTCGCTTGCCCAAGGCCACACAGCTAAGTAATTATTAAGTGTCTGAGACCGGATTTGAACCCAGGTACTCCTGACTCCAGGGCTGGTGCTTTATCCACTGCGCCACCTAGCCACCCCCTAAACTAGTTTTTAACATGTTATTTTCCTCAGCATTTTTTAGTATCTTCTTGACCAAGTTGCTGGCTTGGTTTTCATGATTTTCATGCATTACTCTCATTTCTCTTCCCAATTTTTCTTCTACCTCCCTTACTTGATTTTTAAAATCTTTTTTGAGCTCTTCCATAGAGTGAGAGCAATTCCTATTTTTTTCTTGGAGGCTTTGGATAGAGAAGATTTGACTTTGTCATCTTTTGAGTATGTGTTTTGATCCTCTATGGGACCAAAGTAATTATCTATGTTGAGGCTCTTTTTTTCTGTTTACTCGTTTCTTCAACCTATGCCCTGTTTTTTGAGGTGCTTCCCAAGCTTTTGAGTGTTATTGAGATACCCCCACCACAAGGACCTTAGTTCCTTCAAGAGCCTCTTATGAGAGGCTCTGACTGCTCTCCTGGTCTGTGCTCTGGTTTGTGGATGACCACAAGCACTCCCCTCTGCCCTAGAGCTGGGAGGAGAGTACCTGTACTGCTATGACAATAGGGGGCTCTAGACTGTGTCCAGGGTCTAAATATGTACAAAATACAAGAGTCTTATCCCAGGGATAGCAGAGAGATCTTGGCAATCTCCCCCTCCATTCCCTTATCCTCTGTGAGTTGAGTACTCTGGAAGCAGCTGCTAGGTGACTCCCTGCTGGGTGGCTCTGAACACCGGTGCTTCATGATCACTCTGGAAGAGTTTTCCCCCGATCTTTCAAGTTGTACTTGGTGATCCCTGAGTTTAGAAAACACTTCCACTGCCATGAGCCCAGGCATCCCCACCACCACCACCACCCAGGAACCCAGGCATGCCATGGGCTGTTCCTGGGAGGCTGTAGTTCTATACACTTTGGCGAAATGTGACTTTGTCTGCACTGTCATCCCCTGCAACCCCAGTGGAACAGAACCTTCCTATGGGTCTTCCAAGTTACCTTGGGCTGGAGAATTGTTTCACTAGGTCTTTCTGTGGGTTCTGCCTCTCTAAAATTTTGTTTGAGTCATAATATTAAAGTTTTTGGAGTATTTTGGAAGAGAGCTTATGGAAATTCCTGCTTTTCTTCAAGTCTCAGCTAAAATCCCTCTTTCTTTAGGAAGCTTCTTCTCAGTCCTCTTAATTCCAGTATTTTCCCTCTATTAATAATCTTTCATTTATCTTTTGTAGATTTTGTTGATACATAGTTGTTTGTTTCTTTTCTCTAGTTAGACTCTGAGAACAAAGACTATCTTTTGCCTTTGATTTCATCCCCAGTGCTTAGCCTGCCACAGTTAGTTCTTAATACATATTTGCTGACTAAATGACTTGATGAAGGTAATATATGTAGTAAACATCTTAGGGAGGATTTGAATTCAGAACTTCCTTACACATATATATAGTGCTAGTGCACAAGTCCAAGCTTTACCATATATAGTGCACAGCTTCCCCAGCTCTCTCAGAGATAAGATGAGAAATGAAGGACAAAGTAGTAAAGGAATGAGTAAATGAATTTTGTAAATGAATTTTGAATGAGAAACTAGAAAAAGCCCCAGGGTAATTTGAAGAAGAGCCAAACAATGAATTAATATTTGCAGGGCTTGACCTAAATTAATGTCGAAATTGGTTCTCAGGTGAACCATGTTTAGAAATATCTATCTTCTATGGCAATCTTTTCTACCATTGGGTACTAAAAAGTCTTTGGTCCTAATTTCCTTATATTCCTATTGAGACCCGCTTTTAGAAAAGAACCTCATAAATATAGTCACACAAAAGTTTAAAAGCCTGAAAAAGTTTAGTGTACTTATATTTGGAGATTATTAGTTAATGCCTTTTGAACCAAGCAAATTAATCTCTAATTGTAAATTTTTGGGTATCATAGAGTGGGGAAGGGAAATGTAACTTGGAGATCAGGATGACTTCCCATATCTCTGAAATAATTCAGTGTGGCTGGCTATCTGGGTATAAGGTGAAGACTTGCTGCTGGAAATTAATCTTAGATGCTTCTAGAACCAATTCCAACACTGTGAACCTACATTATTTAAGAAAATCCAAGAATTTCTTTCTGGTACAGTTAACCCTTAACTGACTTAAGCGAAATGTGTTTGAGAAATGAAAGGGTGAATTCATGTTATTGTCCAGGCTCAGAAACTTGAGTAAAAATTCTGAGACAGAGTTCATGAGTCACAATATAAATACCTTAATGACTGTTGTTGAAGAAAAAAATTAAGCACCACCGAAAGGAAAGCGACCCCTTAAAAGAAGATGATTTTTAAAAAATTATTTAAAAAAAGATTTCTGTAAACCAAATGCTGCTTTCCTATTGATTTGCAATATTAAATCTGAGCATTAAGACTAAATAAAAAAAAACAGGTAGGTGGTCATGTGGATAGAATCCCAGGCCTGCAAGACTCATCTTCCTGAGTTCAAATCTGTTTCTCAGTCACGTATCTGTGTGACCCTGGCTAGGTTTCCTTGTCTATAAAATGAGCTGGAGAAGGAAATGGTAAAGGACTTCAGTAAATTTGCCAAGAAAACCCTGAATGGGGTCACAGAGAGTCAGATGGGACTGAAATAACCAAACCAAAAATAAAAAAGACTAAATAAAAGTTACAAGAATCAATGATTTTAATAATGCAGAAGAATTCGACCTCATTATTCACAAAAGAAAAATCACATGGATAGAAGAATTCTTCTGTGAAAGCCAGTGTTCTCCAAATTTTGATGGCTCCCTCTCTCAGTAGGGAATTCTTGAGCATGTGCCCTTAGTTTCTTACCATGCTCAGCTTCAGGGTCACCTTCTACTGAGCCTTTCCTAATCCCCCAAACCTACTAGTGCCATCTCTTCCCACTGTTTCACTGTACCAATAGAATAAGTTTGGTCACTGTATTTAATTATGATCTAGATAAAATCATTGCTTCCCAAACTCAGCTTACCAGAAATGAGTCCTGCTATGATTCACCAAAGATTTTTCATTTTCATGATCCATATAAATATTACCTCAAATTGTCTTGGGATAGAGAAAAACATATTAGGGGACTATACCAATTCATTTCTCTCTCTCTCTCTCTCTCTCTCTCTCTCTCTCTCTCTCTCTCTCTCTCTCTCTCTCTCTCTCTCTCTCCCCTCCTCCTCCTCCTCCTCCTCCTTCTCCTCCTCCTCTTCCTCCTCCTCCCTCCCTCCCTTTTCCTTCACTCTGTCTTTGTCTGTGTCTCTCCCTCTTTCTGTCACACAAACAGATCCAGAAACACTTATATATTATTCTTAAAATAAATAATTTTGTCAGACTAAAAATGCTGAGTACAATATTAACATATTTTTCTTCAATGGTAGCTATGTGACCCAGGACAAGTTACTTGACTACTCATTTCTCTAGGAAACTCTAAGACTGTAACTTACAGATGTACCACTATGCATTAGAAGAGTTTCCTTATCTGGAAGTGTAAGGCCACAAGCTAAAAAAGCAGTGGGATATATGAATGTGATAGAATACTATTGTGCTGTATGAAGCGATCAAGGGGGTGATTTCAGAAAACCTGGGAGGATCTGTATTAAATCATACAGACTGAGATGAGCAAAAGCAGGAGGACAGTCTACAAAGTAACAGCAATATTGTAAGAATGTTGTTCTGTAATGTCTGATTCTGTGACCTCATTTGGGGCTTTCTTCACAAAGATACAGGAATGGTTTGCCATTTCCTTCTCCATTTTTTATGGATGAGGACATTGAGGCATACAGGATGAAGTGACTTACCCAGGGTCACACAGTTGTCTGAAGCCAGATTTGAACTCAGGAAGATGAATCTTCCTGACTCCAAGTCACCTGCTCTATCCACTGTGGCACTTATTGTAAGGATAATCAGCTGCAACCTAGTAAGTGATCAATGCAATGATTCACTATGATTTCAAAGGACTCATGATGAAAAATACTACTTTCAGAAAGAGAACGGATAGACTCAGAGTACAGTTTGAACCATATTTTCCCTCTTTCTTTTTTTCAAAACATGACATATTTTGCATGACTTCACATGAATAATGGATATTGTAATTCTTGCCTCCTAGATGGGTAAAGGGGGGTAGTAGAAGGAGGAAAAGAATTTGGAACTGAAAAATAAAAATAAAATTGAATTTTTTTATTATTATTGTTGAGAGGTAATGAGGTTAAGTAACTAGTAAGAGGCTGGGGCTTGATTTCAAGTCAGGCCCAACTCCAAGTCTTATTAAGGAAAAAGTTGCTTAAAACTGCACAAAGATTTTTGGGGCACCCACTTTAATTCTAATTGCTTTCCCATTGTTGATTATCTCCAATTAATTTTGTATATAACTGCTCCTTATATAGTTGTGTGTTGTCTCTCTATTAAACCATGAACTTCATAAGAGCTGGAATTCTTTTTGCCAATGAGAAATGGGATGAGGTAAGAGAGAGGAGGTGGAACTCTGTTTCATCTATGATTGCAAAATCCCTCACAAACTCTACATTTGCACACAAGCCCACCCACTCTCATGCAGGCACATGATTAATAAATGTTTGTTGTTATTAGTCCTTCATTTTCAAAAATCACCAATGAGGTCTTGATTGCATGAGTTAGATTTAAGTGGGGCAATTGCACAAGATGATCAGCCTCACTCTCTCCTCCAGTTACCAAAGTCCAGTGGAAAGATAAAAGTCAAGACAGCTGATGATGGTCCAGGATGCAATGGGTGATCTTGGTCTTTCTACATAAAAGTATTTCCCAGGCTTGAATAAATTTTTTTTTCCTGATGGACTACCCTTGAGGACCTTAAAATCTCTTGTGTGTTTATGTGTATGTAATCCAACTCTCAGTTAATAAATAATTATTAAATGCCTATTTGTGGTGCAATGGAAAGAGCAAAGGACCTAGAGTTGGACCTGACTTCAAATCGGGGCCAAGACTCTTACTAGCTGTCTGACCCCCAGCTAGTTAAATAATCCCATCGCCTCCCCAAAATAAATATTTTTTAAATGTCTACAATGTGTTCAGACACTGTATTAAGTAGCGGGCAAAGGAAAAGAGGCAAAAGACAGTTCTTTCCCTTAAGGAGATTACAGTCTACAGGAGAGATAATAAGCACATATGTACAGACAAACTATAAAACAGATAAATGAAAAAATTAGAGGGCATTAAAATTAAAAGGATTTGATAATAGCTTTCTATGGAAAGGAAGGAAGCCAGGGAAACCAGGAGGCCAAGAGGAGGAGGGAGACTATTCCAGGCATGAGGGTGGTATGATATAGCCAGGGGGACAGTGTCACTGGATTGTAAAATAAGTGTAGGGGAATATGATATACGAAGACAGGGGAGTTTGAAAGGGTGTAGGTTATGAAGGGCTTTAAATGCCAAACAGGATAGGGTTTGCCTTTGGGTCCCTAACCTATTACTCAGCACATAGTAGGCAGGTAGGTCAGAGAACTGAGAAAGATGACAAAGATTATTGGGTTCCTTCCTTCTTCTGTTTTATGAGAAAAGAGAGGCTCAGGGGTGAAGGGAATTACCTAATGTCATATAGTCAATCTATAGAAGAAGTTAATCAAAGAGTTATTTATAAAATACTATGTGCTAAGCACTCTACAAGTATTATTATATCATGTGATCTTCACAACAACCCTGGCAGACAGGTGCTGTCATGATCACTATTATTCCTTTATTACAGTTGAAGAAGACAGAAGTTAAATGGTTTACCCAGCTTGTCATAGCTAAGAAGTGTCCAAGTATAGATTTGAGCTTGGGTATTCTTAACTGTGACCCAGCTTTCTAACCTTCACACCTTGCTGGCGGCTTGGACTCAGCCCAGTCTCCTGATTCCAGGTCTGATGTGGTTTTTTAACTTCCCAATATGAGACAACATTAACAGAAGGGAGTAGCCCCTATCACTAGCTAAAAGTTTGTCCCACCTTTTTACTCATATTTTGAATTAGTTTTTGGATGGATATGACTTAAAATGAAAAGAAAAAACTGGCCAGGATGAAGGAAAATCAAAAACTCTGAATATCAAGGAACTAGAGCATGATCTTTAGCCTATTGGGAGACAATCTATAGACATGTTTGCCACGAAATGGCAATGGTCAGGAATGCATTGGTGGCAATCTGTACCCCTGAGGAAATAATATGTAACAGCATGATCATAGACTTGCTGGAATTCACTGTATTCTTTGAATAGGAACACAACTTTTCCTTCCACAATTAGATTTTAAATGCATTTTGGGGGAAGGTAGAAAGTATCTAACTTCTCTGTGATTTAGTCCCATTGTGACCCAATTAAAATTAAGAAAAAGTCACTTTATCTCTTATTAATCTTAATTTTCTCATCTGTAAAAATGAGTGTTGGACTAGCTAACCTCAGGGACTCTTCCACCCCTCTTTCTTTATGATCCTGTGATCCCTTTGGGTCTTAGAGGATATAAAAGGGTTTGATGCCATCATGAAATTTGGGCACCATCCCTGTCCTGCCCTCAAAGTTCAGTCCCCAGCACTTGACACAAATATGATTTATATAGATAGAGACTGAGCTCCCTCAGGGCAAGTTCCCAAGTTCCTAACACAGTATTTGGAACATATTAGGTACTTAACAATGATGTTTTATCCTTCATCCTCAAAGAAGGTTATGACATCAGGGAGGTGATGCCTTGACATGAATGTGAATTGGATTTGAGTGAAGGAATGTTGTACTAAGTCACCAGCTTCATCTGGTTCCAATGACCAGAAAAGGATCAAGACAACCATCAGGAGATGGTGAGGAAATCAGGGTTAAGTGATTTGCCCAAGGTCACACAGCTAGTAAGACCTTAAGTGTCTGATGTCACATTTGAGCTCAGGTTCCCCTGACTCCAAGATTGGTGCTCTAGGACAGCTAGGTGGTTCAGGTACTTAATAAACGCTTATTCCTTGCTTGATTAATCATATGTCTTTAATTTACTAAGGACTAAATGAATACAAGGGCAGTTAGGTGGCTCACTGCATAGCAGGTTGAATCTGAAGTCAGGAAGACTCATCTTCCTGTTTTCAAATCTGACCTCAGACACTTACAAGCTATGTCATTTAATTCTTTTTGTCTCAGTTTCCTCATTTGTCAAATGGAGAAGGAAACAGCAAACCACTCTAGTACCTCTGCCAAGAAATTCCCAAATGGGGTAAGACACAACTAAAAAGACTGAACATCAAAACAAATGAATAAGGAGAAAAAAAAGGGAATGAAGAATTTGGTTACCTAAGAGGTAGAGGAAAAGTAGAATCCAGGAGTATCTTGCTTGCAGCCCTTTAGGTTAAAAAACCCTTCTGAGTAGGCCAGTAATATGACCCATTCGTTATTTTTTTCTGTGAAAAGACAGCAGTCAGTCTCCTGTGGGAGAAAATCTGAGCACCAGGCTTAGAATTATTCAGACCTCCAGATGGCATGGTGATCAAAACATTTAGCAGCTATGTTTGCTCTTTTGTTTCAGAAGATGCCAGATTTGAATTTTTTCCATAGACCTTGGTAGGCAACCCAATTGATAAAAATTTTCTGCTGACTCTGTACTTCTTGGCCAAAAGTTAGGGTTATCAAGCATGGGAACTGCATTCTTGCATCTGGCAACTTTTCCCTAAGCTGGGATTTACCCTTCTTAACTGGCCTTGGCCTTCCAACACAAAATGGATACTTTGTGCTAAAGATAGGAGGCATGCTCCTTGTAATGAAGATGTGAAGGAGGCCAATAGGGATTGCATTTCCAATGGCTCACCCTCCCTGTTTGATAGATAACCTTGTTGATACTTCCCACTGCTCTGGTACTGTAGTTCCTCTGTCCCTGCCCCAATTACTTTTATCTAAACATTAATAGAATGAATCATTTATGTAACATAGTTTTGTTATTATTATTTGTCAAGGACACAGAGTGTAGATAATTCAAGGAGATAGTAGCAGTCTCTTCATTGTCAGTTGGATTTCACTGAACTGGAGGTCAGTATGGGATGATGGAAAAAATATTGTTCCCTGGTTCCTGAGAATTTGGGTTCAAAGGAACATTCCTATTTGTATGATTTTGGGCATTTCACTTTATCCCTGGACCTCAGTTTCCTCTTCTGTAAAATTATCTTTATGGGTTTTTTGGTGGTTATCCCCTTGAAATTTATTACACTAAAAATTAGAAAATGGGATGTTGAATATCTCAAAACTAATTTTATATTGTTGACAGACATTTTAGATAGAATGTAGAATTCATTGTAAGGGAAAAGGGAAAGGAGGAGAATGAGTGGTGGGAGAAAAAGTTGTTTAAAATTTCTGCCTTTTAGTTTCTTATTTTAAGACTAGACCATACCAGCCTGGGCTGGGAGCAGGCTCTCTTGGTAAGTAAGAGAAAGTCACACTGTCTCTATCACTAAGCTCCTAATACAATCAGATAAGATCAATGCTCTAATCAATATGTCATGATGCCTCTCTAATAGGGAGCAGAAGCAATTCTAGGGAGAGAACAGATCCATTGATCACTACCTTGTTCTCATGCTGCAAACTGCTCTGGAGAAGAGATGTCAAAGTTGGTTGAATAAGGATTAATTGTTAATGACTAATCTGTGTCATAGAGATGATGAAACACACTTCCTTTTGGTAAAGAAATAATGATCATAGGTGAGGGATATTGTCCAAACTGTTACATTCATTCTCCCCATCAGTTGATTTTGCTTGACTTGTGGTTGTATGTTTGCTTACTTATTACAAGGGAGGGAGCAAGGTGGACATGACCATGTCACAAGAACAAAAGACTTCAATAAAACTTTTTGTTGTTATTGTTAAAGAATATCATGACATATAAACTATATCAGATTACTTACCATCTTGGAGATGGGGGAGGGAAGGAAGAGAGAGAGAAAAAAATTTGTAACTAAAAATCTTATAAAAGTTAATATTGAAAACTCTCTTTGCATGTAATTTTTAAAAATAAAATACTATTGAGAGAGGAAAAAGAATATTATGACAAAATGTCTAGGAAAAACATTTGTCTATGTTGAGTGTAACCCTAATGTTCCGATCTTGTTCAGAAATGGACTCAGTAGCTAGAAGGTCATGGTCCAAATAAATAAAATGAGTCCCCTTAACAAGGGATATTTTTGTTCTTTGCTCTCCAAGAGGACCATGAATCATGATATTCAAGTGAATTGGGTTTAAGTGAGGGAGGGCTGTGCAAAGTCACCAGCTTCACTTTTTCTTCCTGAGTCATATGGTTCCATTGGTCAGATGTGAATCAGGACAATTAAAAGAGATCCTTTCCAGATATAACTTTTTGTTCCTATGTATATAGTGGGTAGAAAATAACTGGGTAGAAAAGACAAGAGCAGGTGGGGCTTTGGGAGATGAGATAGTGGAAAGAAGACCCTTGGCTGACCATACTCCTTTGTCCTCTTTTCTTTTCTTCTGTACTATAGGTGTGATTTACAAGTAACCTACATTGCAAATTAAAAAAATGTAAGAGCAACTAGGTGGAACAGTGGATAATAGGCCAGGCCAGGAGACAGAAAGATTCATCTTCCTGGATTCAAATCTAGCCTCAGATATTTTCTAACTGTGTAAGTCACTTCACACTGTTTGCCTCAGTTTCCACATCTGTAAAATGAACTGGAAAAGGAAATGACAAACCACTCCAATATCTTTGCCAAATAATTTTTGAAGACTGACCAGCAAATTGTAAATTAGACCCCGACTCAAACTAGCCTCTGTACTCTAGAGTAAGGGCAGATTGGGTAGAGGACAATATTCATCCTTCTCTGAAAGTCCTGGAGTCCCCATAAATGACCAAAATGTCAGTTATGTTGGGATCTTTGTCACAGTTGGGAATTTTGATGTCCTTGAAAATAAAGGCAAAGCTGGGTTTGTGGGGAAAAAGAAGGGTTGGATGCTTAGGTCTTTGGAGTTGATCAGTAGAGAGTTGGAGGTCCAAATGTCTTTGTAGCTGTTGAGTGGTGAGGCTGGAGGGAGAGATCTGGGAATCAGGGTTTGGATAACTGCATTCTCCCAGAGATGTTGTCAGAGCATCAGTATACAGAGGAGCAGTATGCAGTCTGGAGAGACAGCATCTGAAATATTGCACCACTTTAGGAAGAACAATGGTAGGCTCTAGAATCTAGAACATACAGACAAGAAGAGTTAGAAAATGAAGGACCTTGAGATCATGCAATGTGTGATCATCATGTACTATATTGCCATACATTTCATTCATACTGGGGCAACATTTTAGGAAGAATATTGATTGACTATAGAAGGTCCAGATAAAAGTAGACAGAATGGCCAAGGATATTGAGATCACACCTTATAATTATCAGTGTTTAAGAATTTTATCTTGTAGAAAACAAGACTTTGAGGGTGGGGCAAAGAAGGATAGCAGTCTTCAAATGTCTGAAGTAATGAAAGAAGCAACAGATTTGCTCTCCTTAGGCAGCCATGGATCATAGAGATAGATTTAGACTTGAATACAAGGAAGGATTTTTTTTTAACAGTAAGAGACAGTCAGAAATGGAATGGGCTATCTTTTGAGACAGTGGGTGTTCACTGAAAGTGGGTGTTCAAGGAAAGACCAGATTGACAACTATTCAGGCATGTGGTAGAAGAAATAAATGCCTGTTTAGGTATAAGTTGGATTAAATGCCCTCAGAGGTCTAATCCAAATATAGTATAATGCACTTCCATCTTCTGATTCCAAATCCAATTTTCAATGTACCACACAATCTCTCTCCATCACTGCCAACTGAAAATAGGGCCTTCCTTCAAAGCCCAGTGAAATGCCATTTTCCATGAAGTCTTTCTTGATAATACTAGTTGCTGGACTTGCCTTTGAACTCTTTTTTTTTTAATCTTAGCTAGGCAGGAAGGTATCACAGTAGATAAAGTATTTTCCCCTGAAATTAAGAGGGACTGAGTTCAAATGTGACCTCAGACACTTAATAGCTATGTGAGTCACTTTGCCTCAGTTTCCTTATTTGTAAAATGAGTTGGAGAAAGAAATGGGAAAACAATTCCATAGCTTTGCCAATAAAATCCCAAATGGAGTAACAATTGAAATGACTGATTGACAACAAAAAATGTTATCTCTTTTGACCTCCTTTTCACATCATTGACTTATATTGAATTTATACTCCAAAAACCCCATGAGCACCTCCCCTTTTCCAGAGTTTAGTGAGGATTAAATGAGATACAGTAACTAACTCAGAGAAGGTGTATGTAAATGCTAATTGTTGTTACTGGTGTCCTCACAACTGGAAGGCAAGGGCTAATAAATCCCCATTTTATAGGTGAAGAAACTGAGGCAGAGTTTAAATGACGTGCCTAGGACTACACAGTTAGGAATAGTCTGAAGCTAGAATTAAAATCAAGTCTTCCTATTTTCAGGGTGAATGTTCTATCTATGTAATCATCTAGTCACCAAAATGAAATAAAATTATTTGTTTTGAGGCAGTCAGGGTTAAGTGACTTGCCTAGGGTCACACAGCTAGTCAGTGTCTGAAATCAGATTTGAACACAGGTCCTCCTGCCTTTAGAGTTGGGCCTTTGTCTATTGCACCATCTTATGATAACAAATAAGACTTTTGAACTGCCTCCAAGCACAATACTTACCATATTTCTTTCCAATATCTTGTAACAAGGTATCCCAATTTTACAGAGGAAGAAACTGAAGTCCAGAGAAATGCAATAATTTACTCAAAAACACTGGGCTAATAACGGGTAGAATAAGGATTTGAATCCAAGTCTTCTGATTACCAATCTGATGCTTCTGCCATTTCTTAATTCTACTAGATACTTATATAAATATTTGTTAAAATGAATGGTTGGTTGTAATTAGCCTTAATTTTAAAATAGCAACAATAACATAGTGCTTTAGTGCTTTGTTTGCAAAGGGCTTTGCATATATTACCTAACTTAATAACTTAATAATAGGTTTTCCCATTTCCTATTTCCCAGGATAAACTCATCACCAGGAAACTCATCATAATAGTACCTTTGGTACTTATACCTAATCAGGAGGGTCAGAAGCCTCTCTGAATGGAAGGCTGAAGGGTGAAGCATAAAACTTCTCCTATATCCTCTCCTTTAAAAAGTTCAAAAGCCCAGTCAACTCTTCCATTGCCAACCAACTGCACTGCCTGGTTTTGACTCTACTATTATCATGCCCCCAAGCCACATACTTCCTGTTCCTTTCTCCCCTCACTTCATTTCAGCTTTCTTTTGTGTAATATCTTTTTGCATTAGATGCTTTTTGAAGGCAGGGACTTTCTTTTTCTTATTTTTATCCCCAGTGCTTAGAATAGTGTTGGCACAAAGCAGACAATAAATGTTTATTATATTCTATTGTTTCATTCTCACTTCCTTACAAAGTCATGAAAAACCACTGTAATGTGATTATCCATATATGACATGTTTAGTATTATCCTAATTGAGGACCTTTATGTTCAGAATGAATGCTCAAATACACAGCCAGTCAAGCCCATTCTTTAATGCTTGCTATGTCATTCTAGTTTTTGAATTGTCATTTTCTAGTTTTCTCTTCCACACTTGAAAAAAAAAATCTAAACCATAAAGTTAGGTTTATTTACTGCCATTGATGAAGAGGTTTTTCTATATAATATTTAATAATTCAATTCAACACACATTTGTTACCTTAAGAACCTATGTATATACTTAAGTCACTAAAGATACAAAAGCAAAAAATGAAAATAAATAAAAAGTTCCTGCCCTCAAAGCATTTATATTATAGTGGATTTGCTAATTGATGTGCCAATTTCTTAGCTGATACTTCAACAGTAAAATGTTTATGGTCTGTCATAGTGGAAGTGATGAACCCTTTAAGAGCTTGTGGCTTGTGGATTTTTTTTAAAGAACCTCAGTATTAGAGATCAAGTTAATATTTCTTGAATTTACTCCCCACCATGGACCATTATTCTTAAACTACATATATATATATATATTTAGAGTTTAAATTTGGAAGGTGATTAAGTCCAATAAACCTAACCTGGAAGCCTTCTTGTTAAACTTCATTTGTCCTAGGATTCTAAAAATAATAATTTTCCTATGCTGTTCACTTAAATTATTTCAGTCTTCACTTTTAAGTCTGCATGTTACACCATAGCAGTGTTGATAAATTAAGCATAGAGGGGGATGGGAAGATCATTAATTTTTGAACAATGTTGGTTGACTTTTCACTCTGATGTGATTTTTTTTTTCAGCAGAGCTGGGTCTAGGGGTGGGCAGTTGCTAAGGGTGTGACATGGGTGGTATGGTAGAGGGAGGCAATGAATAAAATTTTTAAGATTACCCTTATTTTTTTGTTTAGGACTGTGACTTCATTTGTGTAAGTATGGATCTGAAAATTTATTTTTATACACACACACACACACACACACACACACATATGAAAATTTGCAGTGAGAATTAAATGATCTATTTGTAAAGAGCTGAAGTAGAGGATGAGGCTGATGACTTTATGGCAGCTCTGCTTCACTAAAATACAATTCGTGGGGCAAGACAAGATGTCACCCTTGTGATGACCTTGGTATCCTCTTCTTGAGAAGGAAAGATGAACAATAACTTCCCAAATGCTTAATGTTCGTTCTCCCCTTTCTCGAATTAGAGGGTTGTCAGAGACCCTCAGATCATAACTGAATTGTTTAGAATCACATAAACAACCAGCATGTGTCAAAGGCAGAACTTTTTATGTACCTATTTTAATGTCATAGAATTTTGTGATTCATGGTATTTATTTTTGGGTTATGTGGTATTATGGATAAAGAACCATTAAAATTTATAGGACCTGGGAACAGTAATCAAATCAATATTAACACTTCTAGGAGGGATTTGGCAATCAATTGCCCCATGACTTCAATCACCTTGGCTTTTGAGCCCTGATAATCCTTCCTTAAACACTACTCACTCCCTTGTGAACAGGTCTTCCACTATTAGAATATAACCTCTTTGAGGACAGGAACTGCCCCTCTGGCTGGCATTTTTATTCTAGCACTTAGCATAGTACTTGACTTTGGAAAAGTATTAAGTGCTTCGACCCATGAAAAAAATAAGAACCTTGCCCAGGTCTCTAGAAATATCACATAGCTGGAATCCCGGCTCTGCCTCTTACTACCTTGAATAATCTTAGGGAAATCATTTCCTCTTTATCAGTTCCTGTTTTGATCTCTATAAAATAAAGGGATTGTCCCTTCAGCAAGGTCCTTTAAGGTCTTTTCTAGCTCATAGTCTTTGATCTTCTCTCCCGAATTTTCAGCTACTAAAGTTTTACTTTGACCTTTATCTCACATCTTGGAAATCTTTCCTTCTTTCCCAGCCCCCAGGCCCTCAGTAAACATCTTTGAAAGATCCCCAAAGACTGTTGTATGTACATGTACTTGTGCATATGTGCATCCATGTGCAAGGCATGTATGTTCAGCTGTATACTATGTTGTGGTGGTTATTTGTACACCTCTATACATATGCGCATGTGTGTGTGTGTGGAAACTGTATTTATAGGTGTACATATGTGCTTGCATTGTGCTTATATACATCACAACAAGCATTGTGCATGTGAATATACATGCATGTGTTGTGGTAGACATTGCATTATATATTGTATATGTGGTACATCGGTTGTTTTCATGCATGCATTGCAAGACACATTGTATGTGTATGCATGTATGTGTGTAACTGTGTGTAGTGCATACATAAATGTATGATTCACATGAATGGCTACAATATACTTTGTATTATATTATTGTAACTTGCATGCATACATTGTAAAGACATCTTGTGTATATATATGTGCATGTGTGCATTGTATTTGAGTGCAAATGCATTTTTAGGTAACTGTGTTTATGCATATAAAAATGTATGGATATATGATATATGTATATACAGTTAACCCTAAACATTTATTAAGTATCTACTATTTATACCAGGTACTATGCTAAGTTACAAAGAAAGATAAAAGAGTCTCTGCTCTCAAGTTGGTCCTAGTCCAATGGTAGTGACAATATGCAAACACTATGTACAAATAATCTACAGGAGACATATGACATATTCAACAGACTAAAGTCACTGGGATGAAGAATTAAGAAGAATGACCTCCTGTGAAAAGGAGGCTATTAGCTGGAACTTGAAGGAAGTCAGGGAGAGATGAGGAGGGAAAGCATTCCAGACATGGGCACAGCCAGAGTCTGAGATGAAGGGTCTTGTATGAGGAACAGCAACAGTGGATCTCACACCACACACACACACACACACACACACACACACACACACACACACACACACATCCAGTTCATCACAAGGTACGATTTAAGAAGACTAGGAAGCTAAAGAAAAGTCCAGTTATTAAAGGCTTTAAATGCCAAACAGAGAAGTTTATTTTTTATGCTAAAGACACATACACACTCATATAAATATACATGTATGTGGGTATAAAAATTTAATAGCTAAATAGCTATTTAATTAAACAGCTATTTAATAGCTGAATGAAGACTTTTAGGACATGTACATGTATGTGCATATACATACATACAGCTTCCATATAAATATGCAAACATGTTCCTTTGTTATTTTTTAGTCATTTTAATCATGACCAACATTTAATCTCTTGACAGAGATACTTTAATAATTTGCTATTTCCTTCTCTAGAGAATTTTACAAATGAGGAAACCAAGGCAAACAGGGTTAAGTGACTTGCCCATGGTCACAGTAAATGTCTGAAGTCAGATTTGAACCCAGGAAAGTGAGTCTTCAGATCTGGCAATCTAGTCATTGCAGCACCTAGCTGCTCCCATACACATACACACATACAAATATATATGTAAATGTGTTTATATATATATATAGGTATGCCCACATGCATATGTGTATTTATACACATGCACACACATGTGTACCACCTTTAACAAGGTGTGTGTGTGTGTGTGTGTGTGTGTGTGTGTGTGAACATGTTACATATCACTTTTTATCTAATTTCTGGGGTTGTGTTAAAAACCTTGAGGTTATTTTAATCATTTGTGACCATTTAGATGAGAGCCACATTTCAACCACTCCAGACCTAATCAATCTATCCTATTTTAAAAAATAAATTGAAATCAGTATGGACTATGAAAATCCAAAAGTGGTCTACTAAAAAAAAAAAAAAATCCATTTCCCTGCCTCAACCTCCAAAGCTAATCTTGATCCAGTGTAAATTATATTGTGAAACAAAGAAACAAAAACTAATGACTAAATAAATAAACTAAATACATGATTTATTGAAAAAAAAAAACAACCCAATAGGGGCAGCAGGGTGGCACAGTTGATAGAGCACTGGCCCTGGAGTCAGGAGTACTTCAGTTCAAATCCAGCCTCAGACACTTAATAATTACCTAGCTGTGTGGCCTTGGGCAAGCCACTTTACCCCCATTTGCCTTGCAAAAAAAAAAAAACCCACAATACAACACACATTTCTACAGTGCTTTAAGGTTTGTGGAGCATTTTTTAGCCAATTAACTCAGGAGATGGTATTGGTAATTATTATTCTTATTTGATAGATTCAAACATTGAGAGTTAGGTTTAAAGACTTGCCTTGGTCACTGAACAAATAAATGCTAAAATGAGAATTTGAACTCAGGTACCCTTGATTCAAGTTGAGGGATCTTCCCACAATACCATACTGACTCACAACTTGGTCATGCTCCTGTCTGTAACTCCCAGCTTGCCTCTTTCCAAGTCCTGGTATTAAGTAGATCCTTATTTAAAAAAAATAAATCAAAATAAAATCAAAATCATTTGAATTTTCTCCCACAGATAGTGGGGAAAGTAAACACAGATCTGTGTTTTAGATGTTTTAGAAACATCTTTAACAAGATGTTTCTAAAGGAGTGAGTGTTTTCAGATTCACTCTATGATAGGATTGTAGGAATAAATAGGAAAGGGAGTAAAAAAATGAGGTGGTCCTTTTTGTGGTAGTCCAGGACTGAACAGTATAATTTAAAAAGCATCATATTTCCCATGTAAAAGACACACCTTAATTTTGAGGCCTGAAATAAATTTTTATTCATCATGAAATTCAGGGACCTGCTCGTAGCTTTCAGGTATCTTTAGGGCAAGTCTGGTGCATGTACACATGCTTAGAGCAGTCTGTTTCATGAACCTGAAGTACCAATTGTGTCCTTTGAAATCAGTACTTCTTCTTCTTTTCTTTTTTTTTTATAAATATTTTCTTCCTTCCCTCCCTGACACCCCACAGAAGGCAATTTGTCAGTCTTTACATTGTTTCCATGGTATACATTGATCCAAATTGAATGTGATGAGAGAAAAATCATATCCTTAAGGAAGAAACATAAAGTATAAGAGATAGAAAGATCAGACAATAAAATATCAGTTTTTTTGTAATTTAAAGGTAATAGTCCTTGGTCTTTGCTCAAACTCCACAATTCTTTCCCTGGATGCAGATGATATTCTCCATTGCAGAGAGCCCCAAATTGTCCCTGATGCACTGATGGAATGAGTGAGTCCATCAAGGTTGATCATCCCCCCCATGTTGCTTTTAGGGTGCATAATGTTTTTCTGGTTCTGCTCATCTCACTCAGCATCAGTTTATGCAAATCCCTCCAGGCTTCCCTGAATTCCCATCCCTCCTGGTTTCTAATAGAACAATAGTGTTCCATGACATACATATACCACAGTTTGCTAAGCCATTCCCCAATTGAAGGACATTCACTTAATTTCCAATTCTTTGCCACCACAAACAGGGCTACTATGAATACTTTTGCACAAGTGATGTTTTTACCCTTTTTCATGATCTCTTCAGGGTATAGACCCAGTAGTGGTATTGCTGGATCAAAGGGTATGCACATTTTTGTTGCCCTTTGGGCGTAGTTCCAAATTTCTCTCTAGAAAGGTTGGATGAGTTCACAGCTCCACCAACAGAGTAATAGTGTCCCAAATTTCCCACCACCCTTCTAACAATGATCATTATCCTTTCTGGTCATATTGGCTAGTCTGAGAGGTGTGAGGTGGTACCTCAGAGAAGCTTTAATGTGCATTTCTCTAATAAGTAATGATTTAGAGCAATTTTTCATATGACTATGGATTGCTTTGATCTTCTCATCTGTAAATTGCCTCTGCATATCCTTTGACCATTTGTCAATTGGGAAATGGCTTTTTTTAAAAAAAAATTAGACTCAGGTCTCTGTATATTTTAGAAGTGAGTCCTTTGTCAGAAACATTAGTTGTAAAGATTGTTTACTAGTTTACTACATTTCTTTTGATCTTGGTTACAGTGGTTTGGTCTGTGTAAATGCTTTTTAATTTAATGTAATCGAAATCACTTTGTTTTTAGTGATGTTCTCCATCTCTTCCTTAGTCATAAACTGTTCCCCTTTCCATAGATCTGACAGGTAAACTAGTCCTTGATCTTCTAGTTTGCTTATAATGTTTTTTATGTCTAAAACCTGTATCCATTTGGATCTTATCTTGGCATAGGACAGTAACTTCTTTAGCAATAATTCTGGGCTCATGCTAAACCAACTTTGTGGACACAGGAATTCCACTGGCCCTTTGCTTTTCAATCCATCTGTTTAATTCCCTCTCTAACTCAGGTCATTTTTGCTGACTCACCTCTCATGGCCTTCTTTTGCCAGGGCATTTTCAGTAGGGTTTCTTCTTCCCATAGCCAGTCTCAGATTGTTTTTTAGTTGGAGGACAGCCAAACTGATGTTCAGCAGCATGATCTCCATTCAGTTTTGCAAACTGTATCACTTTTAACTTGAATTCAGCACTGGGCGAACATCTTTTCTGAGCCATTTCTGGGTAGAATGTGGCAAAATGTAACCTAATATACTGGTAACAAATGCAAAACAATGAGCACAAACAAGTGTGAAAAAGCCTGAAATGAAAGTAAAAAAAATCTACAGCCACTGTTTAAGACACTCCCAGATTTTAGATCCCCAATTTTTCTATAAAGGGTACATCTTATAGATGGGGAAATACGGTAATCAAAACCATAAAATATTAATCCACTTAATATTTTGAAAAGTTTGTTGACATCCAAAGCTTAGCAGAGTAATTGACTCACAGTAAGCATTTAATAAATGTTTGTGGATGATAAATAAGCATATGTATATGTATTCTAAAACATGTCAACATGCAGTTTTGGGAGAATGCTCCTAAAAGAGAATGGCAAAACAAGCAAATTGAAGCTTTTTTCAAGTGCTGGGTGTAATCATAGACTCAACAGTTAAAAGGGACCTTGAAAAAATAAACTGAAACATAGAGAGGTCAAGCAGACAGTTAATGGCAAGAGAAAATTGTTAGTAAGAACTTGAGATTGGATAACTATTGTTAGGATTTATTTGTGAACTGTCATATAAAAATCCTGGGGTGAGGCTCGTCCCCAGTTGCCAAAATTTAAAAGGTATGTAGATCTGAGCCAATTTGAGTTACTTAAGGAAGTACTCTCTTGCTAACAGTTGATAACAACCATAATAAACCTCAGTTTAAATAAGCAGCTATAATGGACAATTAGAAGCTTTAACAGTACGTGATTAATAAATTTGCTTTATTTATTTCCTGTTAACTGATTCCAGGTAGATCTTAGAGGTGAAATATAACTATATAAAGGCATATTTATATGCAAAAAGATTCTGTATCTGTGTAAATATACACATATTTAATAAGTATGTATGTTATGTGTACTATAAACAGCATGTATATATTACATAATTTACAAACATCCTGTTTATATTATATATGAGATACGTGTGTGTATATTAGGCACACAACACATAATATATTATATATAAAATATATAATATTTATATTTTATATATGTACACCATATATATTATATATCATAATGTATGCAACCATTAAATATTTATATTATATATAATTGTACACAAATATTATATATATTATAAACATATATGGAGAAGTAGAGAAAGACAAGAGAGAAATAAGGAAAGAAACAAATAAAGAGAGTGCAAGCATATGAACATAAAATATATCCAATGTTACGAATTATATGTAAATATTTCACTTGTCTCATGACCTCAAAATCAAAATTTCTAAAGGAAATTGTTTCCTAATAATAATTAGCATTTTTTTTGTGTTTTATGGTTTGCAACCTGCTTTACAAATTGGCTTTTCAGTTGCTTTTGTCATCTGACTCTCCATGACCTATTTGGAGTTTTCTTGGCAAAGATAAGAGTGGTTTGCCATTTCCTTCCCCAGGTCATTTCACAGATGACAAAACTGAGGCAAACAGGATGATTAAGTGCTTGCAGAGAGTCATAATAGCTAGTTAAGTTTCTCAGGTCAGATTTGTACTCAATCAGCACTCTAACTACTGGCCACCTGATTGCCTGTCTTATAAAAACAATCTCTTCACAAAAACCCGGGAAGGTAGGGGTTATTATTATCCCCATATAGATAAGGAAACTGACTATAGAGATTACCATTAACTGTCTGCTTGACCTCTCTAGGTTTCAGTTTATTTTTTCAAGGCCCTTTTAACTGTTGAGTCTATGATTACACCCAGCACTCGAAAAAGCCTCAATTTGCTTGTTTGGCCATTCTCTTTTAGGAGATCATCCAGTTAGTATCTGAGGCTGAGCTTCAACTCAGGTCTTCTTGTCTCCATGTCCAACACTTCATTGTTACATCTGGCTCCCTTAGTCTTCTCTAAGACCTATAATAGTGACTATGCAACATAATATAGTGAAGAGTGAGATCCCTTCTATATTGGAAGAGGCACTCTAAGCTGCTAAAATGATGACCTGACTGGGTAGAGGAGTTTCTAACAAAAAGCACTCCCTAGACCAATTAAACCACAGATCGTTTGTTTTTTTTTTTAATAAAAGGCATTCCAAGAATAGCTTAAATTCCATTTCTAAGATAGTTATATGACAATAGCAAATCACTTGATCTCTGAGACTCAATGTCCTCATCTCTAAAATCAGTTTAATAATAAACATATTGTTTCAGGTCCCAAGCAACTGTCTTAAGATTGTTAAGTTTAAAAGTGGGTGTCAATCTGCATTGGTAGAGAGCTTTTTCTCACTGGGAGTTCCTTGAACCAAAGAAATCATGGATCTTGTTCCTTGTAGTTCAGTTATGTTTGATTCTGGAGTTTTCTTGGCAAAGACACTGGACTGGTTTGCCATTCATTTCTTCTCCAGTGAATTAAGGCAAAATGAGGTTAAGTCATATAGGGTCATATAGTTATTAAGGGTCTGTAGATCAATATAAACTCAGGTCTTCCTGACTCCAGGCCTAGTGTTCTATGAGCCATCTAGTTGCCTGTGCTTTCCCTAAACTAACTATTCTGTATGCATGTCATGAAAGTAAACTGTATTGGGGCAGCTAGGTTGCACAGTGGGTAAAGCACCAGCCCTGGAGTCAGGAGTACTGGGTTCAAATCCAGTCTCAGACACTTAATTACTAGCTGTGTGGCCTTGGGCAAGCCACTTAACCCCATTTGCCTTGCAAAAACCTTTTAAAAAAAGTAAACTGTAAGTAATGATGGTGGCACTTTTTTTGTTGCTGTTTAGTCATGACTTATTTTGGGGTTTTCTTGGCAAAGATGTTA
Organism: Macrotis lagotis; assembly: GCF_037893015.1. Taxonomy (NCBI): domain Eukaryota; kingdom Metazoa; phylum Chordata; class Mammalia; order Peramelemorphia; family Peramelidae; genus Macrotis; species Macrotis lagotis. The sequence goes on from NC_133662.1 coordinate 35,861,708, forward strand.
AGTTTTCTTGCTATTTCCTTCTCTAGCTCATTTTATAGATGAGGAAATTGAGGCAAACAGATTGAAGTGACCCGTCTAGGCTCACACAGGTAGTGAGGAAGATGAGTCTTCCCGATTCCTGGACCAGTGCTCTATCCACTGAGCTCCCCTAGATGCTCCATTAGCATCTATACAGCACTTTAAAGTTAAAATTTAAAACTAATATTTGTAAATATCTCATTTTACAATATCATTATCTTTACAAATGAGGGAACTGAGGCCCAAGTCAGTCACATAACTACACTGTCTGAGGATAGATTTGAACTCAGGTCTTTTTGACTCCTATGTTCTGTTCATTGTATTACCTAGCTGCCATAGGAAAGAAAAGACTAATATGTAGGCTTTAAAGATTTATGTAAGGAGCCTAGAACTAATAAAACACATGTCATTTCAGTAATTATCAAATTCTTCAAGGGAAAGGTGCAATTTTCTTAAGACAATGGGAATTGCTTCAAACTGTAACCTGGGACAGACCTTGCTTTAAAAAAATCCCAGGTCTAAGTTATGGAAAAGGTCATCACATCCAGAGAAAAACTATGAAATCAATGCAGAGAAAAGCACACTGTGTTCACTTTTTAAAACAAGTTTTTTTCTTTTTTTCTCAAGGCTTTTCCTCTCCTTAGTGCTAATTCCACTTTTATTACATGACTAATGGGCCGTCATCCTAATTCATGTCTGGCCACTGGATCTGACAGCTTCAGAGGACAAAGTGAGGTTGGTGACTTTGCATAGCACCCTCTTCCTTAAATTCAATCCACTTGCATGTCATGGCTCCACCTCCTTGCTATCGTAGCAGCCTTCAAGGACAAGCAACAACATCCTTGACCTTGGCTCTTTTCTGTTGCCCTTGTTGGGTATAAGCTGTGCTCGGAGACTAGTTTCTATTTGCTTTGAATTTAGCAAAGGAAGAGTCTGACTTATGACCATGTAGATCTGATCTCTAACTTACCAGACCCTAGAGCTATAAGAGGACCTGGAGTAGTTTGAATTGGAACTTCTTGTACCAGCAGAATGCACCATAAACTTCTCTTCCAGCATCTGTGATAACTGTCAGAGGTTCTCTGGGTAAGATTTTTCAATCATCCAGGCTGTTAGAAGAGTACACTTAGTTCTTTGCTTCATTCTTCATACTTGTTCTTTCAGTACTTGGTACTTGATTGGTACTCGTACCTTTCCAGTCTTTTACCCCTCATTTATCCCACATTCTCTGCAGGCCAGTGATGTGTCTCCTTCCTGTTCTTTGCACAAACTGTAACCCCCCACTCTTGTCTTTTCGTTGGTCTCCCTCCTCATCTGTGCCTCCTGGCTTCCTTTTAGTTCCAGAGGAAATCCCACTTCCTGTCAAAAACTCCTTAAAGATAATGCCTTCTTAGCATTGATTACCTCCAATCACACACACACACACACACACACACACACACACACACACACACACACACACACAAACACATACTCTGCATTTTTCTTTTTCTTTGCATCTCCAGAACTTAGCACAATACAAGCTTCCACAGTATATGCCTACTGTGTGCATGGTAGGCATCTGCCTAGTAGGCATTCTCATTGAATGAGTAGAAGCTTGGCAATATGAAATGGGAAAGTCATCTTAGGGAAATGGCATACCTCAAAATTCAAGGTGCCATGCCTTTGAAAGAATGGGTGCTTGTCCTTGGGAAGGATTGACTGCATTAGCTGCTATTCTTGTAGGCAATGAAATCAATCTGGATAGTTACATGGTCTAATTAAGGTTTGTGTGAAACAGACTGGCCAATATGACCAGAAAGGACAATGGGACACCAATACACTGTTGGAGTGGTGAACTCATCCAGCCTTTCTGGAGAGCAATCTGGAATTATGCCCAAAAGCATAACAAAAATGTGCATGCCCTTTGATCCAGCAATATCACTACTGGGTCTATACCCTGAAGAGATTAGGAAAAAGGGTTAAAAACATTATCTGTACAAAAATGTTCATAGAAGCCCTGTTTGTGGTGGCAAAGAAATGGAAACTGAGGGAATGTCCATCAATGGGGAATGGCTGAACAAACTGTGGTATATGTATGTCATGGAACACTATTGTTCTATTAGAACCCAGGAGGGATGGGAATTCAGGGAAGCCTGGAAGGATTTGAATGAACTGATGCTGAGTGAGATGAACATAACCAGAAAAACATTGTATACCCTAATAGCAACATGGGAGTGATGATCAACCTTAATGGACTTGCTCATACCAACAGGGCAACAATAAGGCACAATTTGGGGTTATCTGTGATGGAGAATGCCCTCTGTATCCTGAGAAAGAATTGTGGAGTCTGAACAGACCAAGGACTATTACCTTTAATTTTTTAAAAAAAAGTTGTCCTATTATGAAATTCTGCTCTATCTCTTATATGTTTCTTCCTTAAAGATACAATCTCTCTCTTATCACATTCAACTTAGATCAATGCATACTATGGGAATGATGTAAAGACTAGCAAACAGCCTTCTGTGGGGGGTGGGGTGGGAAGCAAGATTAGGGGAAAAATTTTAAATTCAAAATAAATTCAAAAAATAAAGAATGGTGTGAAAACCTAATTTAATTCATAGATTAATAGAACTAAAGTTTGAAAGGAGCTTGGAGACCATCTATCAATCCATATAAAATCCAGCATCTTTATAAAAGAGATTTTGCTAAATTCCTCATTCTATAGATGAACAAAATTTAGTCCAGGGAGGTTATAGTGATCTGTCCAATGGTATACAGATGGTAAACATTGGTGGATTTAAGCCCAGGTATTCTGACTCCAGTCAAAGCTAGTGCTTTTTCCACTGTATTCTCCCATTCCAAAATAAGATATGTAGAGTTAGATAATGAAAGAAAAATACTAGAGAGGAAGAGATATGACTGATAAATATAGCTAGATGAATAGATAGGAAGAGATATACATGACTGCAAGAAATAGCTAGATGGATAGAAGAGAAATGATTGATATGGTTAGATGGGTAGGAAGAGATAGAAATGGTTGCTAAATATAGCTAGATGCATAGATATAGATGACAGCTATAGCTAGATGAATAAGGAGACATAGACAATTGATATGGCTAGATAGTCAATAGAACATTTATTAAGCTATATGCTAAGCTTTGAGGACACAATTCTAGCAAGGAGTTTATAGTTTTTAAAATTTATTTAAGGCATTGGGGTTGACTTGTCCAAGGTCACATAGTTAGGTAATTACTGTCTGAGGTCAAATTTGAACTTGGCTCCTACTGGCCCCAGAGTTGGTGCTCTATTCACTGTGCCCCCAGCTGCTCCAGGAGTTTACATTCTAACACAAGTTTATATTCTTAATAGAAAGGGAACCTAGAAAAGGTGAGGGGTATACTCCAAGAAGGAGTATAAAGGTTTGAATCTGGAAAAATAAAGCAAAAATGTCACCTACTGAAGCCTATCAATCTAAGTTCTAAAGGGTAGATATGGAGGTGTTAAGACAAGGAGCCTGTAGGATGATGTGGAGATGACTAGAAAATAAATGTACCTTCAGTGAAGGACACTTTTGTTTTTGATACCAAAAGTAAAAGATCACATTAGAGGTGAAATTTTGGTTAAAAATAGAGTATAAGACTACTATAATCTTCTTCCTAAGGAGACTCCAGAAAGATTATGAGAAAAATGGAAAAAATTAGAGAACAGAATTTACTCCAGAAGATGCTCTGATAAATGGTCTGACAGGTTCCACCGATTCGGAAATATTTCACTATTTATTCCAAGGCTTCTCCCCCCCCCCCACCTTGGTTTTCTTTCCAGTGGAAAGGGGGGAAAGGAGAGAAAATTTTTCTTAACCTGAAAAAAAAGAAAAAGAAAAATTACAGGGTCAGTATACTTTTCTATCAAGGTTGCACTCACTTTTGATTCTCCATAATGCCACTGGAACAATCAATCATATTCCCTTTATAACTCTGCAATACAGCCCAACTAGCCTTTCTTCTGTTCTTCACATATAATTCATGATCTGTCTCCCGAGTTTTTTCACTGGCCATTTCCCATACCTACCCTACCCTACCTCTGAGTCACAGCATCCTCCTTTTCCTTCAAGACACAATCAAAAGCCTTTCCCAAATCCCCTCTAATTGCTAGGCCTCACCCTGTCCAAACCCTGTATTTAACTACTTCATATTTATTATTTACTCTGCATAAATTTCTGTATATACTTATCAAATCATATGATCGTAGTGTAATATCTGACATATATATAGTGTAATATCTGACAAATGTTAGCAATTCTGCTACATCAAAGGGTTGGGAAATGCATTCTATTGTTTGTTCTATTCCACTTAAACAGGAAGGTCAGATGTAGAGATGCCCACTGGAGCATTCAGAAACACATCATTTCCTCTAGTAATCTAGACTTTCAGAGGGGGTGGGGGAAGGAAAGGACCACCTAATCTCCATCAACTATCCCATAAGATATGTTTTCTTTGGTTAGGTGTCAGCTGATTTTAGTCATGGAACCACAAATCTCAGAATTGGAAGAGATCCCTAGATTACTTTATGTTAGTCTTGGCTCAGTTAGGAATGCTCTTGACAACATCTCTGACAAATGGTGATCCAGCTTCACTAGGAGACCTCTAGCTACTTACTGACTGAGCTGTAACTAGCTGGTTAGGCTCCTGGAGCTTGCAGACAAAAACTCCCTCTATAATAAACTTTGTAATTCAAGATGTGAAATTAATACAAATTCATTTGAAAGGGAAGGGAGAGTCTAGATTACCAGTCCAACTTGGGATCCAGGACACTGAACAGTGTTTTTTGAAGATGCTACTTCTTGGGAAAGGAGCAGTTCCCCAGATGTGAGCCAGGATCCAGGATAAAGGGAGGAAGAATTCTCTTTGAAAGCTTCCTAGTTTGTATTGGGTCTATACCCTGAAGAGATCATGAAAAAGGGTAAAAATATCACTTGTTTAAAAATATTCATAACAGCCCTGTTTGTGGTGGCAAAGAATTAGAAATTGAGTGGATGTGGATGTCCATCAATTGGGGAATGGTTGAACAAATTGTGGTATATATGTATGTTATGGAACACTATTAGAAACCAGGATGGATGGGAATTCAGGGAAGCCTGGAAGGATTTGAATGAACTGATGCTGAGTGAGATGAGCAGAACCAGAAGAACATTGTACACCTTAACAGCAACATGGGAGTGATGATCAACCTTAATGGACTGACTCATTCCATCAGTGCAACAAAAATCAGGCACAATTTGGGGGTATCTGCAATGGAGAAAACCGTTTGTATCCAGAGAAAGAACTGTGGGATTTAAACAAAGACCAAAGACTATTACCTTTAATTAAAAAAAAAAACACGTCATCTTATTATGTAATTTTTCTCTCTTATACTTTTTTTTTCCCCTTAAGGATATGACTTCTCTCTCATCACACTCAACTTAGATCAATGTATACCATGGAAACAATGTGGGGGGTAGGGGGAGGGAAGTGAGATTAGGGGGGAAAATTGTAAAATTCAAAATAAATAAATTTAAAAACCAAAAAAAAAAAAATACAAAAAAAAAGAAAGCTTCCTAGTTTGAATAATTTTTGCTATATTATAACAAGGAGCTAAATTCAATAGGCATACATATGACTGCTAAAAGGTAAATAATGTATTTTTAAATTATGTAATTTATTAAATAATAATTTAAAAAACTGGAGCACAGACTAGGGTCTTTTAATTTCTTGTTTTTCCAGTCTTAGTTAACTATAGCTCTACCTTGAAGTAGCCTATTCTGCCTTTGGACACTTTAATTTTTGAGGAAGTTTTTTCTTGACCCAGTCTTTTTTTTTTCTTTTTTGCAATTTCCACCTATTGCTGCTCTTATCTTGCATTTCAATGCCTTGTTAACCACCTTAGCCTTCTTAGTCCAAAGATCACTCTCCTTGACAAAGAAAACAGAAGCAAAACAGATCATTAGTTCTGTCTTCTTTATCCATTACAATTATCCAGTCCACCTCATGTATTCCTGTCCCTTCTTTGATTTAACTCTCACCCCCCCCAAGTATCCTTTGCATTCTAAGGGGTACCAACACCTCTTGTAGCCCTGGCACCCACTGGGGGGCCCCTTCACCAATTTGAGAGCGCACAAACACCAAGAAACTCAAGCACAGATAATCAAAAATGTTTTAATGATTAACGTTTTGACATTGTTTAACAATGTGGGTATATCCAGATGAGCTAAAGATTTATTTCTAGCACACTTAGCACTATTGAGTATTATAGCTTCTGTACTGAAATATGTAAAGACTTTTGCAAACTGGTACCTAGGAATGAAGACATATGCATACACACATACACTCTCTAGTTTTGACAAGGTAATGTAAACAGATGCCATGACTTCTTCAAAACAAGTAAAGAAAACCCACAAGACTAAGAGAACTCAGTAGTTCTCCTAAGATATGGATGTGCAAAATTAAAGCATGGTAAACTGATATTTACATAAATATCAAACCAACAGTCTATACATTTAGATCCATGATTCTCTAAGACATATTGCATGAGTGGTTAAATGTAATTGCTGCTCAGTGAATAAGGTATTTATTTATAGGCTAAGTTCCAACACTTTAAAAGACATATATAGTAGCTCTTGTCTATTTTTGCCACTAAAGAGTGCAAGACAAGATTTTTACAGTAAGCAGTATATCATTTTTTTAAATAAGCAGTTCTAAACAAATCTTTAGATGCCAAGCGGAAAAATTACAGGTGATATAGAAGACTTACATGAAAAAAATCATCTCCAAATTTCCCAGTTCTCTCTTCTACTGTAGCTATCTGTTTAAATTTTACCTTAAAAAAAAAAAAACAAACCCCAAATTTGGAAAAGGGTTCTCTCTTCTCTTTTTGGCAATCTAGGTACATTAAAAAAAACAAAAAACTATTTTGCATCTGAACAGATAGCAGTACAGAAACCAGTCTAAATATGACCCCTGCCAACCAATTATATAGATCATCTGTAGGACTGTGTTATGTCAAAAGTATTCAGTTGTCTTTTTGGAAAGGTATGTATCCTACCCTCGATGTGTGAAACAAAACCAGCATTGTTCCCCTGTATAAAAGCCACTTAGCAATTTGTAGTTGAGAAATTAACAACAGTCGGTCCACCACACACTCTTCTTTAAACCTTAAAGACAAGCTATATATACACACACACACACACCCCTACACGTATATATATATATGTATATATCTCCTGTCATGGTTGCTCTAGCGCACATTTTTATTTTTATTTTTTTACATTAATAGCGGCACGCAAAATAAAAAAATACAATCTGTTAAAAAGTTAAACTGATTGCTCCATTAGAATCTAGGCCTGCTTAAAGAAAGCCAATATTATAAAACTGGAGGTGCCATTGCTGATTTCACTGAAACTTGCACAAGCCACTTAAAATTATGCTTCAGACATTATTCATCTCATGAATTGTGGTCTTTCTAAATGGAACATATAAGAAAATCAATTTAAAAACAAAAACAAACAAAAAAACCCTTAAAATATAACCTTAATTTTAAACTGAAAAGCTTTGGGCCCTGCTTTTTTTTTTCTGTTAAACTTTTAAGGCATGTGTGTTTATCTCTACCAAAACAACTTACAAATTTACATTTACAATCACATGCATGATCTACAGTTAAAAAAAAATGAGACTGGATTACAGTGTTTGGAAATTGTGAATCACAATTCAGCACCTATCATATTGACTAATAAGGCAACAGCAGTGTCATTTACTATAATAATACTCCTTTCCACAGTCTAGAGCAGGGTCAGTAAGAGCCCAGAATTATTAAAAAATCTTATGCCTACTTTAATAATCTTTATACAATTTTTCTAGTTTGCACTGGTTAAGTCCTACATAAATCACACTATTGCAGGCAGGAATAGTTACAGTAGCTGTTAGGAGTATCAGTGCACAACTCACATTGTGCTTACAATCAGATGATTTTGTTGTCTGGGGTTTCTAAATGTTTGGTCTTCAATCCTTCCTTTGTTTTCTTGGTTTCACATTGTTTTCCAGAGAAGAAAAGTTGTTTGTGTGCCCGTTCACTGCAGTCATGGACCCATTCTGATAGTCTTTCCTTCGGGCAGATGCCTTCTTATTGTAAGTCTGAGGAGTACAAGGGTAAATGGGATTTTAATATGGTGGCCAAAATGACCTCTCTTGGGAAAGGAGGAGGGTGGGTAAGGCTATATAAACCATCTGATAGAGATGTTGATATAAAAATCTAAAAATCCATTGGGGGGGGAGGATTTGTTTCTTTTCTTTTTAAATTATAATGTGAAATGACCTTTGAGGTCAGTAACCACCCAACACACTGGAAGGCAGGGTAGTAATGTAGGGAGGGTATAGGGCTTTGGATTATGGAAGATCCGGATTTGAAACTATGTCTCTAACATCTTTGGGATGAGTGATTGTGGGCAAGTTACTTATCCTCTGAACCTCAGTTTTCCTATCTATAAAATACTGATAATAATATAATTTCTCAGTACAACAAATTACAAAGCAGGTAGTGGTTATTGTCCGACTCTCTGGGGTTTTCATGGCAAAGATAGTGGAGGGGTTTGTCATTTCCTTCTCCAGATCATTTTAAGGATAAGGAAACTGAGGCAAACAGGGTGAAGTGACTTGCCCAGAGTCACACAGCTACTAAATGTCTGAGGTCACATTTGAACTCAGAAATATCAGTGTTGCTTGACCTGGCAGTCTATTCACTGTATGAAGTAAGTACTGATTGAATTATAAAAGCTATTTTCTGCAAGTTCTCTGTATCAATGAAATCACAAGTCTGATCTAAAAATGCCTATGTATCTATGTCAAAGGAATCTTGCAGCACCACAAATTTGGTATAGGAGATGCATAATAAGCAAACTCCCTTTACCAGGGCAGATATGTCCTGCTTTACAACTTAAAGGTCTTAGGGAACTAATTGGGTCACTGAGAAGAATCAGAAGTATATCAGAGGCAGGGTTTGAACTCAGGTTTTCCCAACTTTGAGGCAACACTTCTGTAGGACACTTATATTAATTAGAACCTTACAAGGATCATTTCCTATTAATCACTATGAGAATTTTCCATTGATGAGCAGCTCTCAAGTGGGAACCCTGAGGATTCTGGTCATAAGATTTGAGTGGAAATCACTTTATAGAACTACTTCAGAATAGAGAACTCATGTAAGCGAAAACCTTCATGAAGCCCCTTCTTTTTTACAAGTTATTAATCTGGAGTCTAAGGTGAGGTACTGATAAAGTATTTAAATTCAAAAAGCATTGGAGAAATGTCTTTAAAATCTTCCTAGATATAGCATCAAATCAGCCCAAATTATATCAAATACAAGTTGTTATTGCTATTGTTTTAAAAGTGATTTTACCTGAATATAGAAATTTGTGAAGAGGGTAATCAATGAAATCATGTAGCCAATCTGGAAGTATAACCAGCCCAGAGGAAACGCACAAGGCCACACAACACCACAGCTAGTCTGAATGATTGTCAACACAAACTGGAGCTGTTGGGGAAAGGGAAAAAATGGGGGAAGAGGGAAAGCACACAAAGAATTAGCTTCATAATTCATTATCATAACATGATACAGAATATAACATACCTCTATAAATACCTAGATAATCCAATGAAAAGCCTTTCTAAGATCATAATCATAATTAATAAAATGATGATGATGATGATGATGAAAATGATGATAATAATGCACTAGCAAATGGAGTGAACTCTAACATGTTGTAACTTGAGAGAATACATAAGTTCCTTTAGGGAAGGGGCTGTATTTCATTTTGAATCCCCAGTATCTAGTAGTGGAAATAATAAATATATAGAGGTTTTACAGAATGGTCTATCTATATCTATATCTATATATCTCTCTATATATCTGTATATATAGATATACACACACATATAAATAAATACTGAATTGATGAATACATATTTAGTTTGGGTTTTTTAAAAAAAATTTTGTTTTAAGGGGAAGAGGAAGGGAATGAGTGTAATATGGAAATTTCCTGCTATAGCAGGAAATGTGAAAAATAGCTAATAGAGTGTTTCTTACTTCTCATGCCTGAATATTTCTTTTAGGAAAAGGCACTATCAGACTTGAAATTTTACGGGGAGGAGGAAGTTAAGCTAAATGAAAACTACATGAAACAGCTCTCAGAAAAAAGTTAAAATGCTAGAAACAATATATTGCTGCTACAGAGTGTTTAAATTCTGTCAAATTAATAACAGTGTAGGAGGCTGTTTTTGCTGAAGACTTATTTTAAAAAATAACATTAAAGTGAATCCATTTAGAATAACTCTGAAAATAAAAAAAGAGGGGAAATTACGGGCAGGTCTTTCCTGCTTCCAAAAATACAGGTCCCTCAACAAACCTGAGTTTCCAAAAGATCATTAGAATTCTGTAAACTGGAGAATTGGTTGTTCTGATCTTTGTTCTGTTGGACGTTGCTACACAATTAAGTCTATTTTTCCCCTTTAGATGATCAAACAACTAAAAAAATAAGCATTCATAAAGAACCAGTCCAACTTTGTGTCAAGGTCCAAGAATACAAAGATATAACCCTGCCCTCCAGGAGCTAACATTCTATCAGGGAAGAAATGTTAGAGGGCTATCCTCTGAAAGGCACTTAATGTTAGAGGCACTTCATCCTTACATATCTTCTATTTACTTGCCTATGTGTTATTTCCCCTTAGTCCATGAGGATGGAGCTGCTACCCTGAAATACTGTGTATTTCAAACAGTATCTAACATATTCGTAAAAAAGAACTGGGGGAAATTAAGGAAGCCTACTTTGAATAAAAACTTCTAAGAAAAATCTTTAACAATTAAAGATTTGTCTGGAGAATTCTGCATTCACTTAGCTTATTTAAAGTACATTGCTCTCCTTTTTTTTTTCCCCTAGTTTCACCTCTGGGATATTTGGGTAATGTTATGAATAGTTACTGAGGATGCATGTTGTCCCTCTTCTATACTGCTGGCTACTTGAGGTCAGAAAAATAATTTAAAACAGAACATATACAAAGCAGAACAGCTGGAGGGATCACGAAAGATGTCCTGTTAGGAGCTAGGAGCTAGGAGCAAGGTGGCCTTCAAGTTGAATTTTTTTTTTTTTAGGATTTTGCAAGGCAAATGGGGTTAAATGGCTTGCCCAAGGCCACACAGCTAGGTAATTATTAAGTGTCAGAGACTGGACTTGAACCCAGGTACTCCTGATTCCAGGGCCGGTGAGCCACCTAGCCGCCCCTCAAGTTGAATTCTGAAGGAAGAGTACACTCTGGCCACAGGCAAGCATAGGCGAGGGCAAGGAGATAAAAGAATGGAATGTAAGGTATGGGAGAGAATAACAGGGAACCTTTGGCTGGAATGGAGACTTCTTGAGGGAAGGGGTCATGTACAATAAGCCTGAGGGCTGTTTAATGCAAACCTATGCCCTCTAACCACAGAAGTATTGCACAGCTAATACCTACGTGGAAGGGAGGTATCCCCCAGAGAGGGTGATCTCATAAGCCACTGGAATAATATAGTTGACTATTAATTTAATGGGGAGTCTTAGGAGCCCAGAATGATAATGGTCACTGGGAAATTCTTTGGGAAAGGTAAGGTAAGCCATCAGGCTCAACCAGGTGCTTCAAGTGTTTATTATGTTCTTAATTTTGGCAGCAAGTTAGCCCTTCAATGAAGGGCTACTAAGCTCAACAACAAACCCTTGCATATAATGAGGTTCTCCAAAAAATGTCTGCTGATTGAAGTTTAGTTCTCCTACTTTTAAAGCCCAGCAAACAGTTCTTAGCTGTCTGACTCACAAGAAATGGTCTGCATAGGCAGGGAGCTTACATAAGGATCATACATTAGAGCTGGGAGGGATCTGAAGAGGTCAGAGAGTCCAACTTCCTCATTTTACAGAGGAGGAAGCTGCTGAAGCCCAGAGTCTCCCCACCTTGGATTTAGAAGCCCACACTGCCCCACCTTCCCCACTCCCCCACCCCAACTCACACAAGGGCCCAGACAAAGAACATCCAGCCAAGCAGCTAGCAGGACTGCCTTTCGGAGGACAGCCACAACCAGAAGAGGCTAGAATCACTCACCAGCTGTCCCTGAGTGATGTATTTCTTCCACCACAAATACGGGCGCATGGATGGAACAGCAGACAGACCATAGTAAGAGTACATGAGGACGTGAATAAAGCTGTTAAGGGTGGCACCAAAGTAGGCTGTAGAGGTTGGAGGGGAGAGAAATGGGAAGGTCATGTCATCATAGTTTTTCATGTCATAGGTTAAAAAATTTACCAGGCTTGGGAAACTTGAAAGACAAGAGAGAATTCCTAAGCAAGAGCCTTGTCAACCATCTCAGCATAAACATATACCATATAGTTTTAAGCTGAATGTATTCTCAGGGCTGCTAGAGCTCACTCTTACTTTACAGGTCATCAATTAAGATCCTACGGAGATCAACTAGTCTTGAAATCTTCATTTTAAAGATGAGGAAACTGAGGCCCACAGGGCACTCAAATCATAAAGCTTAGGAAATGGACTATGATTGAATTGGTGGAAGAGTATGAAGCCTCTATATATCAGGGAATTCAAGCTGAGGTCTAGTCTTACCCCTAAGCCAATTCTGGGAAAGTCACAAAGTCATTATGCCTCAGAATCCTTATAAGTCAAATGGAAAGGGTCATACATGTCAGACCTTGTATTTCACAGGGTTCAATGACAGAATTTCTTTGAAAAATCTGTAAGATGGTATTATTGCTATTGGGAATTTAAAAAGTTAAATTACATGCAAAAGTCAGCCTTGCTATATAGTAGAAGCAACAGTAATCTCAAGAGTTGAGGAACCTCAACTCTAGGCCCCCAACCTTGCTACTAACTGGATGGGTGATCTCAAGAGTTCTGGACATGGAATCAATAGTCCTGGGTTCCAATCCCACCTAAGATCTTCAATAAATATGAGTGTGACTATTGGCAAATCATGTTAACTTCTTAGAACCTCAGCATCAAGTGAAAAATGGGGATAATCCTTCAGGGACTAGCTTTGTCAATGCTGAACTGATGGAGAAAGGCAGTAATTAATGACATGAAAAGGAAACAGTATGATGAAGTGGTAAAGGCAATGAATTTGGAGTCAAGGAATCCAAGTTCAATCCTAGTTCTGGTATTCAGTCCCTATGGAACAAATCTTTTAACCTCCTGCTCAGTTTCCTTGTCTGTATTGGGAGAGGATAGACTTGGATAATCTCTTAAAGCCTCTTACAGCTCTCTAAGGCTATGATCCTATGAAAAATGAAGTCTAAAGAAACCAGCCAGACTGAATGTGCCAGAAGGCAACCATCAAACAAAATTCAGGGGGGTTAGAAATTTTAAATTAAGTTATTTGTTAAACCTTTTTGCATAATGAGATTCCTATCAAGAGGAATAGCTGTTCTGGGCTAAGCACTGGTTGAACTCAAAGGCTGATATTTTGTGTAGTGAAAATCAGAAGCCCCCCCTCAGCAAAAACAAAGACAACTGTCTACGAGATTTCATTTTCAGTTTTCAAATTCTATCAAGAAATGAAAACTATACACATACTAATGGAAAAATGACATGGATTATACAATATATAAGTGGGATTTTTAAAGTGCAATTTTATGAAAATAATAATAATAAAAACAAGAAGCATTTATATATAGTGCTTAATGTCTGCAAAGGCATTCAACACATTCTTTCATTTAATACCCAAGACAACCCAGTGAAGTAGATGTTATTATTCCATTTTATAGATGAGAAAATAGAGGTTAGTAGAGATTTAGGATATGCAACTTACTAAGTACCTGGGAAAGGATTTGAACTCATCTTGTCTCCAAGTCTACTGGCTCTATTTACTATGCTATAGCTAACCTGGCCTACTCAGGGGTTCACAGATTTAGAATAGGAGGAACCTTAGCAGGCATCTAGTCTAAACATTCTCATTCGACAGATATGTACACTGAGATTCAGGGAAGTTGGTTGACACAAGCTCATGGGAGTAGAGATTTAAGAGAGAGAGAGAGAGAGAGAGAGAGAGAGAGAGAGAGAGAGAGAGAGAGAGAGAGAGAGAGAGATATCTAGAGCTAGTTCAATTACCTTATTTTACAGATAGAGAAACTGAAGTCCAATAACTTAGGTTCATAGGATCTTGAATTTAATGGTGGAAAGCAGTGACTGTGAGAGACAGGATTTGAAGCCAGGTGCTCTAACTTCAAATCTAGTGCTTTTTTGTTGTGCTGCCAGGTCTACTCTACTCTTCTGAGACTCAAACACAGTTTAGAAGGGAAAGAAAATCCCCCCAAATCACCTTAAAGAAGAAGGGGATTAACCCTGGGGAAAGAGAAAAAAAAATCTGGGAAAGAAGCAAGACGTTCAGGGGATCCCTGGTCAGCAAGTACATAGCTAGTTAGTTGACTTAGAATAAGACTAGACTTCTTATAAGCTCCCCAGTTTGGGTTGTCTTCTCTTATTTATTCCATTAAGCTAATTTGCCAAATTAGTACAGAATAATTATTATGGGGGGGGATGATTATATTTCAGTTTTACCCTCTCTCCCTAGTCCACACAAACCTGCTCTAGACAAATAAGACATCAAAGTCCAAATTCTTGAGTTTCAGCCATTTTAAACAGGCAGAGGCAGTCACCCCTCACCCAATGCTCCCAGATTCAGCCTGCCATCTTTGCACATGCATCTGACAAAGTCATTTCAATCTGAATAATACTTACAGTGACCACAGGGCACCCAGTTCATGACAAACCACCAGATATTCAGCATGGAGGCGTGGTGGTACACATGCAGTACAGTGATCTGATGGTTGTTCTTTCGTAAAATAAAGAAGAAGGTGTCCATAAACTCAATGAGTTTGGAGAAGTAGTACCACCAGAGGACCCGGATGATCTAACAGGAATAATAGACAACAATAACCATAATAAACATCTTTCATTTATACACAGCTTTAAGATTTGTCAAGTGCTCTTTACAAATATTAACTCATTTGATTCTCACAACTATCCTGGACAGGCAGGTTTTATTATTATCTCCATTTTACAAATGAGGAAACCAGGGCAGGTATGTGTTAAATGACTCACCCAGGGTAACACAACAATTGTCTGAGGCTGGATTTGAACAGGCCTACCCAGGCTGTGGAGAGAGAATGGAGACAGTGTCAAAAGGACTCATCTTTCAAGTAACTTACAGGCTGTGTGATTTTGGGCAAATCATTTGACCATGTTTGCCTTAGTTTCTGCATCTGTAAAAAGAGCTAAAGAAGGAAATGGAGCACCATTCCAGTATCTTTGCCAAGAAAACTCCAAACAAGATCAGACATGACTGAAAAGAATCAAACAAAACTTCCTGATGCCAGGTCCAGTGCTCTAATATTGCACTACCTACCTGCCTTTAAGAAGAAGAAGTGGAGAAGAAAGAGGATGATGGCATGGTTATTGGGAAGTCTTTCCAAAGTTGTCTTGCTGTGGATATTACAGGGGGTCCTAAAAGTCATAGTGCAGGGGTAGTTAGGTGGCACAGTGAATAGAGCATCAACCCTGGAGTCAGGAGGACCCAAGTTCAAATCCAGCCTCAGACACTTAATTATTGCCTAGCTGTGTGATCTTGGGTAAGTCACTTAACCCCATTGCCTTAAATAAAAAAAAAAGTCATAGTGTGGGTTTAAGCTAGAGTTTGTAACTTTTGGGACAAATTTCTCACCTTTGTTAATAGCTTATTTTAACTTAAAACTGCACTATGACTTTTGGGACATCTTGAATTTCTATTTAGCCCTCAAAAGAGTCACACAGAGTGTCTGTTAATGTCTAACAAAGATACAAAGGAGGAGGCCAGTACCTTCCATTATGGCTTTGAAGTCCTGTGTTTGGCAAGGTGAATACAGAATTACAGAAGTGAGAAGACCAGGCTCAATAGATGCTCATGTGGAAAGGGAGGAAACCATCAGCTCAATGTGAATCAACAGAGAATCATACCGCTGCCAAAACCAAAATAAAACCAACCAATCAAGATCTCCAGTTGCATTAAGAGCCTAAAGCCCAGAACCAGGAAGCTGATGGTTCCACTGTCTTCTACTCTGGGTAAAGATCCATAGGGACACATATGGAAAGGACCTCAAGAGTGTATCCAAAAGATCCCCTCATTTCAAAGGAAACTAAGGTACAGAGAGAAGTGATTTGCTTAAGGTCATAAAGATGAGCTACAAGTGAGACAGAGTTGGGATTTGAGCCTGAGTCATTTAATGACAAATCTGGGACTCTCCACTATATCAATGGTTCTGTAGTCTCCTGGGGGTGGAGAGGTTCATTTCAGGAAGTCTACAAGGTCAAAATAATTTTCACAGTAACATTAAGGTTATTTGAAGTTAAAATATTCCTTCTACAGGTGGCTAGGTGGTGCAGTAGATAGAGCACCGGACCTGAAGTCAGGAGTTAAAATCCAGCCTCAGACAATTACCTAGCTGTGTGGCCTTGGGCAAGCCACTTAACCCCATTGCCTTGCAACCCCCCCCAAATATTCCTTCCTATCCCAACAACATTTTTGTGGAAGGCTTAATTGCCTTCATAAATGCTTCAATCAAAACAATGTTACAATAAGTTGAATGCACAAAAGCTGGTAAGAATCTAGCTATTTTTAAAATTATGGCAGACATTAAAGAAATTTGCACAAATATACTTAAAAAACTCTTCTAACTTCTTTTTTTATCTTAGAAAATAGTTATTTTTCATTTAAAAATTTAAAATGGCTTATTTTAAATGATCAATACATATACTTTAATATTTGAGAACCACTGTGCTTTGCTTGACATGTTAGCAAATTTGAATATAACTGGAAGAAAATAACTGAGATATCATGAGAATCCTCGAAGGAAATTAAAGAAATTGGAGAACAGAAGACTTAGGGACTGAGAAAATATGGTCACAATCTTTAAATACTTAACTGTATGAAAGAGGAATTATTTTCTATTTGATAGACAGAAGAACCACAGTTAAAAGATCCCACAGATGTGGGATCAACAGATGAAACAAGCCAAAAAAAATTCCAATAATTCGAGCAATCCCAAAGTATGATGCATTGTCTTATGTGGTAGTGATTTCCCTGTCCCTTGGAGTATTCAAGCAGAGGTAGCATAGAATTACTATTCTGTCTATAGGAGAGGAAGGGAATTCTTGCTTTGAATAGGGGGTTGCTTCTTCAGTGATTTTAAAGTAGTGAAATCACTCTCAAGAGTTGTTGAAGATTTAGACACCAAGTTAAGTTTGCCAGTTCTTATAACTTTTTAAGAATACAGCAGTAAAGCGAGAAATGACAATAAGTGAAGATATTTAAAAGGGGTCATCAACACCCACATTAAAAATTGAAAAGTATGGGCTCTTTGGATTCCCTTTGAATATAATCAATATAAGAAAAGACTCCTTGATTTCAGTGAATGAAATATGACAGAAAAAAAAAGGGAGTCCTAATCTTTCAGGATTTTTCAGAATAAGAAGTACAACAACAGAGAACAAAGTCTGTGACTGCTGACTTCAATCTTGGAACTGATTTCTTTTAAGAGGGGAAGAGAGGGGCAGCTAGGTGGCACAATGGATAGAGCATCAGCCCTGGAGTCAGGAGAACCTGAGTTCAAATTCGAACTCAGACACTTGCAGTCTTCAAGTTCCTTTCTATGCTTAAAATTATTCTCAATAAAGGATTAAATAAATAAAATATCAATAAAAGAAAAATAAAATAAAAAAGCTTTTGTTTATGTGGATTATATCAATATTTGCAGTAAGCAGTATTAAGCACCTAATTCCAATGCCTTGCAAAAACCTTAAAAAAAAGGCTTCCCATAATCTGATTCCAACTTAACTTTTCCTTCTATCTTGAATGTCTCCCTCCCAATCTCAAGCTCTGTCCATCTAACTTATCTTTCAATCAATAAGCATTTATTAAGTGCCTCTATATACCAGATGCTATGTTAGCTCAGAGATAACAAAGAAATTAAATAATCCTTGCCCTCTAAGAGCATTCTCTGAAGATAGAATAAATAAAATAAATAAAAATCCAAATTCAATTCAAATACCATTTCTTCCATAAAGCCTTAGACAACATTTATGGATTTATCACATGCTTCTATTTTATATTACAAGGTTAGTTTTCACCTGTTTTATCCCTACTACAATTATAACTCCCTGAGGGCAGGTTCTAGATACAATTCACCTTTGTTTCTTCTTCCATAACTCTCTTTATAGGAGGTGCTCAATAGTCCAAACCTGTTGTCAAGGTTCTGAGAAAGAATTGTTGGATGGATGTCTGAGAAAGAATTCATGAGACATGGGCTCTCTCCCATGTAAATAGGCATTTTATTGGGGGCTCTGTGATGACATAGTGGGCTGAGAGTTGGGAGATACTGCAGTAAAGAGGAATCTGATATATTTTGGTTTATATAGGGAAAGAAGGAAGAAAAGAGGTGGAAAAATGTCTGGATGTCAGAAGATGGCACCATCAGGGACAGTTAGAACTTATACAGTTATAAACTTGTTAGAAGGCTTTTGGCTATCAAAGACATCCAGATACTGATAAAAGTTAATTAAGTCTCTAGGCAGGCCACATCTGGATCTTGGCATAAGAGGTAAAGGACAAGGATGGCCTCAAGTAGACCTTGGAACAGTGAGCACTGCTAATAGGCAACCAGAAGAAAAAGGCCTAGGGCAAAAGCAGAAGCCAGTAATTAAGTCTTACCTAGAATTCTTGGTTCTAGCAAGAACCCTGATAAGACACTCAGAGTAGATCTGAATGACAGGAAGGAGGTTCATTAATTGGGATGCTCCCAATCACTGATTTCACAAGTATAGGGAATTCTTGGTAGGGAAGAAACTTCCCTGGCAACATAGGCTGGTCTGTGACTTAGAGTCTTACAGAGGTTCCCAGAAAGAGTTTAGGGAGTTGCCAAGGATCTCATAGCCTGCAATCTTTACTCTAAGGTCAGCTCTCTATATAGGAAAAATAGGAAAATTTGGGGGTTTTTGCAAGGCAACTGAAGTTAAGTGACTTGTCCAAAGTCACCCAGCTAGTAAGAGTCATGAGTTAGAGACCAAATCTGAACTCAGGTCCTCCTGACTACAGAGAAGGTATGCTATCCACTGTGTCTCCAAGCTGCTCCTAGGCCAACATTCATTAAATAATCAACTAAGCCAGGCACCATACTAGACTTCTGGAAATTAAAAAAAAAAACATCAAAAAACCAAGAATGCAAAAGTGAACCAGTCCCTACATAACCTCATCAAGGAACATAGTATATTCTATTGGAATCTTGGCACCATTCACTCACCATGCATCAATCACCCATATTCAATTTCAATTTAGTCTAAAAGCATTTAGTAAATGGTGAAATACTCCCAGAGCTGAAGTTAGAGCTACAAAGTCAGTTCTCCAGAGCTCGTAACTTTAAGAATACAGCAGGAAAATCAAGAAATGACAATAGGAAAGAGATTTAATTGGAGACACCAATACACATCAATAACTGAAAAGTGTGGGCAATTAGGTGAATTAGGGAGAACAGAGTTCAAATTTGATCTCAGACCGCTTGTTTTTCCTTTTTTATTTATTTGTTTGTTTATTATTTTGTTCAAATAATTTTTATACATTACTAAAATATTTTTGTTTCAGAATAAACATAATACCCCCTCCCCCCCAAGAAAATATAGACCTGCATAAGTGATAAAGTAAAGGGGAGAGAAAAAATTAAAATAATAATAATAGTAGTAGTAGTAGACATGGCCAGGTAGTACAGTGGATGGAGCACTGGCCCTGGAGCCAGGAGCACCCAAGCCCAAATCCGGCCCCAGACACCCAACAATCACCCAGCTGTATGACCCCATGCAAGCCACCCCAACCCCATTGCCCTACAAAAAACAAACAAAAAAAAAGGACCCAAAATAAAATAAAATAGTAATAATAATAGTAGGGGCGGCTGGGTGGCCAACAGATTGCTGGCTCTTGAGCCAGGAGAACCCAGGTCCAAATCTGGCCTCAGACACCCAATAATCAGCCAGCTGTGCAGCCCCAGGCAGGCCACTCAGTCCCATTTGTCCTGCAACACTCCCCAGAAAATAATAATAATAATAATAATAATAATAATAATAATAATAATAATAAATGTACTTCAGTCTGTGTTCCAACACCACTAGCTCTGTCGTGGGTATATCACATTCTTTAGGATAAGTCCATCACAAAAATTACTTCCATATTTTTCCACCATTGCCACTGCTGATTGCAACTCCCTCCATTCATACTTCTCTACTAACATGAACTATATTTTCTTTCTCCTTTCACTCTGACTCTGCTGTACGGTAGTTGAGTGGAGCAGAAGACAGATCCCTGGCCCTGGGACCGAGAGGCCCCGAACCCACATACTACCCCTTACACAGCATCCACCCAGCCCTATGGTCCTGGATAGGCCACCCAATCCCAGCCTCTTCCAAGAAGTAAAAAAGAAAATGTTATTATATCTGACCACTCTCCCTCCATGTCCATGCTCTCCTCCATCACTCACATTCCCCCCCCCGCCTTCCCCCTGTCCCCCTTCTCTCCTTCTTACTCCAGATGTCTATACCCCATTGAGTATATATGCTGTCTTCTCTCCTAGCCACCTCTGATGAGAGCAAAGATTCCCTCATTCCTCCTTACCTCCCCCCTTCTGTATCATTGCAATAGCTCATTGTAATAAAGAAAAATCTTATTATATGAAATATCTTAGCCTATTCCTCCTCTCCTTTTTCTTTCTCCCATTACATTTCCCTTTTATCTATTGACTCCATTTTTACACAATATATCTTCAATTTTCTCCTCTGCTTCATCTATAACAGCTCCTTCTACCTGCTCTATTAAATGAGAAGGTTCATATGAGTGATGAGTGTTATCAATATCATTTTTCTATCCAAGAATAGATGTAGTTCATCATCATTAAGTCCTTTATATTTTCCCCCTTCTCCTCCACTCTCTATGCTTCACCTGAGTCCTGTATTTGAAGATCAAACCTTCTGTTCAGCTCTGGCCATTCCAACAGGAACATTTGAAATTCCCCTGGTTCATTGAAAGTTCATCTTTTTCCCTGGAAGAGGACTTCAGTTTTTCTGGGTAGCTGATTTTCGGTTGCATTTTGAGCTCTTTTGCCTTCTGGAATATTATATTCCAAGCCCTACAAGCTTTTAATGTAGTTGCTGCTAAGTCCTGTGTGATCCTGACTATAGCTCCATGATATTTGAATTATGTCCTTCTGGCTGCTTGTAATATTTTCTCTTTGACTTGGGAGTTCTGGAACTTGGCTATAATATTCCTGGGGGTTGTTTTGTTTGGATCTCTTTCTCAGGGAGATCGGTGGATTCTCTCCATTTCTATTTTGCCCTCTGCTTCTAGGATATCAGGGCAATTTTCCTGTAATAATTCTTTGAAAATGATGTCAAGGCTCTTTTCCTGATCATGACTTTCAGGTATTCCAATAATTTTTAAATTGTCTTTCCTCAATCTATTTTCCATATCTGTTGTTTTTTCAATGAGATGTTTCACATTTTCTTCTAATTTTTCATTCTTTTTGTTTTGAAGTACTGAGTCCTGATTGCTCATAAAATCAGCAATCTCCCTGAGTTCTATTCTTTGTCTGATGGATTTGTTTTCCTCAGAGAGTTTTCTTATCTCCTTTTCCATCTGGACAATTCTGCTTTTTAAAGCATTCTTCTCCTCAATAACTTTTTGAACTGTTTTAGCCATTTGACCTATGCTGGGTTTTAACATGTTATTTTCTTCAGCATTTTTTTGGATCTCTTTGACTAAGCTGCTGACTTCATTTTCATGGTTTTGCTGCATCTCTCTGACTTCTTTTCCCAGTTTTTCTTCTATCTCCCTCACTTGATTTTCAAAGTCTTTTTTGAGCTCTGTCATGCCCTGAGCCCAATTTCTGTTTTTCTTGGAGTCTTTAGATGCAGGAGCTTGTGCTTCCTCATCTTCAGACTGAGTGTTTTGATCCTTCTTGGGATCACAGGCAAAGTATTTCTCAATGGTGTTCCTCTTTTTTCTCTGCTTACTCATTTTCCCAGCCTGAGCCTGGTTTTGGGGTGCTTCCTCAGCTTTTGGAACTCTCCCACAAGGATCTCAGTGTGTGAGGCTCTGTCCTCCCTCCTGGTCTGTGAATGACCACAAGCTCCCCCCTCTGCCACAGGGCTGAGGTGGGGGGGGGCCCTAGACTATGATCAGGATCTGAATATGCTTAGAGCCCTAGAGTCCTGTTCCAGGGACAGAGGACAGAGCTTGGCAGTCTCTCTCCACTCCCCTCCCTAGGCTCAGCTTGCTCATGTCCTGGGAGCTCCTGCTTACTGGTTCCACCCGCTTCTGGTTCCTGGATCTGCGCTGCTGGAGCCATGCTGCTTGCTGTATGCCCTGAGGGCTGGGCTTCACATGCTCGCTCTGGCAGAGGTCCCCAGCTGTTCCCTCAAGTTGTGCCCTGTGCTCCCCAGGGCATAGATCAGGAAACTCCCCCCGCTGCTGTGAGCCATGGCTCCCAGTGCCCTGGGGCTGCCTCCAGGAGGCTGAAGTTCTTTCCCTCTGGTGGGCCACCCCTCTGATCCTGTGGAGCTGAGCCTTTCTGCTCTTTTCCAGGTTACCTCGAGTTGGAGAATTGCTTCACTGGATACCTCTGTGGGTTCTGTCTCTCGAAAATGTAGTTAAGATTCCTTAGTTTCTAAGTTTTGCTCCAGAGCAACTAAGACAAGGCCCTCTCCTGTCACCATCTTGGCTCTGCCCCCCCCATTTGATCTCAGACACTTGTATGTGAGACCCTAGGCAAGTCACTGCTGCTTGCCTCAGTTTCCCCATCTGAAAAGAGCTGGAGAAGGAAATGGTAAACCATTCCAGTATCTTTGTCAAGAAAACCCCAAATGGGTCATGAGAATTGAATAAGACTAAAAAAACAAACAAATCAAAAAGGTATTAATACTTAAACCTGCAGGTATAAACAAAGAATGTCCTAGTACAAAAGAAGTTTACATTCTAAGGAGGAGATAATTTTTTTAAGAAATGTAAACATCTTTCTTTCTTTCTTTTTTTCTTGATTGTCTGTGTTGTGAATGAAGATAATCTCTGAAGGAAGACAAGAAGAGTGGGGGAAGGCTAGGGTAGGCAGGGATGAAACAATCTGAACAGTATTGAACAAAAAGATAAATGAAACAATCTGAACAGTATTGAACAAAAAGATAAATTACCTTCATATCTGCTTCTCCTCCACTGCGAGTGTCCTGGCAGAAGAAATTGTATTCTCCTTCCCATACTCCTGTTACTAACTAAAAAAAAAAAAAAAAAAAAAAAAATAGCCCATAAGCTCATGAGTTATATTAATAGCTGATATTTTTATATAAATGCTTTAAGATTTGCAAACATTTTACAAACATGATCTCAACTGACATCACAATAACCCTGTGAGGCAGGTGCTGGAAATCTTATTATTCTTATTTCGAGGCAGAGACACTGCATTCTAAGAGATTCTAGAAACTACACTGACATGGGGGAATGTGCAATTCTAGGACATGCATGCCACTTACAACAGAGCCTGACCTCATGGTATTTTAGTTTATATTGTGGGATTATTTTTTTTTGTCTGATTTTATAACCCTACCAGTCTCCAGTTAAAAAATATTTCATTAGTGCCTATTACTTGTGCTAGCAGTACAAAGAAAGGTAAAAGAATCCTTACTCTCAAGGAGCTCACAGTCTAAGGGTAAGGGTGGACTATCAATATGAAATACAATTATGTACAAAGAAATTTACAGGATAAATTGGAGGTACTCAAACAGATGGAAGGCGCTGGCATTAAGTGGGATCAGGAAAGAGCAATACCTTACACCTCTTGCATTGCTCCTGAAATGCCTTCTACACAATATAGTGCAGTCATCTCTATTTGTGATTTCACTAATGCAGGGACAGCAAATTCCCTTTGCTAATACAGCCTGATCTTAAGATTGCCTTAAGATGGCTCTGAGAAGTTAAGGGACTTGGTAAGGGTCAAATAGGCAGCAGATCTCCCTCTGGTTTGGCATCCAGGCTGTAATGGACTAGCCAGAATTGTCTGATCAAAGATTGCAGTATAGTATACTAGGAAATAAATTTTTGCCCCAATTCTACCCCTAAGTAGCTTAGGTCCATCATTTGACTTCTCCAAGTCTGTTTCCTTCACCATAAAATAAGAGTTGGACTAGGTGTCAGCAGATATTTTAGCAATGGTAGAGTGATGATTAGCCCCATTTTATAGCTGGGTAAAAACAGAGGCAGACAAGAGACTTAGTCACACAAAGTATTAAGTGTCTGATGACCTTGAACTCGGGCCTTCCAGACCTTGAACTCAGGTCCTCCTGACCAGTTTCACTGCTGTTATCCACTGCCCCACCTAGATACCTCTGGGTTCTGTAATAATCCAGACATTTAAGATAAGCTGAATACAAGACTGGGCAGCTAGGTGGCACAGGAGTCAGGAAGATTCATCATTTCAGAGTTCAAATCCAGCCTCAGAACCTAGCAGTGTGACCTTGGGCAAGTCACTTCACCTTGTTTGCCTTAAAAGCACACCACTCCACTATCTTTACCAAGAAAACCCCAAATGGGGTCACAAACAGTGGGACATGAATGAAACAACAACAAGAAATCAAGCTATGTGGAATAGGATTTGGAAAATTTGCTTGCATTGTAAATCAATTTACCAGAAACAAACTAAAAGGAGAAAAAAGTAGGAGAGGATATCCTCTAATAGAGGAAGGTAATCAGGACAACTATACATTTGAAGATTAAAAACAATGGGGAAGCTGGATGTTCTTGGGAGGATACAGTTCTCCTCTGGCTTGGAGATATAGACATAAGACCTACCAAGTGAGAGATCATCTAGTAGTGGTGAGAGGAAGATGAGGGCCCTCATCAGGAATGACTGAAGCTTTCATTTTTAGACAACAATAGAGGCTGGGGGATGTGACACAAGATGTAAACAGGAAATTTCCAAGGCTTGTCCAAACACATAGCTCCCCAAATTCTGGTTATGAGCTAGAAAGAACCAACAAGGTCTTGGGGCCAGAAACTCAAGACTAGAGGGGCTGTGTTGTTCCTCTGTTGTTCACTGAAAGATAGAAAAACTGATTTGGGAAGAAAGCAGCTGGATAAGAAGGTGGTGTCAGAGAATGGGACTTTTGATTTCTGGACAACAAATGAAAAGTGAGGGATGGCAGGAAGTCTGACAAAGACTGCTAAATTGGACATATATTTTACACCTCATAGATTTCACTGAAAATTGATGGGTTCTTCTATTCAGAAGAACCAAGATAGATTTTTAAAAAAAGACAGAAAGCCTATCTGTCTTACTGTGGGTAGGGCAATGATAACCAAGACAGCAGAGTTGTTCAACTCTTACTTTTTTGCTGATAACACAAATGTCTACAGGAAGTTCATTCCACAAGAATTTTGTTAAACACTTATATAGGAAATCTAAGATTAAGATAGTTAAGAGGGGCAGCTAGGTGGTGTAGTGGATAGTGCACCAGTCCTGGAGTCAGGAGGACCTGAGTTCAAATCCAGACTCAGCTGCTTATTACCTAGCTGTGTGGCCTTGGGCAAGCCACTTAACCCCATTGCCTTGCAAAAAAACCTTAAAAAAAAAGATAGTAAGAGTTGTTCCTGATGAATTGTAATCACCTGGCCCAGGTGAACTATATCCTTAGGGGCTGAAAGAAAATGGCAGATATGAGATTGATGGTCAAGCCACTGTTTATAAAAATAGACTTGGAGAGAGCAAAATAGGCAGTTATTCACTGAATAAAGACAAAAGATTCATTTAAAAAAAGGAACAGAGCCAGCAAACTATTGTCTTTCTCAAAATACTGATATTTTACTTATCTGTGTAAACACTGAAGAATGGAAACTACTTAAGGGCAGGCAGGGTTTTTTGCGAGGGTTGCACCATATACTCAAATGAATGAGTAGATAAGCAAGGAAGGAGGCAAGTAGGTGGGTTTAGAGTCAGGAAGACCCGAGTTCAAATCCAGCCTCAGATACTTAATAGCTTTGTGACTCTGGCAAGTCACTTAAACCTCTGTTAAGTGCCTAATCACTAAATCAACTGGAGAAGGAAATGGTAAATACTCTAGTGACTTTACCAAGAAAAACCCAATGGACAATATGGTCAATAGGGTCAAGAAGAAATGGACAGAAATTGGATAGTCTTAACAATGATAACAACAAAGACAACAGAGTTGAGAGGATTATTGAAAGAAATGGCCTTCAGACTCAAAGACTCACAATCTAATAAGATGGTCCAAATTCAAGGTGTCCTTTTAGTTTCTTTAGAGTAACTTTGCAGGGGATGGTGGTCTAGATTGGATGGCTTAAAATCTCCCCTTCCACAGAACCCCTCTGACCACAGAAAACAAGGGAGGATTCTACAGCCTTGAAATTTCAGGGAGGAGGGCTAAAGCACCATTGTGGTCCCAAAGCAGGCTGGAGCAGCTGCTCCCCCATTATGGCTATATTGTTTCCCAGGGTTGCAGAACTGATTAAAAAAACAAAATACATACATACATATACCTCAGCAATTATTATTTACTCTCTTCTTTCCAATGAACCAAGATTATTTTCAGCCATATGTCAAGAGGTACCAATCTTGCCAGAGTAAAGCCTGCTTTAACTGGTACTAGTGGATGTGATGAGTCTATCATTAAACCTGGAACACATTTCTCCTCTTCTGATGTGTCAAATTAGATCATCAATGATGGCTGGGAGCATTCTGGTGTTTAAAGGATAACAGCTGGCCTGGGATTTGATGAACGGAACTCAAACATCTGCTACAGTGAGAGCTGGGCATTTTAAAGTTAACATTTCATTTCTCCACAAATGAAGTCATTGGGTATTTGGGTACTCATTCTGTCTTAAGATTCTTTTTGCTTGGCATCTGGACAAATCAAATGGATTTTTCAAGCTTGAGAGCTACAGACACACACACAAAAAAACCTCAGAACTTCTTGTAATGCTACCAAAAAAAAAAGTCATCTTAAGAAGCAAGGTCATTTAAGAATTCAGAATGACAGAGGGGACAAAGTCCTTGAGCCCAGCTGCACCAAGGTCCCATGAGCAGGTTGGCTTCTGTCTGCAGCCTCTGGGTTCCAGAGATGGAGGCTGTCAGGAGGACAAGGCAAAAGCTCCTAAAGAGAAACCCGAGTGAGAAGCAGAAAGGGGTGCCATGAAACGACTAAGCAGTGTGCCTTTGCATTAGTGTTAGAAAGGATCTTAGCTAGTCCAACTCCACTTCTATATTACATTTGAGGAAACCAAGATATAGGAAGGAAAAAAAGTGATTTACAAATAGATGAAGAAAAGCCAGGAAAGGTAGGCCAGGCCAGGAGTCCCTAGCCTTGAGATGACTCAGATACTCATTGTCTCTACTTATCTGGGCAGGTCTACAGTTGGCCTCAGCTTTTTTCTATAAAACATGCCCTTACAAGCCATGCTGCCCAACACTAGTACAAGTATCAGTGACTGACACCCTTAGTAGAAATCTTGATGGGGCAGCCTATCAATCACATCAAATTACTGATATAAATTTTCCTCTAAAGTAAACAAAGCAAAGGAACTTTGGTGGCTCCACTAAAGAATAATCCAGGTGGGGTGGGAGGTTTTAAATTACAAGTAACTTGCCCAAGGTACACAAAGATGCCCATTAATGTCCTTTTGCACCAGTGGCCCAATGGAGGGTTGGTTTTTCTGTTTTCAGGAACTCCTTTGAGCCATAACTGAAAGTCATTTTGGCAGGTCCTGAGGCCTGGGTTTTCTATTAGAGGTCTTTAGAACCAGGCCCAGAGAAACATGTCTTCTAGGCCCAACCTGAATCAGGTATGTGTGGTATCTTGATTCATAGGCAGTCAGGATGCAATACTTGGGGCTTTCTGTTTAGAGCTTCCTAGCTTCCAGACCTTGTTTCCCATTAGTGAATAGTCCTCTAGGGCTTCTTTGTCTATTCAGGGTTTAAAGTGGTGGTTGCTACACTTAACAATAAACACATTCTTTTGTAAAAAAACAAATGAGAGACCCGGTTCACCTATTGTCTCCTGTCTTGCAAATGGATAAGAAAATGATTGAGAGGAATCCTGTCTACCTATTTTCTCTCATCCCTCAAAAGTAACATAGATAATGTGAACCAATTTGGAAATGCTCTTAAATCTCTCTCAATATATCAATATCAATAAACATTTATTAGAAGTCTTCCAGCTGCCAGGAGCTTATGATTTAATGGGGGGTGACAACATGCAAATATATACAAAGTAAGCTATATACAGGATAAGTGGGAAATAACAGGAAAAAAAATGCTAGAATTAAGAGGGATTATAAAAGATAGTATTTTTAGTTAGGAAGCCAAGGAAGTCAACAGGTAAACTAAGGAGGGAAAGCATGGGGGGGGGGGGGGGGGGTCAGTAACAGAAGATATCCAGAATGGAGTAATGGAGCATCTTGTTCATGGAATAGCAGGGGCCAGAATCACTGGCCTGGAGAGTACTTGGTAGGGAGTAGGAGGAAAGGTAGTCGAGAGATAGACCTCCAATCTAGTATTATGAAATCTATATATTTAGTGTGACAGAAAGAATCTTTTCTCCTTACCCAAACTCAGCTCAATGCACTCATTTTCCCTTTAGTCTTTCTACTATTCTATCAAAAATCCCTTAATAAATTAAAATTCCAACTTCATTAATCAGAATGAGTTGTTTTTTAATAAGCTAAGGGTTGAACTTGGTTTAAAGGTGAAGGACATGGGGTTGGTACTGTAAAGGAAAAGAGGAGTCATAGATTTAGCCCTAGAAGAGATCTTATAGGCTTACCTAGTCCAACACCTTCATTTTTACTATTGAATAATCTAGGGCCCAAAAGGAGTTAAGGGACATACCTGTGGTCATACCTACTGAATGACAGTCAAAATTTGAATTCAGACCTCCAATTTCAGATCCACAAGACCACATCTGGAGAGCCTTTACTAGACTTCTTACCATCCCCTGCCTGACCGTTAAAATCCACTTTTCAAAATATAATTAAAAATATTTTTAGGGGCGGCTAGGTGATGTAGTGGATAAAGCACCAGCCTTGGAGTCAGGAGTACCTGGGTTCAAATCCGGTCTCAGACACTTAATAATGACCTAGCTGTGTGGCCTTGGGCAAGCCACTTAACCCCATTTGCCTTGCAAAAAAAAAATAATAATAGAAGACTTTATATTTGATTTAATGGATAATAGTGCCACTGGAAATCATAGATTTGACATGATCAGACCAATACTTATAATCCCTCTTAATTCTAGCATTTTTTCTGTTATTTCCCACTTATCCTGTATATAGCTTACTTTGTATATATATTTGCATGTTGTCACCCCCATTAATAGAGGTATGTGGGTCAAGAGCAATAGATTTGGAGTTAGAGGGCCTGAGCTATATGCCACCATTTCTTAACTGTGTAACCTTAAGTGAGTCCTTATCCTTCTGTGGTGTTCATTTCCTTTTTTATAAAAGGATGGGTTTGATGGAGGTAATTTTGACCTTTACATTTCTGCTTCTAAGAAATTCAATAATCAAAGAGTTAATAAAGAGACATTTGGGACCACCAGGACTCATCTACACCTAAACAAGAACTCCCCCTCCCACCCATGACACATCCAACTCATAATCATGTCTTTGCAGCAACCAATAAAAATGGAAGAGGTCTGATTACCTGGCCTTTCAAAGAGCTGGGAGAATGAGAACCGTGCTGAAACCTGTATACTTGGTACATGTGTGTTTCTGCCACAGCAAAGTAGCAGTGGTAGATACAAGAATTCATCATATATCAAATTCTTTAAATACTGAAAAATCTGAATTTCCTAAAATTGCTGTAGCTATTTTAAGAAGACCAAAAGGAAAGGCCAGAAAACCAACAAGTCAATTTAGAGAACAGTAAGCTTCCTGAGCTACTGCTGCTCAATTCTATCATGATACCTTTTCAAAACATGCAATAAAAAGGATGGCCTGTCAGCTTGGTCTAAAAGAGCTTTTGTGCAAGTACTAATGGACTGCTATTAATATCTCTGTACGTCCTCAAGAGTTCAAAGAACAGAGATAGACCTGACTGACCAATGAACCCATTAAATATGGATACCATCAAATGTTCCAATTTTCTTGTTTTACAATAAACAAAATCACTTCACAAAATCTTAAGAAAAAGCTATAAAAGAATGCCATTTGGTTTAGCTATATATACTCATATGATCAAAGATTTCCATTTAAAATATTAACATTTATGCTTTTTTTTTTTGACATTTTGGGAGGTGAAAAATCACATTTTCTTCTGGAAAAAAAATCAAACCTGTTTTTTTGGCATAACTCTCACCATCCTCTCTACCTTTCCAGTCAAACTGACTTACTTGCTATTTCCCATGCAAATATTTTCATTTTGTATTTTTGTGCCTTTGCAAAAGCTAGCCCCTCCCCACAATGTATCTGTATTGTTCTTTCTCATTTCTATTCATAAATTACCAAGGGTCAAAGCTAAGGTACATTCCCTTCAAGAGAGGTTTTCCTAATTCTTCTGTTTGAATGTGACCCCTAAGTAATATTGTGCTTATTTGTATTTACTGATCTAAGAACTTCTCAAACCAGAAAATGTAAGCTTCTTGAGGGCAGGGGCCATCTCAGTTGTATTTGTGTCTGCAGTGCCAGCACAAAGTATGTACATGATGCTATATGAAAATTACTTTATATCTTGTTATCTACATGTTAATTACTTGAGTAAGAAAACACACATACTTTGGTGCTTTTAATTAATGAAATCTTTGGAACAACAGTTCCAGGTAAAAATGGGGTTCAAGTACTTGTAGTATATATTTTTCCCTCATGGTTGCTCTGTATACTTATTTAGGCATTCCTAAATACAAATCTCCTGCATACAATATTCTATATTAACTTGCAGTTTCAATTTCCCCTCTTGAATTGACAAATGACTAACCTTAGGTTAACTCAGTTTAGTTAAATTTTTAAGATTTCTTTTCCTTAAATCAGTGCAAACATAGATTATATATAATACTGATAAGCATAAAATAAAAAAAAACTTCCATTCTTTCTGCCAAGAACAGACTCCCAGTAACAAACAGTATCTACCCAAAAGCAGTGGTCTTTAAGTTGAGGCAATATATAGATAATGAAGTGGAAAGAGTGCCAGATTTTAAGTTGAGGGGGTCCACCACTTACTATTATTGTGTGACCAACCCACTTAACCCCTCGAGGCTCTGTTCTTCTGGGTGGAAGTTACAGAAACAAATTTTGACTGATGTTAAGGAAAAATTTCCTTCCTCCTGATTCCAACTATACAAATGCAGAAGGGTTGTCTCTAACCAAAGCTATAAATAAGCCAAAGTTGGATGGATGAACACTTGTTGGGTATTTAATAAAGGGATCCTTTTTCAGTATGGGCTGAACAAGTTGGTCTCTGGAATATCTTCCATCTCTGAGATTCTGTAAGAAAAATATTGGAGAGCTATAAAGTTGTAAGTCAAATATTTTTACCTGCCTGCCACCTTATATTTATTGCATTAATTTGCTACTGATTTAAAATTAAGATCCGAAGCCTTTATTAAAAGATACTGGCAAAATATAAAAAATGCTCAATTTATAAAAAGAGAAAAAAATCCAAATTTTATACTAAGGAAAAAGTATGTCAAATAACATCTTGGTTTTTTTGGTTTCTTAATCTGACTATGTATTTTTAAAAGTTGCAGAATACTGTTGTACAAAGAACAGAACACTATCTTTTGAACTACATAAACAAAAATGTCCTTAAGTAGATGGCTCTATCATCTATGTAAATGGGAAAAATAAAGCATTTACTCAAAGGAATCTGACTGTATTGTTGTAAAGTCACTTGTATACTGATCAATGTTCTGCACACATTGCTGAGGCCAGAAGTCCCTGAACTTCATTTCTGTGAATAGCCCCTGCCTCCAATCCTCCAACATCCATCACGGAGGATAATTAAACTTCCTTTGTTCTAGAACAGGACAAAGAAAAGGAAAAAAGGCAAAAAAAGGTGAGGGCTTTACATGATATTAACAGCTCATATTAAATTACAATATAAGGTTATATGGGGTTATAATAAATACCAACAAAATGAGAGTATACAGTAAAACAAAGACACCTGTCTTTTTATTTAAAATTATCTGTCATTTATAATACATGTGACTGTAAAGTCATTAACATTTTTCTGCTTACTTAAGTGTTCGATTAAACTTAGCTGTTTTAAGTAAAGAAATCTACTCTATGTTATAATTCTTTTAAAAAAAAAAAAGACAATAGCTACTCATACCCTAACCACACAGGTTAGACTGTGTCTGTGAAAAGATCTATGGAAAAATGTGATTTCTTAATTAAAAAGGAATCTTTTACACTGGGGTTCAATAAGAGACCTATCGACATGGGGAAGGTTTTTTCTCTAGCCAACTTAGACAAATTATAGAAATTTCCATTTTCCAACAACATATATCACATTAAACTCCAACCCTCTCCTTTAAAATCTTAACTTCAAGAGTTAATATCATACTACAAAGGAGATAAAAATGTGAATGTGAGGAATGGAAGTACTGAATACATTTTCCATTGCAAAATGCTGGCTGGAGGACAGTCTTTCATAAACCTACAGAGAGGGTAGAGCTCTGAAGGTTTCCAAGAGAGTGGAAGACTATTTACTCTTGTCCTAGGAGTCACAGAGAGCAAATTATCCAGCCCCTGGGGTTCAGAGGCATATAGGTACATTCCATAACATCAGGGAATGGAAGAAATAAGGTGGGTTTAGATTGGACTTGCCCTTTTCCATTAAGCTATAGCATTGTCTCAGGAACAACTGTATCTGATGAGCCCTTGGTGATGTAGGAGAAATAACCAAATCTGAACTGAACTCAGTCCACATATCCAATGAATGCAAAACCTAAAATCAGGCTTTTATCCAAGCTTTAAAAAAAGGGCATTAATCTTAACAGTCAAATCACAAGTAATTTACTTTTATCTGCTTAAGTTAGAATGTGTTCACATTCATCAAACTAAGTCAAGCCAAAAAAATACCTCCTCCCCATAATTCTTTTATATCTTTAAAAAAAACCCAACTCCAAAATGCCATTAAAATGAAATTAGCAAGCAACAATAACTTATTTGGTATTATTAATACAATGCTCAGGTTTTCTCTTCTTCTCACTGATATTACTACAAAATTCTTGGAACAACCTATTGTAAGATTCTGAACCCTAAAAATTTGATGTCAATCATTAGCCAACTAAAAGTTCCAACCTGTTTATATAAAGACCCCTTGGGTATTTGGATAAAACCACTGAAAATAAATATTTCATTAGCATGACAACTTCCCTCTGCTTACTTTTCCCTTTCATTTTCAGGTCAGCAATATGTAGACAGACAGGAGGGAGTCAAGAGTAACAGTCAGAAATAAAAATAAAATCTCAACCCATCTCCTACCTCATAAAACATATATAGAGACAGCAGCGTAAGTCCAAGGTTATAAACCACTAGAATGCCCCTGCAGGAGACTGGCTGTTTATTCTGCATGTATTTTGGTCCTAGCCATACGATTAATAAGTATAAGACAGAGAAGACAAAAGTAGGTATATAGTTATCCAGAAGAAACCACCCTTTTACACGGGAATCTGAAATAGAATAAAAAAAAAACATTTAGTGAGTGGAAACAAACAGTACAGATATTAAAATAGTGGAAATGTGAAATATTTCTTCAGAAAGGAATATTTATGACCCATTTTATTTAGACTGTTTTTATTGTGATGACCTGCTATAGGGATCAAACAAAAAGCACCACCTGGAGTATACTTTACCAGGTCAATTTCCAACAAGTTTTGTAGACAACAAACTTCTTCAGGGTGGATTCTGAAACATGTGGGAATGGAGCTTTTATTTAAACTTGTTGCTAGGAGAAATAATTCATCCAAAACAAACATTCCTTTCTAAAGAAATTTTTTTTAAAGTAAATTAAAGAGAGGGCCAAATACTACATCTAAACTAGGTCTTTAGAACTGCTTGCGGGAGGGAAGACAAAAGCCTTTGGAATTCAGAAGTTGATCATGCAGGTACTATCTCTGTTTGGTCAGAAAAGTCAAACCCAAGAGGGGAAGGTACTGCTAAGGTGAATGATGTGGTTACTGTAAATAGAAGAGGAGCAGGTATTGTGAAAATAGAAAAAGAAATTCAAAAGAAGCAGCAGAAAAATAGAATATTTTAAATAGGCAGAACTGAATGATTAAAAGCAATAAAAAAGAGAAGAAACTGGAGAGAGACAGAGGGGACAATGTGGTTTGATGTGATGATTTACTGAAGCCCAAAGACCTGGTTCTGAAACAAGCTTCTGCTTGGGGTGTGGCCTGAGTCAAGTCATTTCCCCTTCCCCAGCTGCTCCAACTGTTTATTAATGAGATTTCAGGACCCTTCCTAAGTTTGGAAGGTATTTTAATCTCTTCACAGCTATTCCTTCATTTTCTACAGCTCAAAGAAAAACTTAATTTAAGTTCAGTGTGTCAAATTGCAAACTTAAGGTCCCCCCCCCCAAAATGAAATTGGTTATTTTCTCCTCTGAAGTTATTTTGATAAGGTCCCCCACAGGAAGTTGGGGAGGGGGTAAGAAATCACTATGATATAACAAAAGAATACTAGATCTGGAGTCAGAACTTCTGGGTTGCAGTTTAGACTCTTACTCCCTCTACTACTACCTATGTTACCTTGGACAAGTCACTTAATTACCTTGGCATCCTATTTAAAATGAGGGGGTTGGATTAGATGATCTTTGAGGTCCTTCCGGGATCTAAATCTGCTCTTATTCCTAAGAAATTTTTAATAAGGCTGTCAAAAATCAGGAAAATGTCTTACTAATGAATACTATTTCCCAATTTTTAAAAAATAAGGGGATGGGGTTGAGATGGTTTATGTGTATTTGCTGGAAAAAATATACATATATATGTAAATGTGTATGTATGTATATATACATATATATTTATCTGAATTTATGTACTTATACATACATACATACATACATTCAAACACATATTGGCAAATAAAACACTAGGACAGGAAAAGAGGAACAGGGAATGAGAGGTGACAGTCTATATCTTTGCCATGATCTAAAATGGGGAGGATGTTGTAAAAAATAAAATAGTGAAAAGATTAGAAAAGTTGGCAAATGTCTTCACTCAAACTCTTGGTCTGTAAGGCTCTGCCCCACAGAAGACTTACCTGGACAGGACATTCAGCAATATTAAAAAGAATTCATTGAACTGAACCTGGAACCTACAATCCCCAGTGGCAATGGTGCTACAGTTGTCAAAGTTGTTGAGCCACAAACTTCGGGGGCCTAACCTTGATTTTCAGTTAAAATCAGAAGTAGCTGTGACTTCCTCCCTACTCTGACAACCTTGTAAAAAAATGGAGCTTGTTAAATTATAGGATTTCCAAAAGCCCATAACGACTATCTCATCCTGAACTCAGAAATGAACCTGTCTTTTTCAGGCTGAAGCAAGTCTAGTATTCAAATGGTTCCTTATACATAGCTATACAAGTGTCTCTAAGAATGAAACAAAAATTTTACACCTTACCTCTTGGTCCAAGCCATGTCTGCATATAACTATTAAGTGATGCATCAAAGGCTTCCATTTTTTAATCTATTAAGAGAAACAAAATAGACACTGATTATTCTTCACTCAAAATGTCTTTTCTCCCCTTTAAAATTATCTGGAAATAAAACCTTAGTTAGATAATGTCTCTTTAATACAGTAAAAAAAAACTTTAGATATAGCTCTACTGTAAACGCCAAAATCCTGACTTAAATTTCATTGGAGCAGGAAATAGACTACCAAGAGAATAGAAAAGAAATATGTCCCCAAAAGTGGGACTTTTGTTAAAAATGAATTTATTTATCTTTGCAAGAATTTATTCACTCTCTTTCACTGCTCCCCCCACTGAACAATTATAAAAAGAAAGAATACACAAATAAATATGCATAATGCAGCAAAATAAATATAAATAAATACCCACACTGGCTATAGAGAAAATGTCTCATTCTGCATTTTATATCAATCACCTCTATGTCCAGAGATAGAGGTGAAACTGCCTGTTTCCTCTATAGTCCGCTCTTAATCTGTGACACAGTATTATACTGACCAGAATTTCAAAAGTTTTCAAAGTTGTTTTTCTCTATAGTTTATAGCATAAATTGTTCTCTTTATTCACTTTATTTTGCATCAGTTCATAATGGACTTCTCAGTTTTCCTTTCAAACTGTCCATTTTAATTTTATTTTTAAAGTAAATCAATCTGGAACACTACTGTGCTAAAAGAAATGACAAGAGATTGGTTTGAGAAAAACATGGAAAGGCTCGTATGACATAATGCAGAGTGTAAAAAGAACCAAGAGATAATCTCTTCACAGCTACTCCTTTCCTACAGCTCATTGTATACAGGTTAACAGAAATATTGTACAGTTACTTTGGATGACTAAGCTATTCTGAATATGATCATTCAAAGTCAACTATGAAGGACTTATAAAAGAAAATGCTGTCTACCTGCAGAGAAAAAAAATTGCTTCGTGAAAATATGTATTTGTAGGACTACACAGATAGAGATTATTAGCCTTCTCAAATGCAGGGTTGGGAGGAAGGAAAGGAAAGAGGGAGGGAAGTAGGAAGGAAGGAAGGAATATTCTATCCCACACTCATAAACACAGACAACTTCATGATTTTCTATATATGATCATACTGCTAAAAGTTTTTCAGTCTTTTAGAGGTGGCTGCATTAAACAAAAGACAGAACTGAAAGAAGGCAAAGATAATGGGAAAACAGCAAAAAATACATAACCTTTCTGTAATTAGCTTTAGTAACCTTGTCATATAACCACCCCACCTGATAAATCTGATTTAAAAAATGCTTCACCACTCTGAAAAGTATGCAGAGAATAAACAGGACTTATTTGATAACTCTAAGGTTCACAATTTATACTAAAAACTGATCAATGTGTAGACAGCTAGTAAAATAAGGATTAGCAAACATGATTCCAGAGGCCTAAATTATGAAGAATGCACCCACCTAACCTCCCTAACAGAGAAATGATGGACCCGAGATGCAGTGATGACTACTTTTGGACATAGTCAACACTGGAGTTTATCTTGTTTGACTATGTATGCTACAAGTATTTGCGGGGGAAGGTAAGGAGAGTGGGACTAGGGTTGCCCCTCCAAAAAAGAGTCAGTGAAGACTTTTTAAAAATATATAGTGATGCAGCTCCTCTAAGCAGTTCAGAGAGCTAGGACAACCAAAACAAAACCCTACAGAATCTAAATGAACATTACATTCATTTTTTTAAATTTCTCTTATGTATTTATTTCCTATTTCATGGTTTTCTTTCTTTTCTCTTAATCCTAATTCCTCATGCCAAAAATGATTTGTCTGTAACATGTTAAACACAAATGGGTATGGTTCAATATTCACCACTGAGAGGGGGAATGTGTGGAAAGTGGGGTGGTAGAAAATTATGTAAATTAAAAATATGCATATGCAAGTGAATGAATATTGACTAACTTTCATAACATGCAATTGGAAAATTGAAATAAAACATCAATTAAAACTTGCATAGTAAGGGGCAGCTAGGTGGTGCAGTAGATAGAGCACCGGCCCTGGAGTCAGGAGTATCTGAGTTCAAATCCAGCCTCAGACGCTTAATAATTACCTAGCTGTGTGTCCTAGGGCAAGCCACTTAATCCCATTGCCTTGCAAAAAAACCAAACAAACCTAAAAAACAAAAACAAAACAAAACAAAAAATTGCCTAGTAAAAAAACAAACAAAAGGAAGGCCAGAATGTAAGAGATAATGAGGACAACTTAAAATAAGTTATTATTCAGGGTAGCTATGTGGAACAATGGATAGAGCACTGACCCTGGAGTCAGGAGGACCTGAGTTGAAGTCCAGCCTCAGATATTTAATATAATGTGTGATCTTGAGCAAATCACTTTTGCCTTGCAAAAAATAACCAAAAAATCTAAAGTTGTTATTCATATTGTTGCCTTCTCAAGGAGTAAGAGAGGTACAAAGGGAGGAGAAAATTTGGAACTCAATTTAAAAAAAAAAAATCAATGTTAAAATAAAAAAGTAATTGGAAACTATTTTAAAAAATAAATAAAAATACATTTAAGGGGGAAAAAAGTTATATATTATGCATTTTCTTATAATATGCTCCTCCCAGGATCTCATCCAGATACTGAGTTGGGGTATATGGAAGAAGGTTGGTTTATGTGCGAATTGTGATATATGTTAATTTTTGTGGTTTTATATACAACCCCCATTCTTCTCTGTGTATAAAAATGTTTCATAAAAGTAATTCATAGCCAGACTGAAGGATGCTGCACTCACTGTATTCTCTCAAACCTTTGTGTTTGCTCTGAATCCTACCTTAAATACATTCTATGATGCATCCCCAAGAATTCTTATCCATTCCAGCTCTGACCTCTGGTACTGACTTGGGCCTGGCAAACCCTAACTAACTTCTGAGCATCTGACTTGGCTTCCTGTTTGCTGTGTCTGTTTCTCCTCAGATCCTGATCTGTATTCCCAACCTATTCTGTTTATAGGATGCCAACTCCAGGTTGCTGTTTTTTGTGGATGACTGGATTTTGGTTCCACCAAATCAGTCAGGATGTCTCCAAGTCTGTCAAGAGATATATCTCTCTCCCTTGTCTTGAACTTCTGCAATTGACCTTTTTTAAAACTGCTTTGCATTTATCCCAATTAAATTTTATCTTATGAGAGTTAGCTTTCTGGTTTAATCTGTCCATATATTTTTAGAACCTAATTAGAACCTAATCCAGCCTGTCAGATGTATCTCCAATGCTTTACAGCAGCCAAAAATTTGCTGAGTCTACTATTTGGTCATCAATAGGAAAAATGTTTAACAGAACAAGGCTATAGAATAGAGGAAGTCTTGGAGTAATCCATCCCTTGTGTGACCCTGGGGCAAGCCACACTCTTGCTATGTCTCTGTTCCCTCAACTATATACTGAAGGCATTGGTCTGGTTCGCCTAAAATCTAGGATTTGACAATCTCTTTATAACATACCTGAAGATTGACATCAAGTCCATTTAAATCAATATTTGGTTCTAATCATTCAAGGCCACCAGTTCATAATTTTATCCACAGAGATGTTGCTAGAGACACCTGATTACTCTGGTTTTTTGATCCAGAGATAATGGGAAAATGCAGGTAACCAAGGAGAAACACACTGTTTTTTTGGTCCAGAAATAATGGGAAAATAGAGGAAACCAAGGAGATACCCTCCCTTTGGGGAATGGCTAAACAAATTATGATGTATCAATTCAATAGATTACTAGTGTTTGCAGTAAGAAATGAAGATCAGAGAAACCTTGGAAGACTGGTAAGAATGGATACAGACTGAAATAAACAGAACCAGGAAAAAAAAATTATACTAAAATACCCACACTGTAAAAATGAACAACTTTGAAAGGCTTAAGAGAGATCAGTGAGAGATCAGGGATCAGTGTGATGACAACCATAATTCTGGAGGATCAATAATGATGAATGTTACTGACATAGAGCTGAATGAGTCACATGGTTTTAGACTCTGCCTATATGGAAATTGACTCTTTTTTTCTATTTCAGTGTTGGGGAAGGAATTGTGGAGGAAAAAAAATGACAAAAGCTTTATAACTCAAGTAAAATTTTATTTAAAAAAACTGAACACAGGGAAATTAGAGGGACCCTAATGGATGAAGAACACAGCATGTAAGGTGGACTTTTACCCCTTTCTATGTTATAAGGGATGACTCTCTAGGAGAGGAAGGGCAGAGAAACATATCAGAAAATGAAGGTGATGTAAAAATAGCAAGTATTCATTTTTTAAAAAGGTAAATTGTTCTACTTGGGTGAGGGTAAGGAAATCAGGAGGTGCTGGCAGGTCTGGGCAATTCCTTTTACCTAGAGGCAAAACCTCTTTCTCTCTTCTTCAATCCTAAGCCCTATTCTACCATCGACCAGAATCTTGAACTCCCGGGGGGCTTCAGCAATTTATCCTGGTTCATTGTAGGTACTGGAAGTGTCAAACCTGACTGGGCAAAAAGACTTGCTCCTTAGTAACTTGACTCAGTTTTTGAAGGTTCCCTTAGTAGATTAGACCACCTGTCTCCACATTTTAATTTCTAGAAGCTCTCTGATTTGGAATCACAAGACCTGAGTTCAGCATGTGTGACTCTGCAGACAATTCAGCTGTTAAAATGAGAACATGTAAGGTCCCTTACAGTTCCTAAGCTACAAAACATAAGGTGGGGTACATGTGTATTAGGGAAGTGGCAACCTATAGAGAATCCTGTGTCAGATGCTTCTGTTTAGCTCAGATTTGTTGGGGGAGAACAGTTATGAAAAGAAATGATGTTGACTTTTTTAAAAGTCATTTACATTCTTTCAATGAGCTTATAGAAAGTGCCTATTATGTATTAGGCACTGTGCCAAGTGCTGTACCAATAAAACAGAAAAAAAAATAGAGAACAGAAGGAGATTCTGAGGGGGACCCAGACAGTAAGGGCAGGGTAGATAATTATCATGTTAAAGTTGATGTATACTTTGAAAAGTCCAATAAACTATTCTTGGCAGAGTCATGATTTCCCATGTGATCCTCTTTTTTGGTCTTTGTACACAGAGATATTCAAGTATGTTGACTGTCAAATTCTTATTTTAAAAATTAAAATAAAAATTCAGTCAAATACCATCTCCTATATGAAACTTTTCCTTATGTTCTATGTTGTTAATGCTACATCTCCATAAAAACTTTGTTATTGAATCATTTTTCAGTACTCTTTACGACCCCATTTGGAGTTTTCTTGGCAGAGATACCAGAGTGGTTTGCCATTTCCCTCTCCAGCTGATTTTACAGGAGGAAACTGAGGCAAACAGTGTTAAGTGACTTGCTCAGATCATACAACTTGATAAGTGCATAAGGATGAATTTGAACACAAGAAGAGAATTCTTCCTGATTCCAGACCTACTCTCTCCACTAGATCACTCAGTTGCATATGTGTGTGTGTGTGTGTGTAATAATGATGATGATGATGATGTTTGTCCTACATTCTCTAAGAAGACCACAAAATCAGGGAAGGTAAAGTCATGACAAGCACATGAGCTTGATTTGAGTGAGGAAGTGCTGTACTAAGTCACCAGCCTCACTTTCTCTTCCAGAGCCATCTGGGTTTAGTGATCAGATATGGATCAGGATGATTGGAGGTGGCCCTGGATGTGAGGCAATCAGGGTTCAGGGTTAAGTGACTTGCACAATGTCACACACCTAGTAAGAGTGAAGTGTCTGGGGGCAGCTAGGTGGCGCAGTGGATAAAGCACCAGCCCTGGAGTCAGGAGTACCTGGGTTCAAATCCAGTCTCAGACACTTAGTAATTGCCTAGCTGTGTGTGGTCTTGGGCAAGCCACTTAACCCCATTTGCCTTGCAAAAACCTTAAAAAAAAAGAGTGAAGTGTCTGAGGCTGGATTTGAACTCCAATCCTCTTGACTCCAAGTTCAGTGCTCTATTCACTGTACCATCCACATACTCTGTGTGTGTGTGTGTGTGTGTGTGTGTGTGTGTATACATAGAATATAAGTTTCCTGAGCAAAGGAACTTTTCCTTACATCTCTAATACCTAGCATACAGTAGGCACTTAATAAATGCTTGAGGATATTTGCTAGCTTAGACTGGTCTTAAATGAGGAGGCTAATACCTGCCTTTATTTATATCATAGGCTTCCTGTGAGGACCAAATAAGATAAGGGATAGAAAGTGCTTTTCAAATATTCAAATGTTTTCTTCTTAGGTTTCAGAATTCAATTGATGTTGAGATATTAGTAATATTCTAGCACCTTCCAAAACCACCTCAGAGTTGCCTCATCAGTTTGAAAATGAAAGGAATATGCAATTATCCTGACATTACTAGATACTTGAGATGTGTATGTACTGAGGACTCTGTTGCAGCAAACTGTGGGTATATTCCAACTAAACAACTTGTGGGAAAAAGTTCTGCTAT
Organism: Macrotis lagotis; assembly: GCF_037893015.1. Classification (NCBI taxonomy): domain Eukaryota; kingdom Metazoa; phylum Chordata; class Mammalia; order Peramelemorphia; family Peramelidae; genus Macrotis; species Macrotis lagotis. The sequence goes on from NC_133662.1 coordinate 35,903,921, forward strand.
TTCTTAACTTTGTTCTTAACCAAATGGGAATTATACATTGTTTTATGTTCCTGGTATGATATTAACATGATTGGCATCTATGGTACAGGCTAAATCCTGCTTCAATGGTGTCATGAGCCTTAGCATGCCAGTGGTTTAATCAACACCGAGATTACAGGCTAAAAGCATGCCCATGAACTCATGCATGTAGGGGTTACTTCCTTTCATAGCACAATTTATCCTTGGCTTCTCATCCTGCAGGATTCTAGTCCATGTCTTTCCAGGTCTCCAGAAGATTTAACAAATATAGAGGCATGAGGGATGGGTTAATTCTATCCTATTAAATTTTTAGTTTATGTAGTAGGCTTTTAATACAGGCATTCTCCAATGAACACTGATTCAATTCAGCAACCATCAAGCAGCTACTTGGAGCAAGGTAGTGTACTTCCCAAGGTCACACAAGTGGTTGAGGTAGATCCAGGCCAATGCCCTATCTACTCCACCAAGCTGCCACAATCTCTCAACAGTGGCCTCAGGCAAAGATAATGTGACCCCAGATGTTTCACCACACTAAGTAACTCTTCTTGCCTCTCTTTCTCCTCCTTTTTCTGGATAAATTCCATCAGACTGCCTAGGAAAATTGGGTGAGGGGAGGAGAGTCTCACTAATATTGGAGTTACTCTCAGAATGTGTCCTCTGCAGAGGAATCTATCCTCACTCTCTGACACACTCAAAAAGCGATTAGAACAAGAAGGTATTTTCACATAATTCCTGCTAACCTTCCCATAGCTTGATAAGTGCCAAACTATTCCATGTTTGCTGTGCTTAAGACCTTGGGGAGCCTGTGACACACCTAATACTTAAGACTTCCTCAGGGATACAAGCTGCCCAGTCAAAGTTTCCTCAAAATAAGATTCCTCTCTCAATCTCCCCCCACCCCACTCTTTCTGGTTCTCCTAAGACAGTGCTCTACAAAGAGATTTTACCTGAATTTATATTGTTAGGTTAAAGACTTACAACTTTAGCCCAGCTGCTATTTCTCCTTTTTTACAGGAGTCCCAGGATAGTAAAGAGGCTGGTGAGGGCTACTCACAAAAGATACAGCTTTCTCCTCTCCACAGCTTAGATGGCCCAGTTTCTCTGATCCCCCCTCCCCCCTCCCCATATATATCATATACATTGATTCAAGAGGACTAAAAAACCAATAGTACTTAAGAACTAATTCAGATCATTACCATTATCCTTATTCAAACTGTGCCTTGAGCAACAGGCTGAAGTTCATGGTTTTGCCATATTACCACAGTATTACATAATGGGAGAACCGTTAGGGATGGTCAGGGATGTGCAGATGCGCATGTGCAGTGGAAAAAGTACCTGGACCTGGAGTCAGGAAGCCTGAATCCAATTGCTTACCCACCTTTGATAAGTCACTAAATCTCTCTGGGCCTCCTGTTTCCTCATCTGTTAAATGAAGTAGTTGTGCTGGATGACCTCTGGGACCCTTTTGGCTCTATGTCCATTATCCTACAAGCTGAATTTATATTGTTATGGTCTGGAAAAAATGGATTCAACAATAGACTGACAGGTAACACATCAAATGTTACCATCATAAGGAAAAAAGAGAAAGACTTATTACACACCATAGCATCTTAAAATGTAGAATGAGAGAAATACTGTAATGCCAACAGAACACAAAATATTCTGGGTAAAAACCCAGTTCTTCAAAGACAACTGCCAGACATAGGAAAATCCATCTAAATCCTTGTTCAACATCTCCCCTGCATAATGTTCCCAGAGTCATCTCTGTGCAGTTAAGGACAATTGCTTTCACTCTGAGCCAGCATCAAAGAGACCCTTGTATCATGTTGGAGGAGATGTAACACAACAAGCCTTGTGCTTATTTTCTCTCTTCCCTCCTCCTTTCCACCTTTTCTAGTAAGTACAAAAGCCCTACCCTCCCTCTAAATGGCTTAGGAAGACAGATCAAGGAAGTAAGAAATCTACCAGCAGGAGGCCTTGATGTCATTAAATGATTGAGACACTATTCCTCTAAGTTATAATTGCCCCAGTTGAGCCCTAAGAAGCCGAGAAAATGCAACTCTGTCCCTTAATCACTGGAGGGGTAGGAAGAATGAGGAATATTGCATATACTAGGTGATGGGTTGGACTTAATTTGCTGGGCTTTTTTTAGTCCTCCCCCACCTTATTTTTTTAAAATCTTTGCTTGAACAGAAATCTCACTGTTCAGGGTGAAGATATATTTAAAGGAAATAAAGGTGATCTAAAAATCAAAAACCATCAGTAAGATTTGTTTTTAAAGAACAAGGAAAAAGGTATTAAAAAAAAGAGTCAGCATATGAAAGGAGTCTGATCTTAAGTCAGTCAATAGTCATTCACTAGGGGGTCTTAAACCATTTTTTTTTCTGGGGTTTTTTGGATTTTTCCTATTACATGTTAGGAGAGTTTTTCAACATTCATCCACATGAATATTTATAAGTTAAACAATTTTCTTCCATTCTTCCTATCCACCCACCCACCCACCCACCCACCCCTCCCCATAGAGGTGAACAGTATAGTGAATGTTGTACATATTTAGATGTTAATCATCTGTATGAAGAATTGGGACACTAAGGGAAAAGAAAGAAAACCATGGGATAAGAAGGAAAAGCACAGAGAAATTTTTAAAAAGTGAACCCAGTGTTCAGATTCTGTAGTTTGTTGGATGTGTAGATGTGGATGGCATTGTTCATAAATAACAGGTCTCCCAAGATTGTCTTAGCTCTCTGAACTTCTGAGTAGTTGCATCTATCAAAGCTGATCAACTCAAAATATTGGGGGTTTTTTAGGTTTTTACAAGGCAAATGGGGTTAAGTGGCTTGCCCAAGGCCACACAGCTAGGTAATTATTAAGTGTCTGAGGCCGGATTTGAACTCAGGTACTCCTGACTCCAAGGGCCGGTGCTCTATCCACTTCACCACCTAGCCCTCCAAAATGTTATTATCAATGACAATGTTCTCTTGGTTCTGCTCCCTTCCCTGAGCATCAGTTCCTATAATTCTTTCCATGCTTCTCTAAAGTTCAACTATTCATGCTAATTATTTTTTCTGTCATGGATGACTTTGGCAGTCTGACTAAGGACCTCTTTTCAGAATGTTTTCAAATTGCAGAAAAACAAAGATGACTAATTGTATTGAAATAGTTATCAAAGTATTAAAAGAATACCAGGTTAAGAACTTGCAATGGAATAATTTTTTTGTACCTTAAAGGTGAGTATCTGCATTTATTTGCATCTTCATGTGGTCTGACTTTATAAATATTAAGTACTATATAAATGCTAATTGTTATTTACTGGTGGAGGAGGAGACAGGAAAAGAAGAGGAGGAATAAACTAGTTAAAGAAATTTTCTGGAGTAGTTTTGTTCTTCATGACAAGACTTTCTTGTAAGAAATTTCCCTTTCCCATGAGACTGGCAATGGTGTTGCTTTAGAAACAGACCTCTACAAAAAAGCCCACACACTTTCCTTATAACCTGCTTTGTTACTTCTGCATTTCACATGGTTAAGTTAAAAATGAGATATATAGAATTGATCTTACAAGGGGGAAGGTAGTGTGGGGGAGGAGAGAGAGGTAGGGATGAAATTTCTCTCTGGTTTCCTCTCTTCTCATTCAAATTCATTCCCTTTAAAAACAGTCTGCTTTTGTTACAAGTAGGCACAGGAACATTCTTTAACTCTGCTGCCAATGATGCCAAAAAATTAAACAGTTTCAACCATGTAGACCCAACACAGGTTCCTGAATTTAAAACAGAGGTTTCAAAGGTTTATAAGTTGCAAACAGCAGCTAGTGGGGGTGGGGGTGGGGGGGGGAACAGAGATTGTGTGTGTGTGTGTGTGTGTGTGTGTGTGTGTGTGTGTTTGTATTGGGGGGGGGTCAATCAACCATATTTTATTCTGATATTCAAACACAGAAGGTATCATTCATTTCCAGGATTAGTTAAATGTCAGTAGCACAATTCAACAAATATTTCCTTACTCCCCAATCTGAGAGAGAAACTTGTGCCAAGTACTAGAAGGGACACAAAAAAAGAACCAGGCCCTATACTTGCTCCCTGAGGTTAGGGACCTGGGTCATAGAGTTTATAATCTAACTGGTGGGGGAGGTGAAACACATATTAATAGGTGTAATGAAAGACACTGTGTATGAGCACCCATGTGATTACCTAAAAAATGGTCAAGATGCTCTAAACAAAAGTGAAGTGATGGGACAATTTCTCTAGAATACTGATATTCAAAGACATAAAAATATGAATTAGATCAAGCTACTAAAAAAAAAAGTCTCGCAAATATTTCTACCTCTCTCTTGGTTTGATAATTCATGGACACACTGTCATAATCTTGTTTAAAATGTCCACAATGTTAACCTCTAGGCCAGTTTAGGTGTCCTATCTATCCTCAAAAATAATTAAATATTCTATTGTTTATGTTGTAGACTGAAGAAGCTCTAAATTTCAATCAGATAGAGAGGAATATCTGAAAAGAAGGGCTACTCAGGGAAAAGCATGGTGCCCATAAGGCCAAGATCATGGGTTCTGGGGGCCTTTACCATATTCACAGGCCACATTCTAATGAGACATCTTGAAAACATATATATATATATATATATATATATATATATATATATATACTACTGAATTTGAGAAACAATGAATGAGTCAGGACAGGTCTGTGCAAGCCCGTTTCTGTTCTTAGGAAGATAATTCCGAGTACAACTGTCACAGATAAAACTCCAAAGTAAATGAAGTGTGTTCATGCTTCTGGCTTTGCAGTCACCAACTCAGCTACCCAGAAACTTATTATTCTTTCATTGGGGGGGGGGCATGGGGCTTACTGGCACTAAAGTAGAAATGGTTGATATGAGAGTTATATTTTATGCAGGGATTGAATCCTTGGGGCAACTAGGTGGCCTGTTGGATAGAGGGCTAGGTGGGAAGTCAGGAATGTAGTCTCAAACAGGAATCCTTATCCGGGGCACAGGCAACTTATTTTCTAAAAAATATTTTGATACAAATTCCTATAAATAGTCAACTATCATATGTACCAAGTGCTTTGCTGAGCACTGGTAATACAAAGAAAAGCAAAAGCCAATCCTTGCTCTTAAGCAGAGACAATGTACCCATGTACAGGACAAAGCAAAGATAACATAAGAGGGAAAGAGGTAAGATTAGGGAAGGCTAGGAAAAACTTCTTAACTTGGGTCTGCAGAGAGGAGGCAAAGAGGAGGAGGGGTCTCAGGAGGCGCTGGTCCTCAAGTAAAGAGTACACTACCCGCCTTTGTAATCCTAAATTTTATGTTATATATTTAAGAACATCATCTGAGATGGTGTCCCTAGGTCTCCCCCACCCCATTCTCCCTTGAGAAGAGAGAATGAAGGGTTGAAGGGGGAGCAGAGACTCAGGGGAGAGAAGCAGGGTTTGTAATTAGGCACCATTAAAAGGAGGGTAAATTGTACACTTCCTGGTCTAGCACTGTACCTTGTGATGATGATCCTGATACTGAACCATTCTTCCTTCACTGAAACATGAGAAATTCCCGTCTTACTTTTTCCTTCCCTTTGAATTTGACTGTGCTCTTGATTTTGACCCAGATTTTGATTCACATGGTGTTCCTTACCTTATCTAGTCCCAATCATATTTGAACAAAATGCCCCTCTACATCAAGTGCTTATCCAGTCTTTGCTCATAATGATGATCCTCAAGATTCCACTTATTTTTTAACTTTTTGCAAGGCAAATGGGGTTAAGTGACTTGCCCAAGACCACACAGCTAGATAATTATTAAGTGTCTGAGGCCAGATTTGAACCCAGGTACTCCTAACTCCAGGGCCAGTGCTTTATCCACTGCACCACCTAGCCGCCCCAAGATTCCACTTTCATCTGAGATTATGGCCCTTTGATTTTCATGACCAACCATCAACTTCTATGATTCTGCCCTCATTAAACACCTGTCCTCTCCCCCAGGATCTAAGCACCTCCCAGAGGTTAGGGCCAAGGGGAAGTACATTATGTTATTCACTGTCCCTAGGATTAGGGAGTGGAGAAGGGGTGAGGAGAAGCGGTGAAGGAATTAGAAAATGATGAAGAGGTTGTAAAAGGGCTTTGAAGTTTGCTACACAAACAACAACCACTTGAGGGAAATACTACAGCTATAAAAACCATTCTCATATCACAGAGGAAACTGTGTTCCAAAGGGGTTAACTGATTTGCTCATGTATGTTATCAAAGGCAGAATCAGAACTCAGGTCTTCCTGACTCCAAGGGTCAGCACTCTAAACTAACAGGCTACTTAACAGACAGTATATGTGGTACTCTGCTAATACAACTACAGAATTAAACCAACATGTGTGAAAATATTTCTGTGGCAAAATGTCTTCAGAATTTCAACCCTTGAGGTTCTTTAGCTCTTCCTCCTCTCATCCCTATTTTTCTAAAGAATTCAACAATAATTTTTTTTAAAAAAAATTAGATTTAAACTGATATCTTATTGTCTGATCTTGCTATCTTGTACTTTATGTTTCTTCCTTAAGGATACGATTTCTCTCTCATCACATTCAATTTGGATCAATGTATACCATGGAAACAATGTAAAGACTGGCAAATTGCCTTCTGTGGGGGGGGGGAAGTAAGATTGGGGAAAAATTGTAAAACTCAAAATAAATAAAATCTTTAAATACCAAAAAAATCAAGTTTATAAAATGCTTTATATTTATAAATTGATTTAAAATACAGTCCTATTTGATTATCATAACAATTCAATTAAGGAGTTGGTCATTCAGCATTCAAAAAAGCATTAAAAACTTATATTCAAGGTATTGTGTCCATTCCTGAGGTACAAATATGAAACAAGACAATTCCTGCCTTTGGGGAGCTTGTAATGTAGTAGGGGAGATGGTACATGTATGTATATCCCAGTACAATTTCAAGTCCATGTGAAGGGACCGTAAAGAGAAGCATTTAGTGAGAGCAGAATCACAGGAGAAGCTGATGGTTGAAGACGGCCATGAAACAAAGGGCCACAGTCTCAAATGAAATTAGAGCTAAGGAGCTCAGGGAATCATCAGAGGTTTTTGAGCAAAGACTGGATGATCACTTGTTCAGGATATCACAGAAGGGTTTTTCTAGCCAAAAGAACAAATGCTATGAGACCCTGGAGGACCACAAAGGGGAGAGAGGGGTTGCACTGTAAAGTGTCAAATTAATGAATTTGGAATAGGAAGATTCCAAGGTCAAATCCTACCTGTCATCTTTTATCTATGTTCACTGTGGGCAAATCAGTTTTCCTCTCTAGGCCTCTTAAGCCTAAACTATCAAATGAGGGGGTTAGATTTAACATAACATTCAATTTCTCTTCCTATAACAATTAAAGGGATGATGAATAATCTGGGCTACAAAGCAGGAATGTCAGAGTATGAAGTATAAAGGAAGGAAGACTGCAGCCAGATTATGGGAGGCTATCTGGATGTCAGCTAAGTAGTCCCTACTTAAAACAGGAGAGATCAGAGAATTAAGGTTCAGAGAGGTTAAGGGAACTGCCACTGAGTGACAGATTACTTAGAAAGTGTCTGAACCTTGACCTTGGGTTTTCTCATTTTAAACACAAACCACTAGAATTGGAGAGAAAGCTGGAAATGTGGATTTTAGATCAGGATCTAGGTATAGTTCCCAATTTATTCTAGTTTAGAAAAAGATACATACTGACTGGCTGGCTGGCTGTGTGACACTCCCGGCCCCCCACCCCCACCCCCGGCTACTTCTCTGGGTCTAGAAGTTGCAAAACAAAAACTGCAGCAATGTAGTTTCCTATGTCAGAGACTGGAAAATGTTCAACTAAAATACAAGATAGACAGTGCTAACATATAGGTTTCCTAATTAATATGTGGTCTGTAGGGATCTGTTTCTTTGAGTTTGACATGTCCCACACCAATGAAATCATTGATGTGTAACCACAACCCACACCAACCCACCCCTGCTGTTTTTGACCCAATGGTTTTATCTATGTAGTTTCTCTTTGTTTAGGTTGACTAGATTATTTTGAAATTTTCTTCCCAACTACTCCAAGCTGAATATGATTAGATAAAAGACTGATCTTCATACTTGAGTACAGATTTAATGTTCATGCTACTTTTGTCTTTCTATATAATCTATGCCTGAGAGCAGAATGGTGCCATGGAGCCTTGGAACTGGAGTTAAGAACAACTGGTTTTACCAGGGGACTAGAAAGGGGGGCATGGGTGGGTGGGTGACACTTATCTTGAGTCTATTCTCTTAGTTAGACAAGAATGTCTTGGGAGGCTGGGTGGTGTAGTGGATAAAGCACCGGCCCTGGAGCCAGGAGTACCTGGGTTCAAATCCGACCTCAGACACTTAATAATTGCCTAGCTGTGTGGCCTCGGGCAAACCACTTAACCCCATTTGCCTTGCAAAAACCTAAAAAAAAAAAAAAGTCTTTAAAGTCTCTTCTAACTTTGAATCAATGAATCCTCATTTGCTCCTGACTTCCTCAAGGGGCAGTTCTTTAGCCACCAGACAATCTGCCAGGCTTCATTCCTCAGTGGTAAGCACACTCTTTGGAACCCCAGGTACAAATCCCACTGCTTGCTCTCTTACCCCTAAAACCCACCCCCAACTCTGCTTCCAAAGTTCTTTAACTCCAAATTTACCCACACCTTCCACTGTGTTCTCTCTGGAATGTCTGCTCCATAGTTAACAAAACTAGTTTGCATCTTAAACCTTTTCTTTTCCCACTTACTTGACATTCTGACTCATGAGGACCCTTCATCCTTTATCACCACAGTCATTCTTTCTAATACCAGTTGTACTGCTCTCATACCCCTGCCCTTACCACTCTATCAGTTGGTTATGGACAATGAACTATCCCCCTTCCCTCTAGGAGCTTGACATTCTATCCAAAGGGTATTTATAGTACACTGTATTTGAAATCATTAAGACCTGGTCCTTAGTTTCCTCAACTGTAAAACAGAGATGAGACTAGCAGCTACCTTCCTAGATAGTTGTTAGCTATTAATGAGATATTTGTGAAGGCCCTAAGATACCTGCTTCGACACTAATACCTGTGTGATCTTAGACAAGTCACTGTCCCTTTAAGCTCCTTGTTTCTGCATTCGTAAAACAGGGAAAACTTGTAGCTCTAAATCCTGGGATCTTATGGCCTGTTGACAATAACATATAGTAATCTATTCATCCACAACCAAAGTGGAAGAGGAAGAAGGCAAGAAGGCAGGGGGAGTTGTTTTTAAGTGCCCAAATTTAGAGAGCAAATATACTTTGCTTCTATCATTCTTGTGGTATAAATATAACTTGAATTTAACATAAGATTGAAGGTTTTTAAATTTTCTAATATTTACTTTAAAAAATTTTGAATTCCCAATTCTCCCCCTTAATCCCTCCCTTTCCTCACAGAAAGGACAAGTTAACATGGATATCCATTATATTTGTAAAGTAATACAAAGCATATTTCTATATTAAGTCATATCATAAGATTGTTAATAAATCCTAGGCATTTTCCCCAAATTGGTAAATTGTTGGTTATGATTGTGTTTTTTGGTCTTTTGTGTAATAGTAGGGTTGCCCAGTTTTTCCTGTTACCAGGAGAAATGAAAGGTTTCAGTATTATTAATCCTGATGGATGAAGAGGCATGATAGATCATTGGGAAAAATTAGACATACAATACAGAGTAGTAAAGGATCACAGTAACCTTTGGATTTGACAGCTATAAAGATTTAAGTTTGGAGATAGCTTCATTATTTAAGAAAAATTGTTGGGAAAGTTGGAAAGTAGTCTGACAGTAATTGGGTTTAGATCAAAATCTTAAACCACTTACCAAGATATGGTTCAAAAGAGATTCATGATTTCTATCTCAAAAAAAAAAATTAGAACATGGAACCTATTAGACTTCTGGACAACAGAAAATACTTCATTTGGAAACTGATAAGCATGACAACTACACTCTGTTTATCAAAGTCATTGATAAAAATGCTAATGATCATATAGGACCAATCTTAAATTTTTGGGCTATTCCATTGGAGATTTACTATTGTGGTGACTTTGAACCACTAATATTTCTTCAACCTGCATAGCCAACCAGTTCTGAATCCATAACTTTTATCAGAAAATCCTTATTTTTCCATCCACTCCACAAGAAGATAAGAGACTTTTTAATCAAATGCTTTGCTAGAACATATCACACCCACAGCATTACCCCCCCCCACTGTCAGAAAAATAAATGAGCTTAGTCTGGCGTGACCTGTTCTTGATGAAGCTATTCTGGGAATAAATGTAATAGTACTATGATAATTTATGCACTGAAATTCATTTAAATGCAAATGATTACTAAGCAAATATAGTTGTCTGTACTAACAGTCCAACTAATGTGAAATTACTTTTTTAAATTTAAAAATAAAATTGAAATGAGGATCATGTATTATTAAATAAATCTCCTAATCTTTTCAATTCTGAAAGCTATGAAACTACTACATAAAATCTCAAATTGCAAAAAAAAAAACCCCACTGAAACAAAGGGTTTTGTATGTTTCTGCACTGTACCAGAAGAATATTCATGTTAAAGATATGCCACCTGATCAATTAATAACAGGGGATGTGAACATATACATCAATTGCATAACATTTTTAACATAATGGCTTAAATACATATTGACAACTATAGTTGTACCAATATATTATGTGCATTATAAAATACAAACCAAAAATATTAAACCAAAAGGGTGATAAAATAAGCAATATGAATATTAATTCAATTTTATTAACAGTTAAAAACCCCAACAAACTTTTTGTCCTCATGAAAAATATTATTTAAAATAATTTTATTGCAAATAATATGACTGAATACACTATTGGAAAATATGATTTGAAGTTTTGTTTTTTTAATACTTGGTTTTCATGGCTGCCTCATTTGAAAAGGATCCCTCTACAAAGATGCTGGAAGAAATGCATCAAAGGCTGTACTTAATTATAATAGTCCTTTTTCAATCCTATTCAATGGCTTTTGTTGAAATTCAGCTAGTACATTTCCATCTTCCCTGATGTTAATCAGAACTAATCAGAAAGTATTGATATTATTTTTAACAAATAGATTCAAAATCCTCTGAAAATTCAACATTTGAAAGATTTTTAAATAGATTATAAAATTCTGTTTTCAAGTTTATTCTTTCTAAAGTTCATTAGAGGCAGCACTGTATAACAGCTGGCCTCAAAGGCTGAAGCCTTGGGTTCAAGTCTTACCTATGTTATACAACCCTAGGCAAATCACTTGCAATGCTCTAGGTAACTGTAAAGTTGTAAAAAAGGTGCCTCACCGTTTGGGGAACAGAGGGAATTTCCTCACGTGGTAATTTCCTTGACCAATGAAGTCATAAGTTCATTCAATTTCTTTTTTTAGTGAGCAGATATGAAGCTTTAGGGGTCACGTACATTATTTTTAACAAATTTTTAAATGTCTTACCAGTTTCATGCACAAACCTCAACTCCTGTCCCATGATATGTAGAAATGTTCGTTTTATTTGGTTTATCAAGCTCAGAACAACAAAAATGTCTTACCAATCATGATGGCTTAATACCTTCATTAAATAATCTATTAGGATGACACTCAAAATCAATGGCAGTAGATTTAAATGCCATTTCATATAATCTTGATAATTTAAATTTTTTTATTATCATCTTGTCAAATTGTTTTTAAAGCAAATCATGGCAGGTAGAGACCTAAAATTTGGAGCAAGAAATCTGTCAGCTCCGACATCTTCTTATTATACACTTATGCCCGCACTCTTAGTCTTGTCTCCAAGATTCAGACTCTTTGTGGGCATCTTTTTAAGCTGTTGGAGTATTGTGTGGTTTAGTTTAGTTAAGACTACATAATTTGTTAAATCATAATAAACCAAGGAACTTACACTGAACAAGTGAGGAGAGCATGTGTCAGTTCCACCCTGCTGTGAAACTTATGCCATAAATTAGAAGTTCTAATACTTTCTCACATCCCAAAGGATCTCTTGTGTACTCTCATGGTGGAACATACATATTTCATTTGGAGATCACAGAGTGTAAATAGGTAAACAATGTCCTTCTAAAGGGCTAAACGCTATCCTCATAGAGGATAGAATAGATTTCTACTTTGTACCATATGTTTCACCTATTTTCCTGATAAGGATAAATAAGCATAAAAGTTCTGGATGTGTGGGGGCTTTCAGATTTTGGAAGACAACATGCTGCTTTCATTAGCAGCAAGTCTGGCTATGCCTACTTTATACCCTATTATGTACACAGTACCCTTTGACTAGAATCCTGTGGAGATAGCACTAATTATTAAATGGTTCCTAGCTTTCTCTAAAATCAAGGTCAGAAAATACTCATGAGTGCTCTCTTTCTTATATGCTGTTTATGAAGTTTTCCATTTTTTTTAAGAGCTGAAGGAAGCAGGGTAAAGGGAAGAATAATTTATACAATGACTGAAGACAATGAAAGACTTAACTTTGATCAATCTAAGAGACAACCAAAATTGCAGAGGACTGATGATGAAAGAGGTGATAGTCAAGGTGCAAACTGAAATATGTTTTTGGACATGGTCAGTATGGGAATCTGTTTTGCAGATCTTTGCAAATCTTATTTGAGTTTTATCTTTTTCCCCAATGGGAGGAGAGACTTGGAGGGAGAGAAAATAAATCTTTACTCATTAAAATAAAACAGTGTTTACTGTAGTGTTTACTTCTCAGAGTTCTCAAGACAGTGCTCAACAGATGCACCAGACCCAGGCTCAGGGGTGAAAATTGTGGCAGACGTTTCTGTTATCTCTTATTGACCATGTTCTTTACCCAGATGGAGAAGAGCAAGGGTGCTCAAAGTGCAGTCCAAAGACTCCTGAGAGTTCAAAGTCAAGACTATTTTTATTTAATACTACTGTTTATCTTTTAAAATACTCCTTTGGGGCAGCTAGGTGGTGCAGTGGATAGAGCATCAGCGCTGGAGTCCGAGTACCTGAGCTCAAATCTGGCCTCAGATACTTTTCAAATACTCCTTCCCTTTTCTATTATCTGTGTGGGGCTGAATTATCTCACATACTTCAATCAAAACAATATATCACAATAGATTAATGTAGAAGCAGATGTGATATCAGCTCTCTTCTGTAAATTGAGACATTAAAGAGATTTGCAATAATATGGTAAACAATGCTACTTTTCTCACTAATTTTTTTCAGGAAATTATAATTTTTTTCATTAAAATGTTTATGTTAAGATTAATCTGTTTTTATGAATTGATAAATTTTAAATTTTTTCCATTTTCATTTCTGATATGATAAATATTGATGTAAATCCACATAAACAAAAGCTCTTTGGGGTCTTGAATACTTTTTAAAGAGTGTAAAGAGGTCCTAAGATCAAAAGAACCTGATAAAAAGATCCCTGACACTGGAGGATTTTAGCTAGGGAAGAAAGGTTCAAGTGATTGAAGGCTGGGGGATATCAAAGACAAAACATCCCTCAAACTATGAATTCTATTCTTCATCATCAATGCTTTCAGTCATTGCATATCATAAAGGGAACAAGTACTGATACACTTACACTATAATTTAAAAAGAAACACTTTTAAATCATTTTTGTTGTTAAAAGATGCTGGTCCCAAGGTTATATCCTTGATCCTCTATACTCCCCCTCTCTCCTCCCTTGGTGATCTCATCCACACTTCCATGGCATCAATTATCATTTGTAATGATACTTGTAATGATTTTGGATGACTCCCAAATCTTTCATCTCCACTCATCTCTACTTATCATAGCTCCAGGAATCTGTTATAGTCTCCTAGATTTTTTTTCTTTCTGAGTTGTCCCCCCACACATCCAAAACTGAATTTATTGCTCCCCAAAAACCTGTACCTTTCTCCCTTTATAATTTTTCCTTCTACTTAAACTATGGCACTGGGTAAATCACTTAAAAGTTACAAAGCAGTCAGATCTATTTCAAGTGGAGGGAGCTTTTTCAAGGGGAGGCCTCACAATATAAAACAAAAAAAAAATCATCTTTTTATTCCTTTAAAGGATGACCACTATGAACAACAACAAAAGTCCTTAAAGGATATTTTTATTGTTTGAACTTCATATATGTATATACATATATATATCACATATAAATACAAAATACATGTGTTTTATCTCTACATGAGTGCTGTATATGCAAATATACACAGACGGCTAAGTGGCGCATAGAGCAGAGTTTAAATCTGGTCTCAGATCTTAAGAGTTGTGTGACCCTACCTCAATTTCCTCAACTGTAACATGAGGATGACAGTTCCTCCCTCCCTTCCAGGGTAGTTACGAAAATCGAATGAGGTAGAAAGATAAAAACATTCTCTGACCTCAAAGAAGTTCATACAGTCTAATAGAGGAGATGTCCTTGACTAGTAAACTTAGAAGATAAATACAGAATAGATGGAAGGTAACCTTGGAGGAGAAAGTACCCTGGGATGAAAATTCAAATAAGCTTCATTTTTAAATAGCAATAATGTCAGAAGAGAACAGAGGCAGTCCTCATGTGACCAGATGTGCTCTAACATAGTTCCTTTGAAAAGGGGCAAGAAAAAAAGCTGTCCTATATGGGGATGGGAAGCCAGGGAGGATGTACAGCTGTCTACAGTGACACTACTATCTTGGATGATGACTCTAAAACATCAGGATTTGTGTCTCTAATTGAAGCCATTGGAAACTCTGAAAACTGTTTTATGAATTTTCCCAAGTTTAGATGTGGAAAGGTCTACTAACGGTTTCTGAATTTATTATGGTTTCAGCAATATAAAAATGCTTCAAATATTTAAGGAACATTCAAGTAGTTTTCACTTTTTGTTATTTGTTTCAATTACTTTTGATGGCTGATGGGTTAAACAAAAACTCCAAAACACTAGCTTTTCCCCCTAGAGATATATGCTTTTCTTTCCTTCTTCTTCATGGCCTCTAAATTCTATTCTGAAATAATCTGCATGGTTATCTAGCTAGCTAGATGCATATATGTATACTATTCATAAATCATTATCTATTTTCAGACACAACAAAAAGTTTGTAATATCCATAGTATAAGATTTCAAATTCAGAATAACCAGAAAACAGTTAAGGTGCTTCAGGCTCATATGAAGCAACTTGTTGGAGCTGAAAGGGTTATTCCCCTAAAGCAGCAAAATGTCCCCACAGGATGATTTTAGGTAGCCCACCTATGGGTTTACTAAATACTTTAGTAGACAAAGCTGAGCTACCACAGAGCTCTCATTTAAAATGGCAAATCAAAACATATTTATTGTTTCAATAAAAACTTTTAAAAGTAAGGTTGGACAACCCCGCCTTAAAGGATAATTCTAGCAGTCCAATGTTGCTGTTTGTAGTAAGGAAATAGGATCACTGATTGGTAAAGAGACTTCAGAGACAGAAGGGAAAAAAAGGCAAGAAGTAAAGCAAGGATTTTAAAAGGTGAACTGGTGAAATCGGCAACTGTAGGAAAGTGGGGAAAAGATAGCATATCAGTAAGCCCAGAGACTAAGAGTAGACTTAATGGGTGGGATCCTTCTCTTCCCAAATGAGCTGAGATTTCTTCTTGATCTCATTGGGCAGAGTCCCCTAAAACTTTTGTGTATCCTATCAATGAAATTTGCATATGGTTTCCAAGAATTCCAGTTTGACTTATGTGTTTTAATCTATATACTTGCTCCCTGGTTTTTAGTCTTATAAGTGTATTGAGAAGGGTGGTTTAAGCCTGTCAAAAATAAGTCAGTCAGGGGGCGGCTAGGTGGGGTAGTGGATAAAGCACCGGCCTTGGAGTCAGGAGTACCTGGGTTCAAATCCGACCTCAGACACTTAATAATTACCTAGCTGTGTGGCCTTGGGCAAGCCACTTAACCCCATTTGCCTTGCAAAAACCTTAAAAAAAAGAATGCAGTGACACCAGACTGTCCTATCCTCTGAAAGTAGCTTGCCTAATTAAATTTTCTATATCAGTTAATTTACTTGCCACTGCTCTCTCTTATAAAACTAGAATGGTATAGCCAAGTCAGGTCAGCCTTGCAATCAAGAAGACTAAGGGTACAAACCCTAATCACTTAACTGCTTTAGTGGAAGGTTAAGATAATTATAATACTCCATGATTACAAATGAATTACTGACCCAAGGCACTTCCCACAATAATGAAATCGTTGTACCAGGTAAAAATTAGATAAAATGAAAATAGAACTTAGGTAAACTGGGGTAAACCCTTGGTTATTAGATAAAATAACAGAACATTGTATAGAACAGTGGGGAGTGGAGGTGAGAGGGAAGGAAACCCTAGAAATTAGGAAAAATTAAAATAGGACATAGTTTTGTGTATGTGTGTGGGGGATGGAAATGCTGATTATTAGACAAAAGGCAAGAAGAAACTAGTGGGACGGGGAGAAGAAAGCCTTGTACTTTATACTTGTTTGGATGATTTGAAAAACAAAAAATGAAAATGTTACTTTCTATGACAGTGTGCTTAGCATTTCACCTTATTTCACTGAAGAGGAAAAGAGATTAAAAAGCACTGTTCTAACACAGGCAAGCCAAATCATCATTGGACTATGTGATAATTTTATTTAGTTAAAGGTTTAAGGAGCAGCTCAAGAGTTTTCTTCTCATTAAGAGTGGACAGATATCTCTCATACAAAGCTTATTTCACTGATGCTGATGCTAGACTTCAAAGTATACCTGGAGCATTCCAAAAGTCCAAGACACTTGTGACTTCATTTGGAATGGGATTCTGTAGCAATAGTTCCAGAGATTAGAAAGAAGTCACCTACTCTTCAGTTTCTTGAAAGTAGCTAGAATGCTTAAAAAAAGGATTCAAACTTGTTGACAACTGGTATTATGACTCTACAACCCTCGAGGAGTCTGTGTGAGTGGTGGGATGCAGGGGTGATGACATTTTATGGAGGCAGGAATCTCTAAACTGCTCCAAACTGCCAACCAAGTACTCTGGTTGGCTGTGCCCAGCTCTGACCACCCTGAGCAAGTCACTGAACACCTCTGTTCTTCAGTTTCAGAATGAGAAGATTCTGTGTAAAATGAGGGAGTTGGAATTCAATGACCTGGAAGGTTGAGTTCTAAATCTTTGATGCTATGTCAGATTTTTCTCTTTATCAAAACTGTTCCTGAATCCCAATAACCATGTAACACGCCATATGGAGGAAACAAAGAGGTGGTACATATAAAAAGCAGGACTTGGCCTCTGAAATCTGGCCTCTGACATATAGGAGCTGTGTGATTGAGCAAGTAAGTCATTCATTCTCCGAGTTAACACAAAACATAAGCTAGGATAGAAGGCATCAATTTGTTTGGGGATGGTTTTGCCCTCCACTATAAGCCTGAGCAAGCATTAAGCCAGATGGGCTCAGTAAGAAGTACAGACTTTAGGGAACTGTGATATTTTGCAAATTACAATGTCTCTACACTAAATAGGTCACTAATCATCAAAAGAATGTGGTTGCTCTTGTCCTTAATTCACTGAGCTGGACTGGGATAAGATGGTGCTTTTGGCAGAAATAGGGAAATTTGGAGAAGCAGGTTCACTTATCTTAATGCAGACAACTTTAAAATTTACATACTTAGCTCTAGACTCTTCCAAGCCTCTAGTCCTAAAATGCCAACTATCTGCCAGCCATCTCCTCTGCAGTTTCATGTACAGTGATCTTTGGCTTATCTGTATGTACATTATATATACATAAGTTCTCACTTTACATAAGTGGACACTAAGTAAATTTTGCTGTCATAGGAAAGAGAGGCAGGGAATGGAAGGAGGAGGTCATGGGACAGCCACACCAGCACAGACTGACTGAAGAGTGACACAATGGTAGAGGGGGATTGGGGAAGGAGGGAATGGCAAAGATGATCTCTCTGAGGGAAGTCTTGATCCCTGATCAGGGATCTCTACATATCTATTCTTCTACTTTCTCTTGGAGGGGTTTTTTTTTGGGGGGGAGGGCTGGGGGTTGAGAAGGCACTGAATGAGAAGCTAAGTGGCAGGAGCAGAGAGATAATCCAGTACATAAAGTTAACATAGGTGGGTTGTTGGGGTTTTTTTTGAAATGTGGAATTTTTTTCTGAATTCTTTATATGCAATAAAATTTGCATAAAATGAATTATGCAAAACAAGAACTATATATAGACAATTTTTGCTTTACAGAATAAAAATAAAGTTTTAAGAAATTAAAACATGTCTAAAGTACAATTCCATCTTTCCCCTATACCGCCTCCAAATTTCCCTATTTCTGTCAAAGGCATTAGCAGCATTTTCACAATATCCCAGGCACCTAAGGTTTTCATCCTCTAATTCAATCTTGTCTCTTCCTTCTGCCTCACCTCATCACATTCAGATGTCAAGTCTCTCTCTATATATATATATATATAAAGTTCTGTACTTAAATCTCTTTTCCTCTACTTACACTGGTACCATTTTAGTTTAAGTCATCCTGTATACTTGGTCTCCACTTGTGTAACAGCTTTTCTAGTTGGTCTTCTAAGTTGGAGTGTCTCCTCTCTTTCTAATACAACATCTTCATACAACTGACAAAACAATTTTCCTAAGATATAGATCTGAATATGTCCATTCAGTGTCTCTTTATTGTATCCAGGATAAAAATATAAATTTAGTCTGCCATTTAAGGCCCTCCAACAACTTTCTCAGGCTGACAGCCCATTGTTCACATTCTTTGTTCCAGTCAGACCAGACAACTTGATATTGAATTAATGCTTTGAACCCAGCATTCCTTCTTGTGCCCTTGCATCTGCAGAGCCATCCTCGTCCATCCAGGCTTAGCTCAGGTGTCATCCTTAATCCCCATCAAATGCTGCTCCTTTCAGCTCCTCCTATAAGGTCCTAGACAACAGAGCCTTTTGTGTTTTCATATAAACACAGTGCCTACTACAACCACATGCAGCAGGTGCTTCATAAACTATCTGCTGATCTGAATCTAAATTCTTAGAATATTCTATTTCAGATGCATAGGATCATAGTTCTAGATTGGAAAGAGACCTCAGATTATTTGAATATATTAAAATTGTCTGTTTAATGCATTAATAGAATCTTTTTTCTAGGAAAAAACACTAAATTTACATTCATAGATATACATTAGTTGGGCATGTAATATATTATTTCTTACAACTCATATCCAATTAATGTCTATAGCAAAGAAGAAAACAATTTGTTGTTTGTTTATACTTCTACTCTTCAGACAGCAGTTTAGTGATTTCAGGTCATATGTGAGGTGCAGGTTCTCTCCTCATCAGGTTTATGGCAGTATGTCTGTATTTTACCTAGGGAGACATACTTAGCAGGCTTAAAGATGAACATTTTTAATGATCTAATCATAGGATCATAGATTTTGAGGGTCCAACCCCCTTCATTTTACTAAGGATAGAATCAGGATTTGACCTAAACCCCAGTTCAAATCCAGTCAGACTAGACAAGCCACTCTGTTTGCCTCAGTTTCCTCATCTGTAAGAACTGGAATAGCCTCCCCCTTGCAGGAGTGCTATAGGATCAAATAATAAAAGCACAGGGCTTGGCACACAGTAGGTTCAAGATCACCTCCCCCCTTCTCTTGACTTAATACAACTATTCAAAAAAGTAAAGTCTAAGATCTGTTTTCAAAAATGGAAAAAGGTAATCCTACCCTGCCCAAACACCTAGGAAAGAGAAACCAGACACTGAGGATATAACATAAAAACAAACCATTCAAAAATGCAAAGTCATTCCACCACGGAGTGACTCTGAGCACCAAGTCTATAACAGACTGTGACCTCTTCGGATCTTGGAGACAAAAGCTGGATCCAGTCCTCCTTAGACCACTGCCCAGAGGCAGGGGGTGCAAAGGAACTCACTGACTTCGGCCCCTCCAGTGATCCAGGTTGGGGTTGTTGCTGTAATTCATAAAGTGATGATGATAATTATATTCATCATCTCATTTAAGCTTTCTGTTATGAGGCAAGACATGTAAACTGCTATACAAATGTCAGTTTTCATTATCTGGACCTTATAAGTGGATTGATTTAGTTGGCATGTTCTGCCTAGAAGTATGTGACAAGAAAGTGGTCATTTTAAATACTCCTACACATCAGTAGGTCCACATTTGCAAATTTATCCAGAATGATATTGGTTCCATTTCCATAATACTCATTCATCTAGAAAGCAAATATATGCCAGTAATGGCCTCTGCAATATTAATAAAAAATATACACAATCAGATTTACAATGAGCTACTGATTACCATGAGTATTTCTAACCAAGTAAACCTAATCTTTTGATTTTTCAACAATGAAAAAGGTAAAGGAATTAACTGGTACAGAGAAAAAAATCAAGTGATTCAAAACAAACTAGGAGGAAAAGGTAACATTAGAAAGACTCAAGAGTAGGGGGTGGCTAGGTGGTGCAGTGGATAAAGCACCAGCCCTGGAGTCAGGAGTACCTGGGTTCAAATCTGGTCTCAGACACTTAATAATTACCTAGCTATGTGGCCTTGGGCAAGCCACTTAACCCCACTGCCTTGCAAAAACCTAAAAAAAAAAAAAAAGACTCATGAATAGACCTGAAGGTATTAAGTTGAAAGAGTCAGCAATACTGCCAAAATAACTAATGTGATTCCTGGGATATATTACTGGAGTAGGATACAGAAGTTAGAAAGCAATGCTTCCCCTATGCTCAGCATATACTACTCCCATGCTTTCTATGGTGACAACAGTCAATTTAGAATTTGCAATCCCAGTGGCACGATCTAATGGAAGGCTGTTCCCTGAAACATGGCTCTCTGATCCAAATCATCATAGGTATAAAAAGAGGCCTTAAGAGGTCATCCAGGAGGTGGCGCCAAGATGGCAACAAGAGGGATCCAGTCTTAGGAGCTCTCTGATAAAACTCATAAGCTAAGGACTCTAATTAAACTTCCGAGAGACAGAACCCACAAAGAGACCCAGTGAGGCAGTTCTCCTACTCAAGGTAACCTGGAAAAGAGAAGAAAGGCTCTGCTCCCCGGGTTGGAGGGGCAGCCACCAGAGTGAAAGAACTTCAGCCTCAATGAGGCAGCCCCAGGGCGCTGGGAACCACGGCTCACAGCAGTGGGGGAGTCTCCTGAGCTGCACCCCAGGGGTCACCGGGCACAAAGTGGGGGAACAGTGGGGGACCTCTGCCAGAGCGAGCACATGGAGCCCAGCCCTCAGGGCACAGAGCCAGCAGCTGGGTCTTTTGGCAGCCCAGACCCAGAAACAGAAGCAGGCTAAGCAGGAGCCCCCAGGGCATCAGCCCATTGAGCTCAGGGAGGGGAGTGAAGAGACACTGCAGAGCTCTGTCCTCTGCCTCTGGAACAGGACTCTGGGGCTCTGACCACATTCATTTCCTGATCCCAGTCTAGGCCCCCCCCATAGAACAGCAGGGCCCCCCCACCTCGGCCCTGTGGCAGAGGGGGGTGCTTATGGTCATTCACAGACCAGGAGGGAAGACAGAGACTCACAAACTGAGATCCTTGCGGGGGTGCCCCAAAAGCTCAGGAAAGACCCCAAAACCAGGACCAGGCTAGGAAAATGAGCAAGCAAAGAAATAAGAGGAAGACTATTGAGAAATATTTTGCAAATGAGCCCAAGAAGGATCAAAATACTCAGTCTGAAGATGAGGAAGCACAAGCTCCTGCATCTAAAGACTCCAAGAAAACACAGAAATTGGGCTCAGGCTATGACAGAGCTCAAAAAAGACTTCGAAAATCAAATGAGGGAGTTGGATGAAAAACTGGAAAAAGAAAGGAGAGAGATGCAGGAAAAACATGAAAATGAAGTCAGCAGCTTAGTCAAGGAAATCCAAAAAAATGCTGAAGAAAATAGCATGCTAAAAACCAGCTTAGGTCAAATGGATAAAACAGTTCAAAAAGTTATGAAGAAGAATGCTTTAAAAAGCAAAACTGGCCAGATGGAAAAAGAGATAAGAAAACTCTCTGAGGAGAACAAATTCTTCAGACAAAGAATAGAATTCAGGGAGATTGATGAATTTACCAGAAATCAGGAATCAATACTTCAAAACCAAAAAAATGAAAAATTAGAAGAAAATGTGAAATATCTCATTGAAAAAGCAACTGATATGGAAAACAGACTTAGGAAAGATAATTTAAAAATTATTGGAATACCTGAAAGTCATGATCAGGAAAAGAGCCTTGACATCATTCTCAAAGAATTACTACAGGAAAATTGCCCTGATATTCTAGAAGCAGAGGGCAAAATAGAAATGGAGAGAATCCACCGATCCCCCCAAGAAAGAGATCCCAAAAAACCAACCCCTAGGAATATTATAGCCAAGTTCCAGAACTCCCAAGTCAAAGAAAAAATATTACAAGCAGCCAGAAGGACACAGTTCAAATATCGTGGAGCTACAGTCAGGATCACACACGACTTAGCAGCAACTACATTGGAAGCTTGTAGGGCTTGGAATACAATATACCGGAAGGCAAAAGAGCTTAGAATGCAGCCAAGAATGAACTACCCAGCAAGGCTGAATGTCCTCTTCCAGGGAAAAAGATGGACTTTCAATGAACCAGGGGAATTTCAAATGTTCCTTTTGGAATGGCCAGAGCTGAACAGAAGATCTGATCTTCAGAAACAGGACTCAGGTGAAGCATGGAGATTGGAGGAGAGGGGGGAAATATGAGGGACTTACTGAGGCTGAACTGCATGTATAGAAAAATGATACTGATAATATTCATATGAACCTTCTCAGTTAATAGAGCAGGTAGAGGGAGATTTTATAGTTGAAGCACAGGAGAAAGCTGAATTCAAAGATAAAATATGGTGTAAAAATGGAGTCAATAGAAAAAAGGGAAATGGAATGGGAGAAATAAAAAGGAGAGGGGGAAATAGTCCAACATATTTCACATAATAAGATTTTTTAAATTACAATGAGCTATTGCAATGATATGGAAGGGGGGAGGCAAGGGGGAATGAGGGAACCTTTGCTCTCATCAGAGATGGCTAGGAAACAGCAAATATACTCAATGGGGTATAGACATCTGGAGTAAGGAGGGGGGAGCAGGGGGAAGGGGTGGGGATGTGAATAAAGGAGGAGAGGATGGACCATGGGGGGAAGAGTGGTCAGATATAACACATTTTCTTTCTTACTTCTTGCAAGGGGCTGGGATTGGAAGGCCTCTCCAGGACCATAGGGACAGATGGATTCTAGGCCTAAGGGTTGGTATGGGGGCTCAGGGCTTCTTGGCCCCAGGACCAGGGATCTGTCTGCTGCGCCACTCGGCGGCCCTAAAGCAGAGTCAGAGTGAAAGGAGAAAGAAAATATAGTACATGGTAGTAGAGAAATAAGAAAGGAGGGAGTTGCGATCTGCAATGGCAACATTGGAAAAATATGGAGGTAACTTTTGTGATGGACTTATCATAAAGAATGTGATCCACCTGTGACAGAGTTGTTGGTGTTGGAACAAAGACTGAAGCACATTTTTTGTTATTATTATTTGGGGGAGGGTGCAGGGCAAGTGGGGCTGGGTAGCCCGCCTGGGGTCATATAGCAGGGTGATCTTTGGGTGTCTGGGGCCGGATTTGGACCCAGGTGCTCCTGGCTCAAGGGCCAATGCTCTGTCTACCACCCAGCCACCCCTACTATTATTACTATTTTATTTTATTTTGGGTCTTTTTTTTTCTTCTTTTTGGTTTTTGCAGGGCAATGGGGATCAGGTGGCTTGCATGTCACATGGCTGGGTGATTGTTGGGTCTATGGGGCTGGATGTGGGCTCGGGTGCTCGTGGCTCCAGGGCTGGTGCTTCGTCCATTGCGCCACCTGGCCATACCTACAATTATTATTATTATTATTTTTTTAACTTTAATTTTTTTTCTCTCCCCTTTACTTTTTTCACCCAAGCAAGTCTATCTATATTCAGGGGGGAGGGGTATTTTGTTTACTTGTAAACAAGAATATTTTATTAATGTAAAAAAACATTTGTACAAAATGAGAATAAAAAATAAATTAAAAAAAAAGAGGTCATCTAGTCTAATACCTTCAGTTTATATTTGAGGATCCTGAGGTCCAATTAGATTATGTAATTTAAGATCACACACAGTTAGGTGGCAATACCAGAATTCAAATCTCATTCTCTGACTCCAAATCAATTCTTTCTACTGAATCACAGTCCCCAAGAAGAAAAAAATAGGATGACAGGATGGGATGTAGGAACTTTGTAGGACTCAGATCTCTAGTACCAAAAGATATATATGCTCACCTACAGGAAAGACTGTATCTATCAAATATCCAATTGGAGCCATCGATCAGAACCAGTAAGGACTGCAGAGATCATTGAATCCCACCCAGTCATTGAAAGTTGTAAAAGTCGAGGTGGCTAGGTGGTACAGTGTATAAAGCACTGGTCCTGGAGTCAGGAGTACCTGGGTTCAAATCCAGTTTCAGACACTAATTACCTAGCTGTGTGGCCTTGGGCAAGCCATTTAACCCCATTTGCCTTGTAAAAATCTAAAAAAAAAGGAGAAAGTTGTAAAAGTCAAAGCCCCAGAAAGGTCAAGGGACTTGCCCAAGACTACACAGGAAATGGTCTCTCCCCACAAAGTCATGTGTTATATTTCCCATGTCCAATTCCTATGATCATTTTAGTGACATGATCAAAAGTGTCAGGCACAATGAGGAGATGTGGAGCCATAGATGAGCCATGGGCTTTTTGTTACTCAAAAGGCAGATTTTAAAGAAGAGCCTGCACACAGATATCTATTTTGGAAAGGTTAAAATTTATCAGGTGAAGGAAATGTTCCTGTTTTACATACCAGTTAAATCTCAATCAGCAGCATCCACATCCCATCCATTTTTCTGTTGAAAATGCAGTGCTAGGGGGTGGCTAGGTGGCACTGTGGTTAAAGTGCCAGCCCTGGAGTCAGGAGTACTTGAGTTCAAATCCGGCCTCAGACACTTAATAATTTGCCTAGCTGTGTGGCCTTGGGCAAGCCACTTAACCCCATTTGCCTTGCAAAAACCTAAAAAACAAAAAAAAACAAAAACAAAAATGCAGAGCTAATGCTATCAACTACAATTAGCATTATTCTGGTTACCTACTTTAAGTGAAAACCAGTACTGAAAATAGTGAGCTTTGATTTCCCTAGCTTAGAGAAGGCAAATCAACAGCACTTATTGAGTATTTACTGTGAGCCAAGTACTGGGAATACAAGTATAAGTAAAAAGAAAGATAGTCCAGGTCTTCAAAGATCTGACATTCTAAAATAGGGGAAGACAGAACACAAATGGAAGCTGAAAAGGGGGAAGGAGGATCTATCTATAAGGGAGTGAAGAAAGTATGTATAATAAAGAAAGGAGGGGCAAGGGAGAGGAACAAAGACATTTTGAGGTCTTCCACCAAACACACACAGAAACAAGAGGCAGCTTTAGAATCAGAAAAGACTGGGATGGGTTAAATACCAGAAATGAGACTGGCCAGAACAACTTTGTTAAGTTATAAATTGCAGAGCAACTGTTGAGCAGCACTGGAAGACTTAGCTTTCTGAGAGTCCCCTACAAAAAGAAAAATCAAGGGCATGCTGCTGTCTCCTCTCCTCCCTTCCTCCCCAATAACACCGAAGCCGAGATTCTAAAAGCACGAACAGCTCTATATGAAGTTGGTTTTTTTTTAGTTTTTTACAAGGCAAATGGGGTTAAGTGGCTTGCCCAAGACCACACAGCTAGATAATTATTAAGTGTCTGAGGCCAGATTTGAACTCAGGTACTCCTGACTCCAGGGCTGGTGCTCTATCCACTGCGCCACCTAGCCTCCCCTATATGAAGTTTTTGACAGGCCATAGTGCCCAATCCAGTCCTATTCTGTACTTCTAGTCATGAAAGAAGAGTACTTTTCATTCTATCACATGAATGTGTTTCTAATTAAGAATTTTTAATTCTTGTCCTTACTTTTAGATTAGATTTGATGGAGAACTTTGAGCTTTAAAACTTCTAGATTCTATAGGCCTAAAAAAGAGAAGACAGACATCAGTCTAGGAGACAGATGGTCAAGTTTTAGTTGGCTGGTAAAGCAATAGTTTGGGTTTTTTCACTGTCTCCTTTTATCCCTCTCCTATTATGAAAATGTAAAACATTTGAAAAACAAAACCTGGCTCTATGACCATATTAAAAATTCAGAATCAGACCAAGTAAACTGAAAAACCATTGAAAGTCCCAGATACCAGAGAACAGAACATGGATCTCTCCTCCCTCCTGGTTGAGTAACAAAAGAAAGTGAATAATACATTACTTAAGATGGCCACTATATATACTGGATCTTCTAGAATTCTGTTTCTATGTCTTAAGGGAGACAGATTAATGTGGGGAAGGGGGAGGGGAAATTAGAATGAATTGATTATGATGTAAAGATGAAAGTCACCAAAATAAATTTTTAAAAGCAATTCTTAAAAAAAAAGTCAGCAATACCAACAAAGTTTTTAAGAGAATTCAACTGCCAGTGGATAAGGTCACATATTAAGACCACCATGGTCTTCAGTAAAAATTTATCATAACCACCAGTATAAACCTAAGGCAGCTGTTCTGTATTATTCTGTTTACAATTTTCTACTTGACTACTCAACAAGCAAAAGGATGAGGTGGCCTAATAAATGTGATCCACCATACTCAATGTGTTGCTTTTAAGAGAGGATTTACTACTACCATTCACAGTACAAGTACAGATTTTTGGGGACTAGATTTCTTACACCCAACTCCCTTTACCTCAGTATATCACAGCTCCCCTTATATAGGGAACACTGAGGAGTCAGGAACTGAGTTCAAATCCTGCCTCAGACACTTAACTAGCTGTTGAACTCTGGACAAGTCACTTAACCTCTGTCTGCTGCAGATTCCTCATCTATAAAGTGGGGGTAATAACACCTACTCTCCCCCAAGTTAAAGGGTCAAGTGATATATTTGTAAAGTGCTTTACAAATCCTAAAGAGCTATAAAAATGCTAGCTATTATTGTACAAAACAAAGCACTTTTTCACCTAGTCAATAAACAAGCCTCCTTTAACCACCTACAATACATTAAGACCTGGGGATGTGAAGAAAGGTAAAAGTCAGTCCTCACTTTCAAGGAGCCCAGTCTAAGAGAAGATAACAACTATATCAAAGAATATATAATATATTAAATAAAGATCTCAGAGAGAATGTACTATTAAAGAATATCAGAGAAGGCATATTGTAGAAGGTGAGATTTAGTCAGGACTTGAAGGAAGCCAATAAAGCAGCAAAAATGATGAGGGAGAGAAGTCCAGGCCTGTGGGAGATACCTAGTGAAAATGAAGAGTCAGGAAATGGAATGTGCTGGAGGAACAGAAAAGGAGTCCAATGTCATGTAATGGGAAAGTATGGGTGCAAGAATGCTCTAAAGATGGAGAGGCCTAGAGACCAGGGGAGTGAGAGGATTGAGGATGGACTGCAGACAGAGAGCCCTGAGACAGGGACAAGTAAACAGAGCAAACAGAGGAGGGAACAAGGCTTGTTACAATAGTAGAATTGTTGAGACTTGGAAAAGTATATGGGTGGGTGGTGAGAAAAAGTGAAAAGTCTAGAATGACACCAACATGTGAAGTCTGGCAGACTTGGAAGGTGGTAGCTTCATTGATAATACAACACTCTCATTAACTCCCTAAGTTTGAGGTTCACGGGGCTGACCTCTTTTAGGTAAAATATCCAAGAAGGCCCCAGTTTGAGTTACTTTAGGGAAAGAATTCTGGAGAGATCAAAAAACTTTTGCTTTTAACAGATTTTGCTCAACCAAATCTTTTATTTCAATTTTCAACAATAGTAAACTCTTAATTATTTGTGTTAATTACTCAATCTATGGATCTTTCTGCACACAGACTTTAAATTCAGCATTTGTACATAGGACCCCAAGCTTGGGGGAAAAGTAACGGTTATGGTTTGGTTATGGTTATGGTCTCAGAGCTCTCCTCTGAATATGACTGGATATTCAGTAACTCCTACCCTATGAAGGAAGCCCTGGACTGTGTAACATTACTATTAAAGGTCACAACCTGTGGCCACAGAATTATCTGGTAGAAGGTACCTCTTAGGTCATGTAGTCTAGCCCCTACCTGAAAAAGAACTCCCATGCATTTCCAAAGAATCCAGTCTCTTGTCAGAATATCTCTAGGAAAGGGGAAACCCGTCATTCCCTGCAGCAGGTCATGTATCAACTCCTTGCCACAATCAGTCAAATATCTATATCTGGCTCCTTTGCAACTTCTACCAATTGCTTTATACATCTAAGGCCAAGCAGAATTAAGCTTAATCATTTTACTACAAGATAACCTTTTCAAAGATTTGAAAAATTATTAATTATCATGTTTCCTCTATGCTTTTACCAGGTTAAAGACCCCATTTTTTTTCAACAGTCCTTCACATGGCAAGATTTTGAGGTCATTCACTCTCTTGTCATCCTATTCTGGGCATGTTCCAGCTTAACCAGTGACTTTCCCAGAACTGAACATAACACCATTAATTCAAGGCCCATAAACCATAAACCATTCTGAGAAAGGTAAAATGGAAAAAAGGCACAGTGGAGTGATGGAGATACAAACAAGGTCAACTCATCTGTGCCTCCCACTGCCCCCTTCGAGACGTGGGAAGAAACAGGAAAAATATCAGACAGTTCATCTCTGCAGTATTCTACACAATGGTGATAGACTTTACTTGGGTCCTAATATATTTAGCTCCCAAATAGTAGGTCATGAGACCTTGCTTCATTAGCAGTCAGATCTATGTGGTTTCTGACTTTCAGAAAGCTGTGCTGCCTAAATAGAAAGAAAAGTTCTATCTAAATAATAGTAAGATGAGAGAAGCCTGCCACACCAGAATGAGTGTGGAACAGAGCACCAGCCTCAGAGCAACCCTACAGTGAGAATCTGCCCTGGGAGTCGGCAGAGCCACCCAGTACATCCAGAGCTCTCCCTGCTCTCCCTTGGGTAAGACTTAAATGTTTGCCCACACTCAGATCCAGGTTGCATTCTGGGCCCCCACAACACCACCAAAGCAGAGCAGGGACCTTTCTCACAGCTCCAAGGCAGAGGGGAGGACCTGAACACAGACCAAGAGAGCAGTCATAAGAACTTGGGATAACTCACAGGGTTATCCCCCCCAAAACCCACTCTTGGATGTGCAGTAAATCAGTTATATATAGGCTGAGGAAATGAGCAAACAACAGAAAAATGTCTCTGACCACAGAAAATTACTTTGCTCCCACAGAGGACCACAATACAGACTCAGAAGATGACCAAGTTGAAGCTTCTGTATTCAAAACCTCCAAGAAAAATAGAAAATGGGTTCAGGCTGTGGATGAGAAAAAAAAACCAAGTCAACAGTTTGGTGAGAGAAACACACACACACAAAAAAAATACTGCAGAAAATAACATTAAAAACCAGTTTAGGCCAAATGGAAAAAAGCAATACAAAAGGCAAATGAGGAGAAGAATATCTTAAAAAGCAGAATTGGCTAGCTGGAAAAGGAAATTAAAAAAGCTCTCTAGGGGCGGCTAGGTGGCGTAGTGGATAAAGCACCGGCCTTGGAGTCAGGAGTACCTGGGTTCAAATCCGGTCTCAGACACTTAATAATTACCTAGCTGTGTGGCCTTGGGCAAGCCACTTAACCCTGTTTGCCTTGCAAAAAAACAAAAAAAAAAAAGCTCTCTAAAGAAAATAACTCCTTCAAATGCAGAATGGAACTAAAGGAAGCCAATAATTTTGTCAGAACTCAGGAATAAATAAGTGTACCAAAAAAAAAAAATTAGAAGAAAATGTGAAATATCTCATTGGAAAAACAACTGACCTTGAAAACAGATCCAAGAGAGAGATAATTTAAAAATTATTGGGCTACCTGAAAGTCACAACTTCATTTTACAAGAAATAATACCGCAAAATTGCCCTGAGATCCTAGAAGCAGAGGGTAAAATAGAAACTGAGGAAATTCACCAGTCACCCCCTGAAAGTAATTCCAAAAGAAAAAGTTCTAGGAATATTATAGCCAAATTCCAAAACTCCCAAGTCAAAGAGCAGAAAGCTGCCAGAAACAAGTAATTCAACTACTGTGGCTCTATAGTCAGGATCACACAGGATCTGGCAGCATCTATATTGAGGGCTTATAGGGCTTGGAATGTGATACTCCAGAAGGCAAAAGATCTTGGTTTACAGCCAAGAATCAACTACCCAGCAAAAATGAACATCCTCTTTCAGGGGAACTTTCAATGAAACAGGGGACTTTCAAACTTTCCTGCTGAAACAACCAGAGCTGAACAGAAAGTTTGATCTCCAAGTACAGGACTCAGGTAAACAATAGTGGGGTGGACGAAAAGGACTAACTATGAAGAACTTAATGATATTGAACTGGTTGTATTCCTGCATGGGAAGAAGATATTGATACTTCATATGAACCTTCTCATTTATAAAAGCAGTTAGAAAGAGCATATATAGGCAAGGCACAGGAAGGAGCTGAATATAATGGTATGATATAGTAAAAAAAAAAATGGAGTCAATGGGTGATAAAGGAAAGTACTGGAAGGAAGAGAAAGGAGAGGAAGAAGGGGCTAAGATATTTCACATAAGAGTCAAGAGGAAGCTTTCACAATGGAGTGGAATGGGGGAAGGTGAGGGGGAATGAGTGAGCCTTCATTCTCATCAGAAATGTCCCAGAGAGGAAATAACACACACACACACAATAGGGTATAGAAATCTATCTTACCCTAGAGAAAAATGAGAGGAAAGAGATGGGATTAGGGAGAATGGAGGAAATAGGTGATAGAAGAGAGGAAAGATTGTGGGAGAGGGTATATATATAACCCTTAGATATAATACACTTAGATATAACCCACTTCTGAACAGGGACAGGATGAAAGGAAAGAGAGAATGGAATAGATGAGAATGGGGAGGAATAGAGTGAAGGGAAATACAGCTAGTGGTAGCAACTGTGGGAAAAATATTGAAGCACCTTCTTTGGTGGACTCATAATAAAGAAGGCAACTCATCCTAGAAACAGAGCCATTGGAATCTTAACACTGTTCTTGAGGTTTCTCATCATTTTGTGGGGAGAGGGGGAGTTATGATTACTCTCACAAAAAGATTATTATAATAATATAAAAAAAACAAAACAAAAAAAGAATCTCAGTTGGGGAAGCTAGGTGGCATAGAGCAGCAGATACAGCAGTAGGACCTGAGTTCAAATCCAGCCTCAGAAACTTTATTACTTAGCAGTGTGACCTTGAGCAGGTCACTTAACCCTTGCAAAAGAAAAAAGAATCTCAGATTGCCTTTGACATTAATGCATTGTTGGTAGAGCTGTGAATTAATACAACCTTTCTGGAGAGCAATTTGGAATTACGTCCAAAGGGCAATAAATCTGTGCATGCCCTTTGATCCAGCAATACCACTATTAGGACTATATACCAAAGAGATTACAAAAAAAAGAGTAAAAAACCCACATGTACAAAAATATTTAAAGTAGCTCTTTTCATGGTGGCAAAGAATTGGAAATTGGAGGGAATGGTTGAACAAATCCATCACATATGAATGTGATAGAGCACTACTGTTCTATAAGAATTCATGACGGGACAGCCTGGAAACTGCATGAACCAGAAGATGATATGCAGAACCAGAACTTTCTACATACACTAACAAACAACACTGAGTGATGATCAACTATGATGGATTTATTTATTTCAGCAGTACAATAATCAGAGACAATTCTAAAGGACTTGTGATGGAAAATACCATCCATATACAGGAGTATAAATGCAGACCAAAGTTTACTATTTTCAATTTTTAAAAGTTGTCTTATATGTTATGTTTTTTACTATTTGGATTTGATTCTTCTTTTACAATGGTTAATAGAGACATATGCTTAACATAGTTAAACACATATTAGATTGCTTTCTATCAGTCAGGGTTAATAATGGTATATGAATATTATTACACTGAAAGAAAAACCAATAAGGCATCCAGAAATTCTGGGGAGACCTGTATGAATTGATGTAGGTAGGATAAAATAAACAATACATGGACCACAATGAGAGAATAAAAATAAGCCTCCAAAACATCAGAATCAAAACTGAATTCAATAATCCATGATAATATACGTGTTTGTCTCTTAGAAGAGAGGTGGTATATACTCTTTAATAGAGACTCTTGCATAATCTCTCATGCAAAATTTACTCTTACAGTTTTTTAAAAAAGCAATAAGCAATAAGAAATAAACAGACACTACTGATGGAGATTGAGACAATGTGATGAAATTAATTTTGTCTAAGGAAAAATGTTTCAGAGCAAGTCTAAAATCAGTTGCATTGATGTTTACTGCTGTTTATAAGTAATGAGTAAAATAAAAATATGATCAAGGTAAGGTGAACACAAGGAATTTATCCTTACTTTCCAGAGCTTTATTATATTAGTATCATAGAATCTCAGAATTTTGAAGTCACTGTAGCCCACTCCATTCAAACAAGCATTCTAAAGGGCAAAAATCACCTTAGAAATGGTTACATTATCTTCAGTGTGGTTATGTGACACATTCCATAAGCCCTTGGGGTTACAAACAGAATCATGAATCTAGAGCTATAAAGAATCTCATCTCATACTATTTTTCTCCTGATGAGGAACCCATGGCCAAAGGGATTCATGATACAAATAAAGTTAAGTTCCCTGGATCTACAGGAACTTACTGTGATTAATTAAAGAAGAATATGGTGAACTTCACAATATTCTGCTGACTCCAGAATTTGGTCCAAGGATCTCTTGGTCTCTCTTTTAACTGCTGTATGGCTTGCATTTCTCCTCTTCTCTCTCCTCTTCCTCCCCTTCTCCTCCGCCCTCCCCCAATAGGGATGGCAAAAATATACTTTTCCAGAAATTATTGTCTTAGTTCAGCCCAGTCTTTAAAAACAAGTACAGAAAAGAGAATGCTTCCTGCAACAAAGTCATTAGAACTATTTTCCTTATCATTTACCTAAAACCTCTCAACCCAAACACTAAAGCTATTTAGAAATGCAGAGTTGAACTAGTCTGATCCAAGTCCATTTTTTTCTTACTGGAACCTGTCATAACCCTTACATTTTCTACTGTCCTGCTATCGTGGTATCACATTTTCACCAAGTGAGTTTCCATGATTATTTCTGCAAAGTAGTTCACAATACCAGAAATGTAAGGCATCTTTTAAACCTTCCTTTAAATGGTTCAATATTCAACAATTAGTAAATTCAGTTTTCATTTATAAATTATATTTAGTCACTATTCAATTTTAAAGTAAAAATCAATCATAACTGATATTTACACAGAGGCTTAGGATTTACATAGTCAGTCAATAAGCACTTATTACATGCCAGGAAATATGCTAAATGTTGGGTATTCAAAGAAAGACAAAAGACAGTCCTTGTTCTCAAGAAGCACACAGGCTAGTAGGAAGATGATGACGACAACGATGACAACAACAAAAAAAATACACAATATGGCAGGGGATTTTATAATTATTTCATTTGATTCTCACAACCACTTTGAAAGGTAGGTGTCATTATCTCTATTTTACAGTGAGAACATTGAGACAACGAAGGTTAAGTTACACAGTGGGTAAACACCTGAGACTAAACCTGACTGAGCCACCTTCCTGCCCTAACATGAAATACATGAAATTTACAAAAAGGATACATACAGAATAAATAAATCAGACTCCATAGAGGGCAGATAATCCATAGGGGGTACCAGAATTAAAGGGATATCTTATTTGCTCACATCATTTGTGTTTCCCTTTTTTTAATTATCAGCACTTTCTACCTGAAATCACACTTAGATTGGTAAGGCAGATAAAATCATCTCTGCTTCTAGAATTACTGATGGGCAGGCACTCAGGCTTTCCATTCTACTTTTCCTGAAGACTAGTACTAATCACAGGAGGATTCCTGATCTAGAGTAGGGGCAAGGGCTCATCAGTCAGGTTCACTGATGTAAGACCAAGTTTAGAGGGAGAAAACAATAATAACGATAAAGTATAAATGATTGTGAAATCAGAGGCTACTATTTGAAAAGAACCTATGCTTCTCTTCCATTGGCAAGAATCAAAGCTTGATTAACTAGGATCTCCCCTCCCCCCCTTTTGATTTTTCTCATATTAAATAGTCTCTCACCAATCTGAGTCAGGGTTCCTTTACCATAGCAACTAGGCCTATTTTTTTAATTTGGAGAGACTGAACATAAATACAACCAAACTTACTTTACAAATATTTACATTTAAATAAATGAATCTTAACCTAAAATGTCCTATTTTTTCTATTCAATCCTTCCAAGTCACTAAGCCCTTAAGTGCCCCCCACACAGTGCTAAACCCTAGGTTGATTCCCCCCCCTTTTGTTTTCCTCCCTTCACTCCCCCAAAAGCTCACAGGACTTCCCTTTGGATACCATTATTGTTAGGCAGTAATTAAAATGAAAAGAAGTTTTTAAAAAAAAGCAAAATTACATTTTAAAAAGTTACAAAATTCTTAATAGTTAATCTTGATCTTCTACATAAGTCTTTTATTAACCTTCATGTTATAAGTATCTTGAACTCACCTTTCTAAAACCCTTTTCCCTTGACAATAAGGACTCCAGCCAACGGTTTCAAAAGATTCCTCCCCACCCACATAAATATTTAAGTTTTTATTGTTATTCAGTAGTGTCCAACTCTTCCTGACCCCAATTGGAATTTTCTTAACAAAGATACTCAGTACCATTTCCATCTCCAGCTTATTTTACAGTTGAGGAAACTGAGGCAAACAGGGTTAAGTGACTTGTTCAGGATCATAAGTATCTGAGTCCAGTTTTGAATTCAGAAAGATGATTACTCCTGACTCCATGTTTAGTACTTCTATTCACCTATCTGCACCAATCACCTAACTAGTTAACAGTCTGACTCTCTAGTGGCCATCTATTCTGATTATAGGTCCTGGAAGCTATTCTCTCTGACTCCAGATCCAGATCCATTCTTTAAGCTGTGGTTGATTTAATTGCTATAGATTCTTTGCTTGTTTACTTTAACAGCTGTTTCTACCTTTTTTGATAAAGTTAACCTTTTGGCTAGAAAGCAATTTGGGTGAAGAAAACAACAGGACAGTTTAAAAAAATAAAATTAAAAACTTTTTTTCACTTTTAAAAGGAATTTTGTAAAATTTCAAATAGTTTTAAAAATGCAAACAATACAAAAATTCATTTTTATATATAATTCTTTCCCCATCCCTTGAAAGTTGAAACACTCACTTTTTAGATAATTGTCAAGTTCAAGATAAAATATGTTCATTTAATTCAAATATGAAATTTCTCAACCTCAAATCCCTAGGCTCGACCCTGTCACCTTATCTTTGTTCTCACTTCATTCATGTAAAATACCGAATGTAATGCTAGGAAGCAAAATGGGTCAATTTCCAAAACAATTCATTACTTCCTCCTTCTCTATGCCTCTCTCTCACAAAATGTTACTTGAGATTGTCAGACTTCACAGTGGTAAGACTGTGACAACAAGACATGTTCTGGGACCAACTGAAAAAAACCCTGAGGTTGCTTTTTATTGAATAAGAGAAAACATTGAAAGATATCAGAACTATAATCAGTTTACAGACCAATCCCGATTTCAGAGACTGAGAGTAAACATGATTTCCCTCCTCTTTGCAGAAGGTGAAAAATGAGGCACAGGTTGTCAGACACTTGCTGGGAGTGTCGATTTGTTTTGTTTGATTGTCCTTGCTAGTTACAAAAGAGCTATCTAACCATGGTGGGGTGGGCTCAGAGATTTGATTCAAAGGGGTCTAAAGAAAGTGACAAAGATGTGAACAAAAAAAGAGCATCAATAAAAAAATATACATATTTTAAAACTTTATTAGACTCACTTTCCATTTCCTTGCCTAAATGACTCATTCTCAGGTCCCATTTTTCCATTCCTACCACCTCAAGTAGAAGAGAGACATATGCTGGTTTTCTAGATACTAGGTTTCAATGCAAAAAAGTACTTTAAACATGCCATCTATTACATTCCACTAACAGAGGTCAATGCCAACATAACTCTCCCCCCCCTTCAAATGACTAGAGGAACACACACCAATTCAATTCATAAAAAATAGAGATTTCACCTTTCCTGGAATGCTTTCTATTATTAAGAAAAGTAGGCCTTACTTTAAAACAGTAATCCTTCTTTTGAGTTTCATACTTGTTGTGAAATAATGAAAAACAAAAAACATAGGATCAGGTTACATCTGCATTTTTCCTTTTTGAGAAATGTTGTTTGACTTTTTGGTGCTGAAAATTATTACAGAGAACAGACCATCTCACTAGGGAACCTTTTGATAGCAAGAAAGGACTCATTAACATTCTAAATTTTAGGTCAGCATACAGTACAAGGAAATACAGAAGTAGTTAGTGTGTGGATCAAGTAAAAAAATAATTTTTTATGGTTATCAGCTTTGAGTCATTTCCAAAATCATAAGACATATAAATCCACTTTAAAGCAAGGTTTGCATAACTTCAATCAATACCATCAAAGGGCAGAAAAGAGAGAAGAGTCAGAGATTAGCTAGATAAGACTGGAAAGAAAAGCCGAGGCTACTCATTTCCTTTACTGGACCAGATTATTAACATGGTTCTGAGAAAGACTCCAGAAACCACATATGAATCTCATTATGCTGTCTTTTTTCTCATTGTCCCTTTCAACTCAAAATGATAAGGTTCTAAAGTTACATGTGGCAGATACCATTGAGTATGGAGAAAAGTACTGGGACACCATACATATAATCCCATCAGTGATAGGAGTAGTAGAATGGCAATGATTAGTGATTAAATAGTGATGGCTGTGGTAAGGCTAGTATCAAAATTACTATTTGTGAAAAATGCACTATTAAATAGAATATATATTATGATATATACATATATATATATATGATGAATGGAATGCCTTGAACATGATTAAGTTTTATAAACATCTGAGTGAAGTGAGCAGAATTAGAAGATTATACTACTATTATTATGCAACAAAAACAATACTGTAAAAAATTTTTTAAAATACAAAAAAAAAATTAATCAATGCAATGACCAATCACCATGATTCCAGAGGACTGATGCTGACACAGAGATGAATTTCTCAACATGCAAAATGAGGACTGATGCTGACACAGGGGTGAATATCTCAATAAGCAAAACGAAAAAAAATTTTTAGATATAGCAAGGAGGGGTTTGTTTTAACTATGCATGTAACAAAGGTTTAAGTCTTTTGGGGGGGGAGTAGGGAAGGGAGGAGAAAAATAACCGCTTATTAATTTTTAAAACTAATTAAAATGCAGACAAAAAGGAACTGTTGTTATTTTAATCTGTTACAAATATATCATGCTGAAGCATATGGGACGCTGATTAAATAGTCTAATTCACATCATAGTTATTCAAAGGAAGATCAGATTATAACAAATGAAACATATCAACAGGGTGTTTGTTTTTTAATAACAAATGTGAGGAACAGGCAAAGACTCTTATAATGACAGGCAAAGACTCTTATAATGATATAATTCTACTGCCCTTTCTCATAGGACTTAGGGCTAAAAGAGAACTCAGAAATCATTTACTCCAAATTCCTCAATTTACAAATGAGAAAACTGAAGCCCAGAGAGCATTTTATTGGGACTTGCCCAAGGTCAGGATTTAAACCAAGATGGCACAGTGGAGTCTCCTAGGCCTGCATCCAGGAAGACTAATCTTTCTGAGTTTACATCTAACCTCAGCCATTGTGATCCTAGTCAAGTCACTTAACCCTATTTGTCTGTTTCCTCATCTATAAAATGATCACCACTCCAATATATTTGCCAAGAAAATCCCAAATGGCGTCATGAAGAGTTGAACAGGGCTGAAAAGTACTGAACAATTCAAAATCCAAAAACCTCCTGATCCTGGTCCAGTTAACCTTTTAAAACAAATATTATACCCTTATCACAAGTTAATGGTCATGGACTTAAAATAAAAAGTCTGTAACACTAAGTTATAATTATTAGCAATTATTTAAAACTAGAAAGGTCAATATTAATATTATATAACACCTTTATGTATCTATCTTATATTCTAATCAAACTGAACTTTTCATCATTAAAATTCCTAAAGCACATTCCTAAATTCCCTAGTAACTCTTATCTTCCAGGGTATAAGATGGGAGCAACCCCCAATGCACATGTATACAGCAAGGACAGTTTGGTTGGATTGTAAAATATGCAAAAAGGAAAAATACTAAAAGACCTATATAAAAAAAGTCTGGAACAAAATCATGGAGGGTTTGAATACCAAACAGAAGAATTGTATTTGATCCTGTATGTATTGTATGTGATAAGGACCCACAGTTTACTGACCTGTGCTTTAGGATAATTAACTGTGGAACCACAATAATGTTGTAAAAATAAGCAACTCTGAAAAACCTGAGAACTACAATCAATACAATGACCAATCATGATACCAGAGGTATGATAATAAAGAATTTTCTGTGACAGGATGAACCTGGATGAACCATGCATTTTTTTTTTTGGAAATGACCTTAGTGAGACTTTGTTTTGCTTGAATATATATATATATATATATATATATATATATATATATATATATATGTATATTTGTT
The DNA here is from genome assembly GCF_037893015.1 of Macrotis lagotis. Taxonomy (NCBI): domain Eukaryota; kingdom Metazoa; phylum Chordata; class Mammalia; order Peramelemorphia; family Peramelidae; genus Macrotis; species Macrotis lagotis. The sequence goes on from NC_133662.1 coordinate 35,942,643, forward strand.
ACAAGAATTTTATTTTTTTTCCAGTGGAGAGGAGAAAATGGGGGAGAAAGAAAATAGATGCTTGTTAATTGAAAAAAATGAAAATAAAACAAAAAACCTAAGTATTGTGTGGAGAATGGATTGGAAGATGGACATATTTGAGATAGGGAAGTTAATTGGGAGATTGTTATATGAGATAACAAATTTTTAAGCAACTGTTGCCGTTTGATTGTTTCAGTAAAGTTAAACTGTTACCCCACTGAGGATTGTCTTGGCAAAGATACTAGAGTAGTTTGTCATTTCCTTCTTCAGTTCATAGAAGAGAAAACAGGCAAACAGGGTGAAATGATCACACAGTTAATAAGTAAGTGTCTGAGGCCAGATTTGAATTCAGGAAGATGAAACTTCGTGACTCTGGGTTGAGCACTCTAATCAACTGAGCCACCTAGCTGCTGTCCTTTGAGTCTATGCCAAATTGTACTCTCTTGGGAGGCAAATAGGAAATGATCGAATTGAAGGTAAAGTGCTATGTAAATAGAAGTTATTAGAATGTTCCTATAATCTCTTGGTCTTTAATATCTCAGAGATTCTGGGATTGGAATCTAATATGGCAGTCTAGATTCCAGTGCAATCATCTTAAAAGCTGAAACATTACAATAGTTAAAAGGCATTCTTGTCTACAGCGAAATTTGCCAAGAATGGCTCCTCCATTTTAAAGTAATTATTTCCAGATAGAGAACAATGTTCTTTTTTTTTAAAAAAAAAAGTCATTTAGAACTTTTTGACAAGGCAGTGGGATTAAGTGACTTGTCCAAGGTCACACAGTTAGGTAATTATTAGTGTCTGAGGCTGCATTTGAAGTCAGGTCCTCCTGACTTCAGGGTTGATATTTTTATCCACTGTGCCATCTAGTTGCCCCTCATTTAGAATTTTTTAAATGAACAAACTATGGATAATAACTGGGAGAGGCAGATATGGCAAAGGCTTTTAATCAGAATTTTAAATCACTTATAAATCTTACTTGATTAAAGCCTGATGAGATTACTTGAATGTGCAATTAAATTAGTCATACTCCAATCTCCAAAGTGCAAAATAGAAGCAACCTAAAAACTCTAAACAAATGCATTCCCAAAGAAGGAAAGTCACAAATATGTTACATTAAACTTTTCCTAAAAGAAATACTAGATATTTCACTTCATAGCAGGGGCTGGGAGAGGACAGGAAGAGAGTATAATTATATCACCAAGTTACTTTCTTCAAACTCAATCTCACTTCCTAATGTATTCAAATATATATGCTGGTTTTCCTTTTATACAGAAAATTTAAACATCATATAGAACTGCATGATTCTTAAAAGAAGATCAAATGCAGATATAATTACCTCTCATAATATAATTTTAACAAGAGTTGTTTTAACAAAAAGTCAGGTGTTCAAATCACAGAAAATCACCCAGTAAATTATGAAATTCATTTTTTGAATAAATATAGTCTGGGCCATATTAACAATACTATTAGTTTTTTCAAGTGTTAGGATATACTATGAGAAAAATAACTCCATTTTAAAATTCTTTGGAAACACTTAAAAGACCAAGTAATTGTCAACCATGATTCTGGGGGATAAATGAAGGCCGACCACTTCCTGACAGGGAGGAAATTGATTAATATGTAGAATGGGACAATACATATTTGGACATAACCACTGTAGAAATTTCTTTTGTTTGATTAAAAGTATTTGTTACGAAAGTTAAAGTTCTTGGTATAGTATCTAGCATATAGATATTTTATGAAGGGAAAAGAGACAAAATAATTTTTTTTAATTTATTTTATCAAATTAGAAAGGAAGTCAATGTTAAATAAGTAGTAAATTATGTAATTAATTTTGAGTTGACAGGCTAGTTGTGCACACATACACACACACACACACACACACACACACACACACACACAAATCTGCTTGTCTCTCTAGCATGCATAGAGTGAAGGGCCTAAAGTCAGGAAGACTCATCTTCATCAATTAAATTTGACCTCCAAAACTGTGTGACTCATGTTCCTCATCTGTAAAATAAGCTGGGGAAGGAAACTGCAAACCAATCCATAATTTTTGTCAAGAACTCCAATCTCCTCCCTTCCCCTCCTATTTTACCAGGGTCATGAAGAGTTAGACACAAGTTTAAGTGAATGAACAATATACCATTATCTGAATGTGTGTGTGTGTTTAATACATATAAGGAGCAGGCTAGTTTTGTCCTTTGAATTTTCAAAGTATACAAATGCTGCAAATGTGAATAGGTTTACCTAAAAAGCTTTTCCACAAAATTATCACTGATAATTCGAGCTCACCCTAAACAATCAGGGTTCTGAATGTTTCCTAAAAAACATTCAAAAACATTCAAAAGTCAGCATTATCAAAAAAGAATTGAAAAGTCTGTTTCTTATACAGATTCAACAAGGAAAAAGACAAGAAAGGATAAGAAAATAAATGTAAAATTCATAAAATATAAAGTTCTAAAGCCAAAAATTATACAGGAAGAACACTTATAAATGAAATAGCCTCCTTTCTGAGGTATAGGTAAGGGAGTTGCAGGAGCAATCAGAAAAGACTATAAATTTGCTTGTAGATACTTAAAACTACTTACATGGATATGTGTGATCTTCAATTAGAGGACTCCCTCCCACAAAAAGTGGACCCCCTCTCATCCTGTGCTACTCTCTCTCATTATCCAGGAATCCCTCCACTGAAAGACTTCCTCTTAGTATCTACAGTACATGATACCTCCTGCACCCCAATTATTTCTTGCTCAGTCAACATGACTGACCTCACCTGTAGACTAGGACCAGAGAGTCACTCTAAGACAAATTGGGCACAAAGCTTTTAAGGTAGGAAAAACCTACTTAAAAGGACATTATCACCATCAAATTTAGTACTTTACATTGGGAAAACACATATATGCTCATGATATCCTTAGAGTCTCAGGAACATTACCCAGAAGCATTATCCTGAGACTCAAGGATATTAAACAGTAAAAGCTGTGGTAGATCTGGAACTTGAACTGAGCTTTTCCACTTTTCTACTAGACTTTATTGCTTCTCTAGTAATTGCTTAGGTCTCAATGATAGGGATACACCTATCATAGAGAAAAGAACTTTCCTACCTTCACAGAACTTCCTAGATTATCACCACTTAAAAGATGTGGAGCAAAGCTGAGAAACCTTTTGTATGAAACTCAGATTTACAAAAAGCTGAGATTAGTTAAAAACACCAGGGAAGGCAGTTTCTAAAAATTTTCCTTCAAAAGTTAAAGTAATTTCTTCTTTAGTAATACAGACCAATGCAAAGAGTGCTAAAGATAGGATCAGAGGTATACTACCCATAGGAATAGCATACCAGACAGCTATCGCACCCCTTAGGGACACAAATGAATAATTACTGAATTTGGTATCCTGAGAACTACTCCTTGGGGAAGGAGAATTTCATAACAATCACTTCACAGGAATAATTCCTGGCACTGTACAGTGGGAAGGAACACCAGATCTAGAGTCAGAAGGTTTTGAATACCAGCTGTGCTACTTAAAAGCTGTCTTCTTGGATGAATCATTTTTACTATTCTGAACCTCAGTTTCCCTACCTGTAATATCAGGGCACTACACTAAATGATCAATAAGGTTCCCTTATTAATCTATAATCCTATGACAATAACAGAAAATAATGACCAGTTTTTTTTTACAGGATAGGGAAGATGAGGGCAAAGGCAAGGGAGGGGAAATGCCAATTCATGAAGGTAGGGAGAAAGCAATTGATACTATACTAGAATGGGTAGGTGGAGTTTAATTCCATAGCTAAGAGCCTTAACTACAGCTCTATTTTAGGAAAACTTATTTTCTCCATTAGGCTCAATGCATCACTCTTTTGGGTTTTTTTTTGTTTTTTGAGGTTTTTTGGGGGTTTTTTCCTGCAAGGCAAATGGGGTTAAGTGGCTTGCCCAAGGCCACACAGCTAGGTAATTATTAAGTGTCTGAGACCGGATTTGAACCCAGGTACTCCTGACTCCAGGGCCGGTGCTTTATCCACTACGCCACCTAGCTGCCCCTCAACGCATCACTCTTAAAGGAGACACTATCCCCCTGAATCTGTGTGGCCTTGGGTAAAGTCACTTAACCCTGTTTGCCTCAGTTTTCTCATCTGCAAAATGAGCTGGTGAAGGAAATGACAAACCTCTCCAATCTTTGCCAGAAAAACCTCAAAAGGAGTCATTTATTCAAACATGACTGAAAAATGATAAAATAGATCCTGTAAAACTCAGTCACTTAGGACTCTTGTCAAAAACCAACAGCACAGGTCCCTATTGGGCTTAATTCCATTCCTCTGTAGCAGCAGTGGCTCTACTTTTTAAAAGCCTCCAGCTTCAGTTCCACTAGAGGTGGCATGGAATTTCGTTGGCTATTTCATGTTTCTAAAAATGTACTAGTCAGATACTTTTTTGATACAAGGCCCATATAATTATAAAACAAATAGACACAAATCAACCAAAAAATGTTCCCACAGTGGGAACATGCCATAGTTCAGTAGGAGTTGAACAGCCTGGGAATAACATTTAGAGAGTAGTCAGGTGATGTGTTCTACTATGAAAAGGAAACTTAATTAGGTCAGACCTTTTTCATTTTCATGTACAATATATACTTCTTGGAGACAAAAAATTTCCCCTTAAAAAAAAGTCTGGTAGTATCAGCCTGCTACTATTATTACTATTTCCAGCAATAAGTTTCTTTTTATTTGTTTTATTTTTTTTTATTAAATTTGCTTTGAATCTAGATGACTAGGATAAATCAATGAAAAACAAATATATTCTCTGAAAGTTATTAAACAAAACACAAATATTTACAATAGTCCATGAAATTTTCCAATTTACTCTTCGTTAACAGAAAAAACGACTGTCTTACCTATCTTATTTACTAATCTAGAACCTACAGGTAATAACTTATTTTCTGTTCCAAATAAACAGCCTTGAGGCAAGACGCTCTAGAAAAGGATGATACTACAGAATGTAACACCAGATGCTGTGAAGCATTCAGACATCCTCCATAACAACTGTGCCTTCCCCTTGAAATGCCAAAGGCTGAAACTACCAGTATACTAGTGGGCAATTTACAGCCAAAAATTAAATGCTATTGTAGGGTGGAAGCTGGAAAAACCAGGCCTTACAATATAATATCCTCTACTTTTCAGTATTCTACCAGGAGAGCTGGTGATTCTACTTCTGGAAATGAGAGATGAGAGGGTCTTTAAGCTATTTCCCTGCATGTAAGTTCAAATCTTAATGTGGTGATACAAGCTGAGTGAACAAGGCAAGAACTGTTATGGGCATCTGGGTTGAGGATGGAACACTGCCTTTTGCTCAGTTTGTCACAATGTGGACATGAACAAAGGCTCAAATGTGTCTTTTCTCTGTTGTACTTACTGATTTTAGCAAAAAATAGAATTAACTCAAATGTGTCTTTTCTCTGTTGTGCTTATTGATTTAAGCAAAAAATAGAATTAGCCATTCTATTGTGAATTTCAACATATCAGAAGAGCCAGAGATCAAGCAATTGGTATCCATGTTTGACCTGACCCAGATGCCAAGGTACCTTTGTCCATAATCAGAAGTGAACCTGGTGGGCAGTTAGTTTGTTGATCACCACTTTTAAGTGTGAGCCCATACTCCCAGGGACTAACGATGTGTAAAGAAGAGTGACCCTTTCCTTTGCAGGTTTTCAGGGATATTTCTGTACTCCTGTCTTTGCTATACCTTCTAGGCAATCATTCCTTTGTAAAAGTTAATTAATATTAACTGATACTGAGGAGTGATCAACTCACCAAACTGATATTGGCAGGATAATAATCAAATGATACCAAGGGAACAAACTGAATGGACACTTGTGTGTGACAGCATTAGAAAACTATTCTCAAAACATAGCAAGCAATTTGACAAGACCCTTTGCTCTACAAAAACATAAATTCTTATGATTACTTTATCATCTTAGCCACTGGACTAAAAGGAAGTCAAGACAGTTTAAACTTTGAAGACATTACTTCAATTCAATTAACATTTATCCAGCCCTAATGTGTTCAAAGCACTGAGTACTAAGAAAGAAAACAAAGCCAAGAACTGAGGCTTTGTGGGATTCTCCCAAATCAACATTATGGATCTACAGAAAAAATTTAACTATGATTTTAAAGATGATAATGACAGAGAAGAAAAAAGTCAGAATAAAGGCAACAGACACATGTTGGACAACTAGGGGATTGGAGAAAAGATTTAATATCTCCTGAGATTTAATCTTACATTTCCAACATGCTAGTCATTCATCTAGGTATCTAATTCAGCAACTCATTCACCAAATTCAAAATTAGTGTCATCTCCATGTCGTACTTCCACTAACCCAACCAGAGCTTTCTGATGTCTGTGTATGATAATGGCCCCAACATAATCTTCTTAGGTTCAAAATCTTGATATTCTCATCTCTTTTACTCTTACATCCAATCAGCTATCAAAATTTGTAGATTATTTTTTTCACAATATCTTTGTTATCTCTGTAATATTCCATTCTCTGTATCTCAATCCCAGATCAAGGCTGTCATTGTCATGGCCAGGACTCCTACAATAGATAGCTCATCATCCACAACACACCACCTACCGGTGAACCCCAAGGCTTTGTTCCTCCCCCCCTTTTTGTCTTCTCTTTCTTAATAATCATCAGTTCATTTAGTGTTAATTCATTATTTTCTCTATGCTAAGGACCTTAGACCTATATTTCTGGTCCCAGCTGCAACCATGGCTTACTGGGCCATTCTGCACCAGACGTCCTAACAACATTTACATAAAAAAAACCTAGCATTTATATACCACTTTGAGGGTTACAAAGAATGCCGCCATCTACTTGATCTCACAACATTTTGAGATAAGTAGTTATTATCCTCAATCTTAAAAAGGAGGAAACTGAAGCTGACCTAGGATTGCTCAGGGTCACACAGCTAAGTTGTGTCTGAGGCAGAATACTATTAAGCATTCCTTATACCAAGACCACCATATCAAATTCAACTCTTCAAAACAACTCGTATCTTTCTTCCCTAATCCACCCCTCCTTCTGAACTTCCCTATTTCTATTAAGGGCACTACTACCTTTCTGGGTAGTATGGCACAGTGGATAGGCTTAGAAAAGGAAGATGCATCTTCATGAGCTCAAATCTGAAATCAGACATTACTAGCTTGTTTACTTACTCACTTAACCCTGATAGTCTCAGTTCTTCACCAGTAAAATGATCCAGAGAAGAAAAAGGCAAGCCTTTATTTTTGCCAAGAGTTCTAATGAGACAAGGCTGAAACGACTCAACAACATTAACAAAAACTCATCTCTCAAGGGATTACCCTTGAATTTGAAATCTCAATGTCCTGAATCCTCCCCCCCTCCAACATCCAGTTAATTGCCATATCTTGTCATTTCTAGCTCCATTTCTTCTGTTCCCTTCTCTCTGCTCATGGAGCAACTACTTTCAGGGCCTCATCACCCTTTACCTATTTCCATTAGAACAGACTCCTCACCTCAAATCTCTCCATCATACAATCCACCCTTTACAAAATGTACATCTATGTTCTTCCCCCAATTAATTCGTTAACACTTAGTTATTTATTAAGCACCTATTTTGTTTCAAGCACTATGCTGGGGTTAAGAACATGAAAAAGCTGACTGTCCTCAAGGAGCTAACAATTTAATGGGAGTTAAAACAACATGCAAAAAAAAATTGGAAAGGGGAAGGAGGGAAGAGGAAGATGACCAGTACAGGGGCAAGGCAGAGAAGCCAAAGCAACCAAAGTGAGTACCAATGAGTGTAAGGTGAGGTGCCATCAGAGGAAATGCCAGACCTGTTCCCTTCTTATGTAGTAAGGGTTTGTGATTCTGCTCTTGTGGTTCTACTCTGGGATGCCCTGTTTCTCCCGAATTCCCCTGAAATCTTCTATATAAGATAACTTCTTCATTCCCTAGCTGCTCTCTAGGTCTCCCCATGACTCCCAATCACTTCCACTCTTTTGGCCTAAGCTACTCTATGTTCAGGATATCTGACCAAGAGAGACTTAAGGGTCCTAAAGGAGGACTTTTTTTTTTTCAAGATCACAGATTCAGAGGTAGAAGGAACTTTAGAGACTGAGACCAAGCCTCCTCATTCCACATACATGGAAACCAAAGCACAGAGTTTAAGTAACACGCAAAGGATCCCAAGACCACTAAGTGGTCCAAGTTGGGTTTGAACTTGGGATCTTCAAACTCTGAGCCCACAGATCTCTCTACTGCACCAGCTGCTCCCCAGTGCCTCACCAGTAAGGAGATGTTAATAAATGCTTGTTGAGTGGTAGTTCCTCCACTATCTCTCCATTCCCCATCCCCCAATTTATTTAACACTCACTGTATAAGTAAACTTCCCAAAAAGCCATTCAATGGTCAAGTCAATCTCCTGCTCAAAAACTTTCAATGGCTTTCAAATAAAGGACAACTGCATTAGTGCTTTGTCACTTCTCCCCTTTACTTAACCTAAACTCAACCAGACTAATCTTTCCTGACATACTAGGTGCTTCTTTTCCTCCAATTCCTCCCTCAGCCTAGTTAAAATGCTATCATCTTTTCAATGAAGAATTATTATTAAAAGTAATGATAATATTCACTTTAAAGTTTTTCAAAGCCCTCTCCTGATCTCTCTACTTAAAAAAACAACTTTCCATTGAACTCCCATAGTCCCTGGTCTTAACCTCTCCTACTAAAATGTTGATTTTCTACCCTTGTGTTAATTTTGTTTATTGTCTCTTCATTTAGAAAACAAGTGCTTTGAGGGCGAGATCTGTCACATATTTATCTGACAGTCCCTTACATTTAGCTTAATACCTTAACACAAGAAGAAAAATTTTGCAGAATAAATCTCTAGATGACAAGATATAAAACCAGTCATACATGAAAAAATCCCAGGCCTATAGAAATCAAATCTTCCTGAGACATTCTTATAAAAATAATAAATTAAGCATATATAAAAGTATATATATATATATGTGTGTGTTGAATAACAGACCAAAGATCACATTTAGACTTTATGTAAGACAGCTATAGAGAAATGTAGTCTAAATCAAACCACAAAGTAATCAAATAAAAAAATTAAAAAATTTACTATAATTAATAGTTCAATAATACCCTCTTTATTTGTCACAGTATAAGTTTATAAAAACCTACTTCTGAGGAGAGGAATGATAAGTTTTTGACACAAAACCTAAAGAAAATCACAGGGGAAAAAATAAGTGGAAACTCCTCTAAGAGATTATATATATTGTGAATAATATAAATGAATTTATAGACATGTTGATTTATATTTGTATTTTTTAAAAAAAGCAAAAAAAGAATTTTCATTTTATTTAGAAAAAATAAGACATATATGAAGGTATTTTGAGGAAGATAGAGAAGGAAAATGGGTAAGCCTACACAAAGGATGTTCCCAACATAGGAAGTTATATTTTAAAAAGAACAAAGTCAAACAGAGGGAATTGGAAATTAAGGCAAAAACTTCAAGTTGGGAGGGATGAATTATTTTTTACATAGAACGATAAATCAGGATTCAAAAAAGATTTTGCTAGGCTGGAATGACAGGCTGAATATAAGATGAAATTTAATGCATAAATGTAAAGTCTTACACCTGGGGTTCTAAAGAAAATCAATTTCACAAGTACAAGGTGGCTATGGAGAAGTTATAGTTTTAGTGGACTGCAAAGTCAATGATTCATTTTTTAAAGATATGAAATCAGTAACACCTGGCACATAACACTTACTGGACTGTTAAAGCCGAAAAGACTAAAGCAACTTTAAGTTACAATGAGAGGTGCTGTTCTGAGATACTGGCCCAACTATATCTGGAATTTGGTGTGCTTAGGTCTAGACACCAGTTTAGATAGGATGCTGTCAAGTTGGAGAATGTTTAATAGAGCACAAGCAGGATGGTTCAGAAAATGGAAATTATGACAAGATGATGAATTGAAGGAAATGAAGAGAAAAGATTCAAGGAGAACATGTAGTTGAGTCATTTTTTAGTCATGCCCAAAACTCTGTGACCCCAATTGGAATTTTCTTGGCAAAGATACTGAAGCCATTTGCCATTTCCTTCTCCTGGTTATTATGCTGATGAGTAAACTGAGAAACAGGATTAAGTGACTTGTTCAGGGACACACAGCTAGTATTTGAGGTTAGAGTTAAACTCAGGTCTTCCTGATTCCTTGGATTACTTGCTCTATCCTCTGTACCCCCATGATAGGTTTGTACTGAAACATTTAAAGAGCTGTCATCATAGAAAAGGGCTTAAACATAGTTTGCCTGGCATCAGATAACAGAACAAGGTGCATTGGATGGAAGCTTCAAGGAGGGATATTTTTATTTGATTTAAAAAGAATAATGTACAGTTCATATTTAACATTTTAAGGTATGAAAAAGTGATTTCCTTATCACAACCCCATGGGGAATGAATATATAATTACTCCCATTCTATAGCAAAGTGAGGCTGAGTTTAAAGTACTTTTCTCATGCTCGTATGGGGAAATAGAATTCGAACCCAAGTTTTCATGTCTACAAGTCAAAACCTCTTAATAGAACTATCCCAAAGTACAATGAGCTCCCTGTAGAGGCAGTCAATTCACTCAAGGACTTAAAGGAAAGCCCAGTGATTTCATCTTGGAGAGAGACTGATTCTGGTACTGTGGTCACTCTGGTAGGGGATATGTTTTCAGTAGCCAACAAAGACTAGGTAGGCAAGAGAAAGATAATTTGATAGGTGAAGTCTTATGTAAAAGATGCACTGCACCTAAGAAGTACAAGGTCAAAATAGTAAAGTTTTAACTACCCTCAGTACCATAGCAAGTTGCAATGTAGAGAAATGAAAAAAAAATCACTATTTTCAGCAGTCTGATTCAGGTTAGTAGACAAAAGGGGGGGGGGGTATGATGAGAGAAAACAGTGGCCTGAACAAACACCACAGAGACCCCAGAGAGAGCAAGGAGGATGAAAACCACAGTATCAGTCAGTCTTGGTTAGAGGGGCTTAAGAGAAAACTGATCCAATCCCTTCGTTTTATCTAAGAAAATGATAGAGCCAGTGAAGTGACTAGTATCAGGGTACAGTTGGTGGTATAGTTGGAACTAGAGATTGAAGTTTTCTACAAACACCAAGAGGCAAGTATAAAGATAGGTCTTTTTATAACCTTATCTGCCAAAGTGGATTCATAGAGGTGAGGAAATCCAAATTAAGCTAGCTCCTTTACTCTGGATCATGAACCTCCCAGGGAAGTTCTGGAAAAAAGCCAAGTTCATATAATTCTCCTCCTCTAACTCCTATTTCCAAAATTAAGTATCTTGGGGGTTTTATTTTTATGAAGATGGAAAGTGGGGAGAAAAAGTCTGTGAAGTCACTATAGGTATAGATTTTGCAGTTTTCAGTAATTTTAGCATATTTTTTGATTTTTCCATCTTCAGGCAAAAGACAAAAGTTCTTAAATTACTTATCAATAACCGCTGACCAGAATTTTCATGTAGACAGAGGACCAAAAAGCAAACAAAAGGAAGCAGAGGCAAAAGGAAGGAAGAGGCAAACACCTAGGTTATGGAGAGGAAGTTAGTCACACCCCGAAGCAGGCATTTTCACGGTGGTGCTTCTCTGGAGAACCAGATTAAGTGTCTGATAAACTCATTTTTTTAGGTTCACTCGGGGCCAGGCAGAACGACTCTAATTGCTTTTTGACATAACAACCTTACAAATGACTTCTTTAACCACCGAATCCCCTCTTTAAAGTCTTTTCTGGAAGCTATCTCCAGTCCCTCGGGCCGTCTCCCTGTGTTCCGAGGGTCCCGCTGGTTCCCCTCCTCTCCCGACTCCCTTCCCCAAGGCTATGAGCTGCGTGCAGCGCCACTCGGGACTGTGGTACCCAGAGCGGGGCACGAGAATCCGGCCGTGGCCTGACCAGGGCAGCGTCCGACTGGCCTTTTCCCTCCCTCCCGGCAGCTCCTATACCCTCTTGGGGGGGGGGGGGGTTGTTTGTGTGTTGGCTTCTCTGTCCCAGGGGTGACTCGCTGAGCTAAGCTCCCAGGTCTTTTAAAGGGTGCTCCGGGTGAGATGCAGCTTCTCCTGGGCAACACCCAGGGTCAAGTCGGCAGTTGCGCCTTCACCTCGGTTAACGGAACAAAGCGCGCACCGCGGAGGGCCGGGGCCGGGCGGCGGGGCTGCGGCGGCCCTGCGGCACTGCTCCGAGGGAAGCCCCGGCGGCCGCGGCCTCCGCGCCCTCCCACCGGCTCCTAGGCCCGGCCCGGCCCGGCTCCCTCACAAGTCAAGGGGCGAATCCTCCCTCTCACAGTACAAGTCCCGCCTAAGAGATCCAATGGGGGGGGGGGGCGAGAAGGAAAAGGGGGTTTGCGCGAGCCTCACCAAGTGCAAGGCGCCCCCTCCCCGCGAGCCCCCACACCGTCCCGCACTCAAGTTTCTGAGGCCCTTCCTCCGCGCCCCTCGCGGCGGTCTGCTCCAGACACACGCGCACACACAGACACACACACATAACAGACAAACGTACACAGACACACACACACATACAAACGTACAGACACGTACAGACACACGCACACACACACACACGCCGCCTCTTTCGCGGGCTGATGCGGGGGAGCCGGGGCCGGCGGGGCCGCTCCCCCGGGGCCAGGGCTCATCCTTCTCGCCGCTCATCACAAAGCCGCGGCGGTTCCGTTTGCCTAGACCGGAGCGGGCTTCCCAGCCGGGGCCCGGGGAGGGCGGCGCACCCCGCAACCAGCCCCTCCGTGCCCTGCCCCCAAGCTCCACTTGGCCCGAGGACCCAACGCTCGCCTCTTTCCCGGCCGCGGAGCACGAACGGGCTCGAGCTGTTGGCTCCTTTCTTCCTTTTTTGTCTCCAGCCTCCGACCCTGCTCCAAAGCAGCGCCCTCCACCCCAACGGAAGCCGCGGCGGCTCCCGACCTCCCCCGACCGCCCCGCGGCGAAGCCATGCACCCCCGGCGGCCGCGGAGCCCGCACACCGCGCGGCGCCTGCTAGGCGCGGGGAGCCCGCCGAGGGCTCGCCACTAGCTGAACAGGTGCGATGGGCATCGGCGTTCCGGGCGAGACCGGGGGCAATGCAGCGAAGGGCGGGGAGGGCGGCTCCACAGCCCGCGCCCGGGCCCGGCCGCGGCTCCACCCCCGAGGCGGCGGCCGGGGCCACATGCGGCTCCTCCAGCCGCAGGGCGGACGCGGCCCGGCCGCTCTCGGCGCACGAGCCGCCGCCGGGCTCGGTCCTGCCCCTCGCTGCCTGCCTGGCTCCCCCCGGCCGCGGCAGGGCGCAGGTCCGGGACCGAGCTTCCCGGAGCTGGAAGCTTACCTGAGACCGGGAGGCGGCGGCTTTGCGAGAGCAGCGACAGCTAGGGCAGCGGCCGAGGCTGGAGCGGGCAGCCGGCTCCGAGGCTGGCACGCTAGAGCCCGGGAGGCCGTGGGAGGGAGGGACGAGGCCGGGAGCAACCGCGGGGATGAGCCGGGGAGGCAGGCGGCTACCTACAATCAAGCGTGGGCTGATGGTGACGTCACAATGGCGAGATGGACGAATGGGAAGGCGAAGGATGAATCAACTTCTATGATGTCATGTGTCACTGAGGGCCAATCCTGAGACAATAGAACTTTCGTGATTGTAAATTTGAGAATCCCAAGCAGTCGAGCCGGGGGGAGGGGTGGTCCGCTCTGGTTCACGTGTCTACCATCAGTTTGAGCCGTTTTCTGCCCAATAAGCCTGCGTGAAAACGAGAGTCTGCGCAGTAGCAGCAATGAAGTTCCCGCGGCCCTGAACTCTTTCAGAGGGTCTGAATCCCCAAGAATGCGGGATTGCGTTCCGAGTCCAGCCAGAAGCCGCCCTTGCACTGAGCATGCCCGGCGGGAGGGCAGCCCCACCCCCACCCCCGCCCCCGCGCCCGGCAGCGCCCCGCTACTTCGGGCTTTGAATGAACCTGGAGTCGGCCGAAGCCAAAGGGCTTTTTAATCGCAAAACAAGGACGTCCAGGGAAAGCGCAAACGCACTCAGAAAACGCTGTCTGCCGTTGCCCTGACACTATTGTCGGAGGGGATTTTTTGGCAGACGTTCCTATGTTGGGATGCCTGGGATGCTGGGAGAAGGGTCGCCCTTCTGAGGGGGAATTGGGCCCAGGGTATCTTCTGCTACCACTTGAGTAAATCTCAGCTTCCATCACTTACGGAATTCCGGCTTGCTCTTCTCCATCATCACCTTTCTTTAGAGGTGTCAAAGCCTTTAGAGTTATTTCTCATGTTTCTTTTTAGTTGGGAAGAAAATTAGATTTGGAATCAGAAGACTCGGCTTTTGAATCCTGTCTCTATCACATAGTAATATGCGACCTATTGGACAAGTTAACTTCACTTTTTTCAGGATATTATTAGTGGTATCTTCATTTGTAAAATTCATAGGACTTGCAACATCTGCATTCTAGTTAACCCTAGTTAACATAGGAGCTGAAATAATTCTGGCCTTAGATATCAGATTTGTTACTTGGATAATCAAACTGTCCTCTTCATTATCTATCTCCCTCATTGACAAGCATAGGGCTTTGCCACAAAATAGATGCCTAAATATTCCTCTCCTCCAAACCACTTGAAATACCCAATATGTGACTCTCCTGGATTGTCAGACCTAGGGTGGCCTTTGGATTGGCTCACAACCACTACCACAAGCTGCTCCTTAATGGTCTTGTCCCAACAATCTTCTGCTCTCTATATAAGCTTCCTCATCCTTTTTGATTTCACAGTTTCTCTAAAAGCCTGCTTCTTTACTTCTCTACAGAAATCACTCATTACAACTTATCAACTTATCAACAATCACAGCTTATACTCTCTCCTACTTTGTTCTCAAACTTGTCTCAGAAAGTTATCTCTCTGGACTAGTTCTCTGATGCAATAAACATTAGCCATTTCTACAACATAATTGCATTTTGCTTACTTTGGCTCCAGTCAGAATAAGGGTTCATATATGGAGAAGGAAGGTTTTTGCTTTTGTTATTATAATTGTGGAATGTATGTGGTGGAAAGAATACCTAGGACACCTTTAGCAGACCGAAAGATTTTATTTTATTGATAAGTGTTTTTTATATGATCTCCATTTTCTGAGTAGATCCCTTTCTCTGTCCTACCCAAGAAGCACTTATAACAATAAAAAATAAAGAAAAATCAGAAATACCAATATATCAGCTGAATCTGAGAATACAGTATTTCATACCCATTATCTTGAGGGGGTTGGTTCTTATTGATGTAGTAACAAGTTTAAGCATGAAGTCAATTAAACATTTATTGTAAAGTATCTCTGTGCTAAGGACCATATCCTGAAGATACAAAAACAAAAATGAACCAGTCCCTGCCCCCAAAAAACTTTTATTCTTGAGGGAGAGGAAGTTACAAAATATATGGAGATTAAGTGTAAATATAAAGTCGATAAATTTTAAATGGACAAATTTCAAGAGGATGGTAATAACTAGAACAGAAATGGAGTAAGATGTGGCATCTGAACTGTGCTTTGAAGCAAGTTAGAGATTTAAAGAGGTAGAAGTGAGAAGGGGAGTACATCCTAGACCTGAGAAACCACTTGTACAAGTCAGAGAAAGGAGATAAAATGTACTTACAAGAAATAGCTAATGGACCAATTTGACTGGAGAATACATGAAGAGTAATAGTATGGAATAAGACTTGAAAGTTAGATGTTATTTGAACTGGGGAGCTCTTTAATAAAGGCTGACTAAAATTCTGTATATTATCCTTGAGAGAAACTGTTACAACTTTGACTAAGAGATAGGGATTAAAATTGTCAGAAATATGTTTTAGGATTATTAGCTTGCTGGTCATGTGAAGATATGAAGGATTGTATGACTAGTGTCAGGGAGAAAGGTTAATAAGCTTTTGAAATAATTTCAATGAAAGATAAGGACCTGAACTAGGATGGAGGATGTATCAACGGAGATGAGGTAAATATAAGAAATGTTGTGGCGTAAGATTAACATTGTAACAATTGATTAGTTTAGTAGACTAAAGTTTCTGAATATGTAAAGCACAATAGTAGTCTCATCAATAGTTAATAGAGAAGTTTGGAGGAGGAATGATTTTATTTTTTTGGTAAACATTTGGTAAAATTTCCAATTACATGTAGTTTTCAGAATTCAGTTTTATAAGATTTTGAATTTCAATTTTTTTATCCCTTCTTTCCAACCTCCCTCCCTAAGATAACAATCAATCGGATATAGGTTATACATGTGCAATTATGTAAACATATTTCCACATTAGTCATGTTGTGAAAGAAGAAATGGAACAAAAGGGAAAAACTATAAAATAAAAAGTGAAAATAGTATGCTCCAATCTATATTCAGACTCCATAGTTCTTTCTCTGGAGGTGGATAGCATTTTCCTTCTTGAATTGTCTTGGGTCATTGCATTTCTTAGAAGAGCTAAGTCTATTATAGTTGATCATCACATAATGTTGCTGTTACTATGTACCATGTTCTCACAGTTCTGCCCATGTCACTCAGTAGTTCATGTACTTCTTTGCAGGTTTTCTGAAACCTGTTTCTTATTATTTCTTAAAGTACAATAATATACAATTACATTAATATACCACCCACTATTGATGGGCATTCCTTCAATTTCCAATTCTTTGCCACCACAAAAAGGGCTGCTATAAATATTTTTATCTGTGGAAGTCCTTTACCCTTTTTTAAGATTTCTTTGGGATACAGACCTAGTAATGGTATGGTTGGATCAAAGGATATGTACAATTTGATTGCCCTTAGAGCATTTTTCCAATTGTAACTCTTATCAACAATGCATTAGTGTTGGAGGTATAAATTTTTAAGAAAATATCAGTCTATTTTTAGACATATTGAGTTTGACATGTCTCAAACATCAAGGAACATCAATTAAAATCCAGAAGGCAGTAAAATGCCACTAAAGTTCAGTAGCAAAGTTAAGTTTATGCTCATTGGCTCTTGTGAGATGATGAAAAAATATTAAATCTCAGTGACTAAGCAAGTTATTGGTTGTCATTTTAACAAGGCCCCAAAGGGCATATCAGTATTCTACAGGTAGAAGTGCTTTCAGACTGGATACAATGATTTTGGAGTTATACCTGCAGAGAGAATAACATTGAACCCATCATAAAAGCTAAGGACCTAACAAAGGAAGAAGCAGAATTGAAATGCTTCCCTTTAATTTTTTTTCAAATTGACACAGGTAAGCAGATAAGATATAATATCAGACTCATCAAAAGATAGCTTCCAGTGTTGACCAATTAGTCTGAGAACCATTATATGGCTGTCTTAGAAACTGTCATGTATTATGGTAAACTGCGCATCAAAGAATGTTGAGACCATTACTGTCTATGTTATGTAGCCTGTGTTGTTTACCTTACCACTTACTCATCCCTTGAAATTCCTTCCTTCAGGGGGGTGGCTAGGTGGCATAGTGGATAAAGCACCGGCCCTGGAGTCAGGAGTACCTGGGTTCAAATCCAGTCTCAGACACTTAATAATTACATAGCTGTGTGGCCTTGGGCAAGCCACTTAACCCCATTTGCCTTGCAAAAACCTAAAAAAAAAATCTTCCTTCTCAAATTTAAATTTAGAAAAAGCATAACTAGATTTATTTGGGGGGAGGGGAAGAGCCAAGATGGCAACAGGAGAGGACCTTCTCTTAGTTGCTTTGGAGCAAAACTTATAAACTAAGGACTCTAACTACATTTTCGAGAGATAGGACCCACAGAGGGATCCAGTGAGGCAAAATTCTCCAATCCAAGGTAACCTGGAAAAGAGCCGGAAGGCTTGGCTCCACAGGGTCGGAGGGGTGGCCCACCAGAGGGTGGCCTGCCAGAGCAAAGGAACTTCAGCCTCCCAGAAGCAGCCCCAGGGCACTAGGAGCCGCTGCTCACAGCAGTGGGGGCAGTTTCCTGATCTAGACGCCAGGGAGTACCAGGCACAACTTGGGGGAACAGCAGGGGGACCTCTGTCAGAACAAGCATGTGAAGCCCAGCCCTCAGGACACACAGCAAGCAGCATGGCTCTAGCAGCCCAGATCCAGGAACCAGAAGCAGGCGGAACCAGTAAGCAAGAACTCCCAAGGCATTAGCAAGCTGAGCCTAGGGAGGGGAGTGGAGAGAGACTGCCAAGCTCTGTCCTCTATCCCTGGAGCAGGATTCTGGGGCTCTGACCACATTCAGATCTTGATCATAGTCTAGCCCCCCCCATAGAACAGCAGCCCCCCCCCACCTCAACCCCATGGTAGAGGGGTGTGCTTGTGGTCATTCACAGACCAGGAGGGAAGACAGAGCCTCACACACTGAGATCCTTGTGGGAGAGTCCCAAAAGCTCAGGAAGCACTCCAAAACCAGGCACAGGCTGGGAAAATGAGTAAGCAGAGGAAAAAAGAGGAACACCATTGATAAATACTTTGCCTGTGATCCCAAGAAGGATCAAAACACTCAATCTGAAGATGAGGAGGTACAAGCTCCTGCATCTAAAGACTCCAAGAAAAACAGAAATTGGGCTCAGGCCATGACAGAGCTCAAAAAAGACTTTGAAAATCAAGTGAGGGAGATAGAAGAAAAACTGGGAAAAGAAATGAGAGAGATGCAGGAAAAACATGAAAATGAAGTCAGCAGCTTAGTCAAGGAGATCCAAAAAAATGCTGAAGAAAATAACAGGTTAAAACCCAGCATAGGTCAAATGGATAAAACAGTTCAAAAAGTTATTGAGGAGAACAATGCTTTAAAAAAGCAGAATTGGCCAGATGGAAAAGGAGATAAGAAAGCTCTCTGAGGAAAACAAATCCATCAGACAAAGAATAGAACTCAGGGAGATTGCTGATTTTATGAGCAATCAGGACTCAATACTTCAAAAAAGAATGAAAAATTAGAAGAAAATGTGAAACATCTCATTGAAAAAACAACAGATATGGAAAACAGATTGAGGAAAGATAATTTAAAAATTATTGGAATTGGGGTGGCTAGGTGGCACAGTGGATAAAGCACTGGCCCTGGAGTCAGGAGTACCTGGGTTCAAATCCGGTCTCAGACACTTAATAATTACCTAGCCGTGTGGCCTTAGGCAAGCCACTTAACTCCATCTGCCTTGCAAAAACCTTAAAAAAAATTATTGGAATACCTGAAAGTCATGACCAGGAAAAGAGCCCTGACATCATTTTCAAAGAATTATTACAGGAAAATTGCCCTGATATCCTAGAAGCAGAGGGCAAAATAGAAATGGAGAAAATCCACTGATCTCCCCAAGAAAGAGATCCAAAAAAAAAACCAACCCCCAGGAATATTATAGCCAAGTTCCAGAACTCCCAAGTCAAAGAGAAAATATTACAAAGCAGCCAGAAGGACACAATTCAAATATCGTGCAACTGCAGTCAGGATCACACAGGACTTAGCAGCAACTATATTAAAAGCTCATAGGGCTTGGAATATAGTATTCTGGAAGGCAAAAGAGCTCAGAATGCAACTGAGAATCAACTACCCAGCAAAACTGAGCATCCTCTTCCAGGGAAAAAGATGAATTTTGAATGTTCCTGTTGGAATGGCCAGAGCTGAACAGAAGGTTTGATCTTCAAATACAGGACTCAGGTGAAGCATAGATAGTGGAGGAGAAGAGGAAAATATGAGGGACTTAATGATGATGAACTACATGTATTCCTGGATAGAAAAATAATACTGATAATACTCATATGAACCTTCTCATTTAATAGAGCAGGTAAAAGGAGCTTTTATAGATGAAGCACGGGAGAAAACTGAATTTGAAGATATATTGTGGTGGTTGCTGGGTAAGGGGTGGTATGTGGGTTCGGGGCCAGGGATCTGTCTGCCATGCCACTCAACTACCCTACAGCAGTGTCAGAGTGAAAGGAGAGAGAAAATATAGTTCATGGTAATAGAGAAGTATGAATGGAAGGAGTTATGATCAGCAATGGCAATGGTGGAAAAATATGGAAGTAACTTTTGTGATGGACTTATCCTAAAGAATGTGATCTACCTGTGACAGAGCTGGTGGTGTTGAAACATAGACTGAAGCATTATTATTATTATTATTATTATTATTATTATTATTATTATTATTATTATTATTATTTTCTGGGGGGGTGTTGCAGGGCAAATGGGGATGGGTGGCCTGCCTGGGGCCACACAGCTGGGTGATTGTTGGGTGTCTGAGGCTGGATTTGGACCTGGGTGCTCCTGGCTCAAGGGACAGTGATCTGTCAGGCAACCAGCCACCCCTACTATTATTACTATTTTATTTTATTTTGGGTATTTTTTTTTTGGTTTTTATAGGGCAATGGGGTCACACAGCTGGGTGATTGTTGGGTGTCTGGGGCTGGATTTGGGCTCAGGTGCTACTGGCTCCAGGGCCAGTGCTCTGTCCACTGTGCCACCTGGCCATACCTACAATTATTATTTTTTTTTTTAATTTCAATTTTAACTTTTTCTCTCCCCTTTACTTTATCACTTATGTGGGTCTATATTTTCTTGGGGGGAGAGGGTATTATGTTTATTCTTAAACAAGAATATTTTAGTAATGTATAAAGAAATTATTTGTACAAAATAAGAATAAATAAAAATTAAAAAAGAAAAAGAATAACTAGTTTGGACTTCCCCTTTGCAAAACCAACTATTATCTATAATGGCTATTTTTAATTATGAAAAATGAAATTAAATGTATAAATGCTTGTTGAATTTAGCTTAATTGAATTTGTACTTAAACTATATAGATAAATATATAGTTTTCAATGGCCTGGTCCAACCCTTCCTCCCCAGTATCAGTTTTTACCTATTGTTGTAAATCTTAATATCACTAATCCAAATGTTTTTCAAGTTTCAGAATTATTGCTTGGAATAATGAAAAAAAGATCTAACACTGAGAAATTTGTTATATTGTTGGAGTTGACTCAAGGAAAACAACAAAAAGACTAGTTACAGTATTGTTCTAATTAGCAAGAATTATTTGACTTAATTTTACAGTATGTGTCCAAGGTACACGTGAGAGATACAAGAGACACATTATCTGAGAATGGATTAACTAGACTGCTTGCCTCTGAATAATTAGATTACACAATATTTTAGAATTAGGTATAAAATAGGATTACTATGTAATCCTATGTAGCAATATTACACAATGGTGTGGTACTACAATATACTGACTGTACATGTGATGATATTTGTCCTTTGTTCTCAAAGAGGACCATGACATCATAATATGCAAGTGAATTGGATTTGAGTGAAAGGATTGTTGTGCTAAATCCCCAACCTCATTTTCTCCTCCAAGGTTATCTTGAGTTCAGTGACCACTTATAAAATCAGGAAGACTGAAGACAGCCCTGTTTGTGAAGCAAGCAAGGTTAAGAGACTTTCCCAAGGTCACACAACCAATAAATTGAAAGTTGGATTTGAACTCAGATCCTCCTGACTTCAAAGCCGGCATTCTTCCTACTATATCATCTGGCTGCTCAGTATCTGTAGCAGTATTACTGTGGTGTAGAGTGCTGAGGTGGGCATTCTGGGTTGGAATTCTGTCTCTGAAACTTTTTAGGTATATGACTGGGCAAGTAACTTAATCTCTTACTTGCCTCTAACAATTCCCTAGAATTTATCAATTATATGATAATATATCAATTAACTTTGTTGATAAAGGGAAAGTTCCCATAGACTAAGAAGAGGCATCAACTGTCATATACATTTCCTTTCTTTCTCCTGTCCATTATCTTTCCATCCTTAGTGTCATTCCCATAAGTATTACATGATCTTGTCAGCATGAAAAAAATTTTTTAAAAAAGCCCAGTTCTCTTTAACTCTCAGATGTCGGAGTTTTCCCCCTTCCTTTGCCACTGTGACCTGACTGACTTCCCTGATGTTCCTATCATTTTCCAAGAAACAGCTGTGTCTACATTCAGCTTTCTGTTATGCATCAATTGGTTAACAATTTGTTGACTCTAGGATCTTTTCTTGCCCCATTTAATTCACTGTCACTGGCATCTCCACCAGGCTCTGTATGTATGTGGGGTAGGGTGGGGGATGGGGGGAGGGTTGAAAATGAAGAGTGGATGTAACTCAATTCAATAGTTTACTTAAGTTCTCACTAATTGCATGTGAGCTAGATGCCTAGATTTTCACATATACACAAGGACAAGGAGGTTGAAGTGACTGGCTAAAAAAGATGAAGAGTTTTACCACTGCCTGGGCATTTTTGGACATAGTCAATTTGAGTATTTGCTTTCCTGAACTATATATGTTTGTTGTGAAAGGTTTGTTTTTTAAATTATTCAATTTGATTGTGAATGGTGAGAGGCAGCAAAGATAAAAACATGTTTAAATATAAATTTAAAAACTTATCTAGATTTAGACTTTAAAATAAATTTCAATTTATTTTATCATACTTCTTTGAAGTATGAACATCTGAAAAATATTAATTCTCTTTCTAGAGTATGTTCTGTTTCAAAAGTACAGATGAAGAGGAAAGTCAGTGAATACAAATTGGAAGGAAAAGGAAATTGGGCTTTTGTTTAAAATTGTACAAATTTTTTTCTTCTGCTTTTCCTTCAAATCATTTTTCTTATATACCAAGCACTTTTTCTATAATCTACCATGACAAATCCAAAGCTTAATTTAATTAAATGGCACAATTATTTAAAAATAAGCTTTATTTCTAAATACATCTTTAATTTTCAAGTTATAATTTTACAATTGCAAATAATATATGCTTTTGCATACATTATTTTATTTTTTTCTTTATAATGGTGCTGAGAAATAGGTGGTATCACTTTTTTTTTTTACAGATTAGGAAATTGAGTGACTTCAGACAAATCACTAACCTTTCTGAATTTCAATTTCTTCATTTGTAAAATAAAGTTTGAGAGGCCTTTGGGGTATCATATACACTTTGGATAATCTAGTGGAACTAGGATCAGAATGTTTTTGAGTATATAAAATAAAATACATAGGATTATCAAGGAAACCAATTATACTGTTATATCAAAACATTTTAAAAACATTATTAAAACATTTTAAAAACTAATTCACAAATCCCCTGAAATCTGTCCACAGACTCCTACTGGCAGCTGATTATTAAATTTTTAGTGTTCATATTCACACCTTAGATACTGGCAAGATACAAGTCATAATTTATAATATTAATTGCTTAGATTTAAGTGACAGAGAAAATGTCAGTAATGTAGATTAAACTTAAATGGACACAATTTCCCCCAAAAAAGTAGTTATTTACCAGACCACCTCTGATCTTTGGAATTTATGGACCATAGATTAAAAATCAATCCAAATTATCTAAAATTTCATTTTCCCATCCAAATTTTATGATCCTATGACTTACCCCACATTCCATAGCTATTGACAGGATCAAGGTTAGAACATACTGCTCTTTCAATTTCTCATCCCATTATTTTTTTTGCTAGCTAAACTACACACAAACACACACACACACACACACACACACACACACACACCCCTAGAACCATTAATGCATTTTCCCTTTTTTGTCCCTTTTTTGTCCCCTGATAGATTTTTAGCTTTGACATATAACCAACCTATCATTTGAGGGTATTAAGCCAGAAAAAGGATAGTAAAAATACTTTTGCTTTTAAAAAATACATGCTCCTATATCATTTTTGTTTTAGAACATCAGTTTTTTAAAGTAATGTGTTCTATTTACATGGACATTCTTTATTTTATTTCTGCAGTTAATACAGTATATCATATGAGAGTGTTCCAGTTCTATCATTTATAAAATGAATCCTTTAAAAATAGAATCAAGTTATTAGTCATTCTATGTCAGATAATACCTTGCATGCCTGCATCAATTCATAATTCCATGTTTTATTAGGCTTCTCTTTTGTACACCAGAAATTCTATACTTGCTTCTGTGTATGTCAGAAATTGTTGGTCTAAGCAATCTAAATTAATTTTGAAATGATGCTAAAGGAAGAACAGACATATAGATCATAAGTCATAGAATGCTGGAATTGGAAAAGACTATAATAGAGATTATCTTGTCCAACCTCCTTATTTTACTGATGATGAAACTGGGTTCCAAGAAAGATAAGCTTGACTAGGTGGTTGTAGAGTAGGGATAGGTCAAATGCAATTTTTAAAAATGGAGATGTAATTGAATCATATTGCAACAAAAAGGCATTTATACCTGAAGCACAATTCTGTTCCAAGTAGACACATTACAAGACCCAATTCATCACATTTGAACCTAATAAGCTGGCCTTTTGGTTTCTTGGTATTTTAATATTACCTACTAACTCTTTTGTTCTTTAACCTATTAAAATAACTGCCTTCTCTATCAACTGTGAAATTAAATTTATGAAATATATCAATTAACTTCCACTTTCATCACTCATGGTAATTTTCAAGAGATATGGATTTTAGTCAGAATGTCTGGGTTCAAATCCAAGCTCTGTTTTCTTACTGCCAGTGTGACCTGGAGTAAATCTGTTTCTAGTCTCAATTTTCTTTTCTGTAAACTGATAAAATAAGAATATATATCTTTACAGTTTCTTTTAGCTTTAAATTCTGTTATAATGCTAATATCACATTGTTGATTAAGTCTACATCAATCTACATGTATTTTCTTCATTGTCTCACTTTCTGGTCTTCCTTAATATACTTTAGGAAGAGAACATGTCCTTTTTGGTAGTTTTGGATTATTCAAAACAAGGCGGGTATAACACACACACACACACACACACACACACACACACACACACACACACACACACCACCATTCCCCCCATCCCAAGACACCATGTAACCTTAGATCAGCCACTTGACCATCATCTATAAATTTATTCAAACATTCAGCAATCATTTATAAAACTCCTGTACTAAGTACAAGGTAATAGCTAAGGAAATAGAATTGGGGGAGAAAAGACAAATACAAAAATAAGTCAGGACCTGACCTCAAGGTGTGTTTATACCTACTCTACCTCCTTAAGAGTGGTTATATGAGAATGAAACCAGATCATAGCATTTAGAGCTGAAAAGATCTAGAGATTAGTTTGCCAACCCCCCCACATATATGTGTGTGTGTGTGTGTGTGTGTGTGTGTGTGTGTGTGTTTTACAGAGGTAAAATACCCAGAGAAATGAAGAAATTAAGTGATTTCCTGGCATGAAGATCCTGATTTCAAATCTAGTATTATGTTCTTGTACTGCATATTGCCACTCTGATAATGTGGATGCACTTTTAAAAACTGTCAAATGCAATACAAATATGTTATTTTAATATATAAAATATTTATTCACTAAGTCAATATATGAAGTCAAAAAGTCTATCTCTGCTGTTTTATTGTGAGATATTAGGAGTTTACTCTAATTTTTTATCTGCAAATTCCATTGCGATAGTATCAATACTTCTAAGCCACTAAGATTCCATCACAAGTGCAAACAGTGAAATGAAGTTAGTTTACACTACACCACAGGAAACAGAATGCAAGATTTACATAGCTTTTGATAACTATATCAGCATTATAGCTTCTAAGCCCTGTTTTCATACCAATTTCCATGAGTATAAAACCACTTCATCATATCCAATGGAAGTACTCTCAAGTACACAATTAGGTCTGTTATCTCACTGTATTATCTCTAAAGATGAACCCATCCATACCAGTCCATCCTATGTATCTCTTATCCATATTGTCCTTTCAGTTCGACTCAGGGCGTCCTACAAAAAGAGTTTATAACTAAAAAACAGAAAGGATACAAAACAAAACTAATGCATATAAAATCAGAAGAAGGAAATTAGGGGGAAAATCTTTGCAGCAAATTTCTTAAATAAAAGTTTCATTTCTAACATAGCAAATTGAATCAAATTCAAAAGAATAAGAGCTGTTTCCCAATTGACAAAGGGTCAAAGGATATAAATTGGCAGTTTTCAAAGATGAAATGCTCAAAATCACATATAAATGCACTTTAACAACTTCACACCCATCATCCTCACAAAGCTGATAAAAGAAAAGAAAAATGACATGCTACAGTGACTGTAGAAAAATCTACGTTAATGAACTATTGGTGACACTGTGAATTGGTCTAAGTTGTTCTGGAAATGGATCTGGAACCATATCCAAAAAAGCTATTAAACTGTGCATATCCTTCGATCCAGTGACACCATTACTAGGTCTATAACCCAAAGAGATCAAAGAAGTAAAATATTAATATATACATATATATATGTACAAGAACATTTATAGAAAATCTTTTTATGCTGGCAAAGAAATGGAATCTATGGGCATACCCAACAGAGAATGGATGTATACGATAGGATTCTATTGTGCTATAAGGAATTATTTAGGCAATGATTTCAGAAAAACTTGAGAAGACATATGTATGAATTTATGCAAAATAAAATGAGAGAAACCAGAACAATTTATACAATAATACTGTACAGACAAACAACTATGAAAGACTTGGGAACTCTGATCAATACAAAGGAACTAATCAGTTTTCTGGGGTACTCTTGATAAAACATGCTGTCTTCAGATGGAGAACTGATAGTGTGCTGACTGAAGGATATGTTTTGGGGGAAACATAGCTAAAGTGGAAATTTATTTTGATTGATAAAATTTTAACCTGTTTTTTCCCCTAGCTTTCTCAATAAGTGGGAGAGGAGTAGGTAGAAGGTAAAGAATATGGAACTAAAAAAAAGACCGATTTAAAAAATTTTTTTTAATTCTCATTGATTTTTTTTGTAACTGCCTCACACCTACCATGCACCTCTCCATTTTCTTTGGTGTGAAATCTATTTTCACTTCTTTAGAAATTATGTTTACATGATTAATATAGATCTATGTTTAGCATAATTACACATGTATAGCCTATATTAGATTGCTTACTATAAAGGGGAGAGGGGAGAAAAGGAGGGAGGAAGGAAAATATAAAACTCAAAACTACAAAAAAAAAGATTGGTAGAAAAAAAGGAAAAAAATTCTTTTGTTCCCTATCCCAAAGTCATAAAGCAAACCAGAGGTAGTATCTTTGCCAACATTTTAAAACAGGAGTAGGCTGCTTTCTATGTGATGGGATTTAAGGACTCAAATAGACCCTGTCCAGAAATAGCTCCTTCTCATTCATATGGCTTTTCTTTTTGTCCCCCCCCCAAAATAAATATAGCTTTTCTTTTTGTCCCAAATTTTTATATTAGTCTTTTGGATTAAGGCATGGGGACCTGTTTAAAAATGCAAGTTTTTCTATCAATTAGTACTTTATTTACCACAAATTAATTAAGACTATTACAAACCAATATATATAGAACACAATCTTATTGGGGGATCAGGGATTAAGGATAAATCCAATTCATGGAGGCTAAATTTAGGGAAAGCACCTTAAGTGGTCTCTCAATTCAAGATAATCATGAAGATATAGGGCCAGGGAAGAGGATATTAATTGGCAGAATGGATAGTGTGCTGAGCTGGAATTAGAAAGACCTTGTTCAAATCCAGTCTCAGACATTTACTTAGCTATGTGATTCTGAGTAAGTCACTTAAACTCTTTCTGTCTTCCTCATTTGTAAAATGGAGAGACTGAAAGTACTTATCTCCCAGGATTGTTATGAGTATAAAATAGTTGTAATGAGCTTTACAAATCTTAAAGCCAATACAAATTATTAGAATTCTCTGTTAGAATGGTTCCTGGAGGAGGAGCCAGCAACTAATTTGAACTAAATCATATTTTGCTAAGGGCTGGGCCTAATTTGACTTTCTTGGTTTGGTGAGAGAGCTTGTTGGGTGTCCAGAGGCCTTCCTGGAGACTTGTGATGCTCTTCAGCAAATCGCAACACCCCATGTGCTTCAGCTGATTCATATAAAAAAAAATGATTATTTTTTGACCCACCTCCAAAGTGTTTTTGCATCACAACAGTAGATGTGGAAAACACTTCAAAATGCTAGAGAAATGTAAAAATTCTCTTTAACTAGTCCTAAGTTAAAGAAAAATCTAAACACAACACAGATTCATTGTCCCTTTATGACTCCCAGAAAATTATATGAACCCTAAACAAAAGGATAGATTAAAAACTAAAAGATTCATATATAATAAAATTGTAAGTTTATAATTAGAAGAGACCTTAAAAGTAATCTAGTCCAATCTCTTTATTTTACAGATGAAGAAACTGAGACTCAGAGAGATTTCATATTAAACCTTTTCTCTCTTTCATCTTTTGCAGTCTTTGAGATCTGACTTCCTCCTGTCACCCTTTCCAACCAGTATTGGTTTTACTTTCACTTATCTCCCCCTTTCCCTTCATTGGTCATGGTGGTAGAGTGAATAATGCTTATCTCTCTTACCGCTATTATATTCATTCTATAGCAACCTCTCCTTTTTTGAAATTCATTAAATCCAAATTTAACACTCAGGCAAGATTTTTATAATTATTACCTACTGATTCTGAGAAAATTCTCTCTCCATTCCCATGAATTCAATTCTGGCTCAAACCTCACTCCTTCATTCACTCTCCTGAGCTTCAGTCCTGAATAACCAATTGCCTGATAATAATAATCTTGGTGCCATATCAGAATCCTCTCTCTTGCTTACTTTACATAATCAATCTGTTGACAAACTTCATCATTCCTTTCATTATAATTTCTCTTGAATACATTCCCTTCTAACTTTTCACATAGCTATAGCCTAATTAGCCTAATTCATTTCTCTAAGAATAGCTTTCTAATTATTCTCACTGCCTCATGTCCCCTTGACTACTATCCAACTTTCAATAAGCTGCTAAGATTTTCCTGAAGTATAGGTCTGACCAAGTTACCTGCTCCCCACCCAGGGTCAAATATAAAGGTCTTTATTATATAATACTCTTCAAAAGTTGGTCCCTTCTAACATTTCCAATCTTTTTTATATTCTACTCCTTTCTATTATACTCTACTATGCAAATTATCTACCTTGAACTAGAATGTTTTCTTACCCAATCTCAAACTTTTAGAATCCCTAGTTTCCTTTAAGACCTACTTCAGGTGGCAACTCTAGCCTTTCCTGGTATCCTTATCCATCTGTTCTTACTTTGCCCTCTATGGTTACCTTTCATCAATTCTTCATGCCACTTATATGTTAAATTTCTTACATATTTTCTTCTTGTTTTACAGGACAGTTTTTTTTTTATTATGAGATACCTTATATTCTATTTAAAAAATTTTTTTTGACTTTTATATTTCTTGCTGCCTCATGGAATCATTTGCTTCTATTTGGTCCACTTGAATTTTCAGGGAGTTAAGTTTCTTGGACATGATTTTGTACAACTAGTGCCAAATCCTTAATTCCTTTCCAAATTCTTTCTTCCATAGGTTTCATTTCTTTTCCAGTTTTCAACTTTAAAAAACCCCAAAACAATATCTTGGCTTTATCTTTTTCAGGAATTCTGTCTGGGTTTTGGCACCCACATTTTTTTTTTCCTGATGCAATGCTTGTAGTTGTTTTGGAATCATTCCCTTCTGATTGTGTCTTGAGAGTCCTTGCCACCATGATAGCTCCTCTATGGTGGAGTTCTTTTTGTTGTTGTTTGCCCATTCTTCCTGGCTTTGGATTAATGTTAAAAGCCAAGTTCTGTTGCATTTCTGGAGGGACAGTCTAGACTCATGCTGCTGCTTTCTTAACTTTTTTTATGTTATTCCAGAGTCTCAGGGATAGGCTGAAGACCTATAAGTTTTCAGTGTTCTCAAAGTGGTCTGATCTAGGACAAAGTCTGAATGCTGCCTCCCTGGTCTGAGCTCTGCAAATTCCTGACCTGGGTTTCCATCTCAACAAGAGTTACACTGCTACTGAACTCTGCCCCACTTAGCCACCTGGAAAGCTCTGTAGTCTCAGAGCAATAGAATTGTAGGCACCTTTTGGTCCAGATTTTTGCCCTGTTATTCCTCTGCAGGTTGGACTAAATGTTTAGAAGTTGTTTGGATTGCAGATACCTGGCAAGATATCTTGTGGTTTACAGCCCTCAAGTCACTCTGGCTTTCATCAATTAGCCAACAAAAATAGTTCCCAGGCCAAGTCCCACTTGGTTCTTGTTTGTGTCCAGATTGACTAAGAGTGAATGTAAATAGAAATTGTTTCTGCTTTTGGCCAGAAACCCTGAGGGTCTTCCCTTCCAAGACTGATATTTTTTAAAAACTAGGTTAAAGAAGTCATTCTCTGTCTCATTTTCTTTCTCAATTATCTTTAATCGCTGAATGGACATTGCCTCAGTCAGATAAAGCTGTTAAAGACCTTACCTTAAAAAAAGCTAGCATCTCCTACTGTATCCAGGACCATCTCCACTTGTCCTGATCCATATCTGGCCCCTGGACCCATCTGGCTGGAGAAAAGTGAGGCTGGTAATTTGGATAATCCTCCCTCACTTAAATCCCAATTCATTTGTATGTCATGGCATCACATTCCCAGTACCAAGGTCCTTTTTTTTTTTCAGGGTCCTTTTCAAGAATGAAGGACAAATAACAACCAGCTAGATGTTAAAAGACCCTGCTTTCTCAGTTAACAACTTTAGCAAAGTTGCAGTCACATAAATCATCACCAACAATATATTACATATATTTATTTATTTATTACAACAAAGTCCAGGAGCAAGAGGTGGCAAAATTCCATTTAAAATAATTGTAGATAACATAAAATACTACTGCCAAGAGAAATCCAGAAACTATTTGAACACAATTAAAAAACACTTCACACACACACACACACACACACACACACACACACACACACAAAGACACATACAAAATA
Organism: Macrotis lagotis; assembly: GCF_037893015.1. Lineage (NCBI taxonomy): Eukaryota > Metazoa > Chordata > Mammalia > Peramelemorphia > Peramelidae > Macrotis > Macrotis lagotis. The sequence goes on from NC_133662.1 coordinate 35,973,486, forward strand.
AGAGCTAAACAATGGGAAAATATCAGTTGCTCATGGGTAGATCAAGCTAATATAATAAAAATAAGTCTACCTAAATTAAATTATTTATTCAGTGTCATATCTATGGGGGGAGATGTCACAATTAATGAGCCTCCTCCCTATCATTCAAGGTCTGCTCTAAATGTCTTACCTGGGTTCTTGCTAGAATTAAGAATTCTAGCTATGATGTAATTACTGGCTCTGTTCTCTCTCTGCTTTTGCCCAAGGCATCTTTTGGTCTCCTGCTAGCAGTGCTCTCTGTTCCTGATCTAAGTGAAGTCATCCTTGACCTTTAACTTTTATGTGAAGATCCAGGTCTGGCCTGCCTAGAGACTTCAGTACCTGAGGACTTCCTTGATAGCCAAAAGTCCTCTAACAAACAAGTTTATAACTTAATTATAAGTTCTAATTGTCCTTGGTGGTGTCAACTTCTGACATCCAGACCTATTTCAAACAGATTCAATTATCTGAGATCATTTATTTCTCCTCTCCTATATAAAAGAAAGTGTGTCAAATCTCTCCTTGCTGCAATATCTCCCAACTCTCAGCCCACTGTGTCATCACAGTGTCCGATAAAATGCTTACTTGCCTGGGAGAGAGCCTGTGTCTTGTGAATTCTTTCTCAGACATCCAATGCCAAACCCTAATATTTTCAGATGCAAACTTCAACAATACCAATAAAATTATCAAAATAATTATTTTATAGAGCTAAAAAAATAGTAGCAAAATTCATCTGGAGGAACAAAGGATCAAGAATGTCAAGGGAATTCATGAAAAAAATACAAGAAAGATGGCAATGAAGGTACCAGATCTAAAACTGTATTATAAAGCAGCAGTCATCAAAACTGGCACCGGCTAAGAGAGTGGTGGATCATTGGAATAAATTAGGTACAAAACAAACAATAGTAATGTAGCTTCTGGGATAAGAATTCACTATTTGACAAAAACTGGGGGAAAACTGGCAGAAACTAGGCATAGACCAATATCTCACGTCCTATCACAAAGATAGGTCAAAATGAGTACATTATTTAGATATAAAAGATGATGCATTAATCCAGTTAGAACAAGGAATAGTTTTATCTGTCAGATCTATGGAGAAGAAGAGGTAGAGAACATTATAAAATGCAAAATGGATAATTTTATTTACATTAAATAACAAAGTTTTTTCACAAAAACATTGTAACCAAGATTATAAGGAATGCAGAAAGCTAGAAAACAATTTTTATAGTTAGCATTTTTGATAAAGGATTCATTTCTAAAATAGAACTGAATCAAATTTATAAGAAAACAAGTCATTAACCAATTGAGAAATGGTCAAAGGATGTGAAAGGACAGTTTTTAGATGATGAAATTAAAGTTGTCCTTAGTAGTATGAAAAAAATACTCTAAGTCATTATTGATTAGAAACATTCAAATTAAAACAAATCTTAGGTACCACCCTAATCCTATCAGATTCCCTAATATAACAGAAAATTAATAAGTGTTGGAGGGGAATGTGGAAAACTGGGACACATGCATGTTGCTAGAATTGTGAACTGATTCAATCATTCTGGAGAGCAATTTGGAACTGTGCCCAAAGGATTATAAAACTCTGTATAGCCTTTGATTTAGCAATACTGAAACTAGCTCTGTATCTCAAAGAGAACATAAAAAAGGGAAAAAGACCTATAAGTACAAAAATATAGCAGCTCTTTTTGGTAGTGACAAAGAATAGAAATTGAGAGAATGCCCATCAATTGGGGAATGATTGAATAAATTATGGTATATGAATGTGATGGAGTATTATTCTTCTGTAAGAATTTATGAGCAAACAGACTTCAGAAAAGTCTAAAAAGACTTGCATGAACTGATGCTAGTTCAAGTGAGCAGAATCAGAAGGACATTGTACTCTTAGAAATAGCAGCATTGTGTAGGATCAATGACTCAGTTCCTCTCAGAAGGTTCAAGGAGCAGACAATTCTAAAAGACTTGTGATAGAAAATGCTATCCACATCCAGAGAAAAAATTATGGAGTCCAAATTCAGACCATTGCATATTATTTTTTCTTTTTTTTCTTTCTCATGTTTTCCCTTTTGTTATGATTCTTGTTTCACAAAATGACTAATATGTAAATATGTTAAATATGATTGTACATACTTAATATATCAGATCACTCACTGTCATGGGGAGGAGGAAGGGAAGAAAGAAAAATGTGGAACTCAAAATCTTACAAAAAAATTTAAAACTATTTTATTTGTAATTGGAAAAAAATAAAGACCCTGCTTTCTACCTGAGATCTGGGACATACTACTACTACTACTACTACTACTACTACTACTACTACTACTACTACTACTACTACTACTACTACTTACTACTACTACTACTGCTTTTGTCTGCTTCAGCTGGCTTCTGAACTTTCTTTGTTCGCTTTTTCTGTTTTCTATACAGTATTCTTTCTGTCTTCTCCCCATTTCTCCCCCCCACCCCTGCCTCATTCTTACACTACCCTAGATCTGTGATCAGGGACTGGGTAATGGTTGACAAAACTGCCATTTGGTTGACTTTCCCCAGTTGCAGTGCCCCGTGTGGGTCTGGGGGATGCTCTGATACAGTCTAAGACCTTTACTTTCCCTTGGGCATAGTCTCTGCCTGGCCACTGGAGTGCTCCACATATACTGTTCTCCTGAGCTTGATTGGTCTCCAGATCGATATATAAGACTTTCCTGTGTCTCCTTATGACTCACTGTGATCTTTTTCTGGATTCCTCATCATTATTTAGTCTGTTGAGAGGAGTTTGTGAAGAGGATTTCCTGCATTACTTCCTCTGACTCTACCATGTTGGATATGTCTCCATATGGTTTACCCTCTTATATGGAGAAATGATACAGATAGCCCCTCAGAATTTTATCATCATCAGGGATTATAGAAATCTAATTATCCAGAGAGCTTAAGTGTGATTCTGTTGTATTTGATCTTCTCAAAATATTGGAATGAGTGGGGAAGAGTGATGCACTGAAAAAAGGGGAAAGGGAGAAGAATGGGGAAAGTTATCACACATGAAGAGAGTTTTAGCTGATTACATCTGAACCTTGTCATTTAAACTGCTTAAAATGGAAGTTTGCATATATTCACAGTTGAACTTAGAAAAACATCTTATTCAACAGATAAATAGGAAGAAGGGGGAATCAAGTGAAAGGGAAGAATAAGTGGGAGGGCAGATTAAAGAGTCAGAAGCAAAATGGATTCTTAATGATTAAAAGAAAAGGTAAAATAAGAGAATGGGCTGGAAGGAAATAAACAGTAGACAATCAAAACTTTATATATGAATGGGATAAAGACATGAATTCACTCATAAAAGAGAAAAAGAAAAGTAGAAACTAGAATCCAAAAGCCAACTGTTTAAAAGAAATACTCTTGAAATAGAAAAATACAGAGTTACAGTAAAGGACTAGATCAGAAATTATTATACTTCAGTTGAAGTAAAATAGGCAGAGGTAAAGTAAATAATAAATAAATAAATAAAGTAAATAAATAAATAAATGGGCAGAGCAATAGCAAAAATTGACTAAAAGAAAAGAGAGAAGGGGGAAATGATAATTTTTTAAAAAAAGGTACCATGGACAATTAATGTCAATATTAAAAACTTGTTGACCAGAGTTCAAATGCTGGCTCAGACACTTACTAGCTGTTTAATGCTGGGAAAACCATTTAACATCTCTTTGCCTCAGGTACTTACCTCCTAGGATTGTGGTAAGGATCAAATTAGATAGCTAATATAATAATTAGGAGAGAAATAATATCAATAAAAGATAGAAAGAGTAAATCAACCAATTGGATGCACATCTAAAAAAATAAAGAAACCAAGAAAACCAACAAATTATGACCTTCCCCAATTAAACACCAAAATAGAAATCCTGAAAACCAAAGAAGAGATTAACAAAATTGAAAATAAAAAGATAAGTTATTATACAATTTGACTAAGAAAAAGAAAACAAAATTACCATAATTAAAATGAAAGAGAATTTATAACTAATGAAGATAAACAACAGCAATTAGAGCTATTTTGCCAAACCATATGCCAAGAAAACTGACAATATAAATGAAATAGATGAATATTTACAATATTCTGTTTATATATGTATAAAATAAAAATAAAAATTTCTCAAATGAACAGAAGAGGAAATGGAATACCTAAATAACCTTATCTTAAAAAAAGAAACTGAACAATCCATAAATGAATTCCCAAACGGGGAAAAAACCAGAATCCACATGGACTTATAACTGATCATTCAAAGACCAAATAATACCAATAACAAATTCTAACATTAATATAGTTATTTTTTAAAAAATTAAGGAGTCCTAGCAAATATCTTCTATGTCACAAATATGGTCTCAATACCTAAACTGGAGAAAGTCTAAACAAAGAAAGAAAACTGCAGATAAATATCTTAATGATTACTGATAAAAATTTTAAATAAAGAAGATTATAGTAATATTATCACCAAAGATCATACACTGTGACCAGGCTGCAGGGTTGGTTTAATACTTGGGAAACTAAGTATGATTGACATATGAATACCTAAAGCAACAACAATTATATGATTATTTCAATAGATGCAGAAGCATTTGACAAAATATAACATTGATTCCTGTTAAAAAAAAAAAACACCGGGGCGGCTAGGTGACGCAGTGAATAAAGCACCGGCCCTGGAGTCAGGAGTACCTGGGTTCAAATCCAGTCTCAGACAATAATTGCCTAGCTGCCGGCCTTGGGCAAGCCACTTAAACCCCATTTGCCTTGCAAAAAAAACCCACCAGAAAGCAAAGGAATAAATGGAGCTTTCCTTAAAGTGATAAGTAGAATCTAACTAATTATCAGAATTTCTGCAAATCTAGGAGAAAGAAGTTAAAAAGAGAAATTCATTTAGAATAAAATACATGGGTGTCTGCCTGCCAAGACAAGCACAGGAACTGAATGAACACAATTACATTCTTCATGCATATAAAGACAGATCTAAGTAATTGGAGAAATATTAATTGCTCATGAGTAGGCGAGCCAATATTGTAAAAATGATAGTATTGGAGAGCATTGTGGGAAACAACCATGGTCTGAGACACCCTTACCTGTCACCTGGGCTCCTGGCAGGGCGGCGGCCGGCGGCGCCTCCAGCTTCTGGCCCAGCCCGTGCTCCCCTTCGGCCGGCCCATCCCGCTGCGTGCTGCGTGGCTGCCCCGGACCCCCAACATGATCCATTTCATATTGCTGTTCAATCGACAAGGGAAATTAAGACTGCAGAAGTGATATACTACACTCCCCGATAAAGAGAGAAAAAAGATCACCCGAGAAATTGTACAGATGATTCTGTCTCGTGGTCAAAAGATGAGCAGTTTTGTTGACTGGAAGGATCTAAAAATTGTTTATAAAAGATATGCTAGCTTATATTTTTGCTGTGCAGTAGAAAATCAGGACAATGAACTGTTGACGCTAGAGATTGTACATCGTTAAGTGGAATTACTAGACAAGTATTTTGGAAATGTCTGTGAACTGGATATTATATTTAATTTCAAAAAGGCATATTTTATCCTTGATGAGTTTATAATTGGAGGAGAAATCCAGGAAACCTCAAAGAAAACTGCTGTCAAGGCTACAGAAGACTGATATGTTACAGGAGACAATGGAAGAATATATGAGCAAGCCTGCATTTTAACTGAAAAATCTACTTGGCTATATGTCTTAAATCTGCAAAACTTCAGCTGGATGTGGTTCTGTTCTGATGTGCCAGAGTCTTATGCCAAAAATAACTTAAATGGATTTTGCATGTAAACCTTCTTGAATACTTTGGGATACGGTGTTCAACTAGCAAGACTTAAAAATTATAGCATATTTGTAATAGGTGCATATATAAATGCATATATATGTAGATATATTAATTATTCTTTGTGCATCTTAACTATGAAACTTAACAACCATAATTCAGTGGACTGCATATTTTGTTTGTATAATTATTTTTCCAGCAAACTAATAATTTTAATATATTTTTGAGAAATGAATGATGCTATATTTTTGCTAGTATCCTCAAAGGACAAATTTGCCATTACTTTGTAAAAAAAATATTGTGAATGTACTGCTGCCTATTTTGGACTAAAATAATTTTTTTTCTAACTACATAGTTCATTTTTATTGTGATTTCATAATCTGTCAAAGTAATATAAAAGGTCAGTTATTAGATAATTATAGGCAAAGTGTGTATGTGTTTGTGTGTATCCCCCCCATACATATATATGTGTGTGTGTGTATGTGTGTGTGTGTGTGTGTATACACACAACCCCATATGCACAACACTTCAACACAGCTTCAGTCTATTATAACTGGCTTGATTGTCTTATCTTGAATTTATTATTCAGACTTGACTTTGGTAAAATAACAGCAAGGATGAAACACAACTACCTATCATTCAAAACAAAAGCAAATCTTCAGGAGCAGCTGTCTAGTATGAAATTATTCTAATAAAATTTTGGCAGTCAGAATTGTAAAATATAAAATTATCAACTTTTTTTGTCAAAAATCACAGATTTTCACATTAAAAGGGAGTGAGTTTACTGGCCATTTAGTCCAAATTTAGTAATTTATAAGAATGTTTTGGGGCAGCTAGGTGGCGTAGTGGATAAAGCACTGGCCTTGGAGTCAGGAGTACCTGGGTTCAAATCCGGTCTCAGACACTTAATAATTACCTAGTTGTGTGGCCTTGGGCAAGCCAATTAACCCCATTTGCCTTGCAAAAACCTAAAAAAAAAAAAGAATGTTTTTTATAACTTATTTGTTTCACAACTCAAATGATCTGACTGACTTCCTTTGAGAGATGTGATAAGATGATTCAGCTATTAGCCACAGTATAATACCCTGGGACTTCAAGCAATTATTGCTATTGACTGTGGTGTCAACACTTCTTTCTTTGGATGCACAGAGAATTCTTGTCCATTGAAATGAGACATCTGCATACTCAAGGGTAGGAAAGTCTCTAGTTAGTAAATATTTTGTAATTTTCAGTCACAATTTTCTAATGCCTTATAGGACTTTTCAGCATTTTAGTTTGCATCGAGCATTTTCCTTAGTACCTGGACAGTGTTAGTCTGGAGGTCTAAGTTCACTCATATTGCAGTGATTAGAAGAACAATCTTGGTCAATTTTCCTAGGAGATGAATCTGCCTACTATGTGGGTGTCTTTAGGAAATTTTGAAGGGATGACTTCTGAAGGAATTTACTAACACTAAAAATTACTTTTTGTCTGCTTTAGTAGACATGCACACATTTTTTACACAGATTCCTGGTTGATAAGACTAAATAGGTGAATCAATACATTTTTAAGATTTTTCCCTCAAATTAACATTTATAAACATTATACTCATTAGGACCAGAAAATGCTGATTTTTTTTTGTATCTCTTTCCTTGAGTAATCACTTAACTTCAATCAAGATATCAAGTTGAAATTTTGCTTAATCTGTTTTTAATCACTTGATGTACTTGGAGTATCCATTGTCCAGTTTTATAGTTAAACTCATCATCCAGGTCTTCACTACATAAAGAAAATAAAGATGAAGTTTAAAAAAAACAAAAAAATGATAGTATCAAACAATTATTTTCCTAGAGCTAGAGAAAATAGCAAAATTCATCTAGAAGAGCAAAAAAGTCAAAAAATTATCAAGAGAAGCAATGGAAAAATGGGAAGGAAAATGAGGATTCTATCAGTTCTAGATCTCAAACTATACTCTAGAGGTATAATCATCAAAACAATTTAGCTCTGGAAAAGAAATTGAGATTGATTGGTGGAAATAGATTAAGCACACAATATACATTAGAAAATGAGTACAATAACCTAATTTCTGAGAAACTCAAAGATCCCAGTTGGGGGCAAAAGCTTACTATTTGACTAAGACTGTTTGGGAAAACTGTAAATTATTCTGGCAGAAACTAGATATAGATCAACATCTCACTGCATACATGAAGATTAACTCAAAATGGATATATGAAACAACTCTAATATCAGATCTCTTAAATTCAGTGTATTTGAGTAGCTTAAAATAAGTACTGTTTATATGCATTTAAGTCTTATTGTATATTCAAAGAAACGCAAAAGCAAAAATCAATATTTGATCATGCAGTACTGCCAATGACAACAGACAACACTAATCAGAATCTCCTACAATGGTTGAATTGTATAGCTCTTCAAAGTTACTTCAAAATGCATACAGCTTTCCCTGATATTTTAAAATGAACATAAAAGGCCCTCTAACTATGCAGATTTAAAGTTACACATATAGAAATGCTAGTGTGTTTTGCTTTCTTTTTTTTTAACAGCAATCAGTGTTATATTTCATCAAAAGCTTCTGCATCTATTGAAATAATCATATAATTTTTGTTGTTTTAGGTATTCATATGTAACAGATGCCCTTATGTTGTGCTGTATCCTGTGTTTTTGTGGGACCATTCCATTCAGGAACAAAGAACACCATGATTCCAATCCATGTGTATAACCCTTCCCTGAAGTTTGTGTATGTTGGATATTGTGGTGTTTTAGATCACTGTACAGAAGAGAGAATTCAAACAAAATACTGCTGTTCAGTTTTGAATGTGCAATTTGAAATTACTCAAATTTAAAATAAATTACTGGACTGTGGACATATCCTGTAAAAATGGTTATATGATATAGACAAATATAGGTGATAGCATAAACAAATAAGAGGAAATAACTGAATGCTGGTGAGACTGGGAAAACAGGTACATTTATGCACTGGTGGAGCTGTGAACTAGTCAACATTCTGGGAAGTAATTTGGAACTAGGCTCAAAAATCTCGCTAAACTGCATTCAGTTTGATCCAGCAATACTACCCAGCTATATATTTATAGCATCTCTTTTCTTGTGGGCAAAAAAGCGGAAACTAAGAGGGTGCAATTGGGGAATATGTGAATCAGTTATGGTACATAACTGATGTCATACTATTATTCCTAAGAAACAATGAAGGAATGAGGAAAGGAGGTCAATAAGCATTTTTATAGGGTTTTCTTTGTGCCAAGCATTGTGCTAAAAGCTTTACAAATATTAAGGTACGTGCTGCTATTCCTATTTTACTTTTGAACAAAACCAGGGTCACACAACTAGTGTGTATGATGTCACATTTGAACTTATATCTTGAATCCAGGCTCCCAATATTCTTTCCTGTGTACCACACCAAGGAATACTTTTATGAATTCTTGCAAAATGAAGTAAATAGAACCAGAACAATATACAGTAACAGTAATGTTATAAAGATAATCAACTTTGATTTATTCTGATCAATATAATGACTAGCTACAGTTTAAAGGATTCATGATATCTACAGCCAAATGGAGAACTGACAGAACTTAGTGCATATTGAAGCTTCTTTTTTCTTTTTTTGGGGGGGGGTGGGGGAGGTATGGCTAACATAAGAATCTGTTTTGCATAACAATACATATTTGTAATGGATTTTGTTGTTCTTGTCTTCTTATTTGCTTGGGTGTTTAAAGAATTTGGAACAAAAAATTGAATTTTATAAAATGTTTTATAAGCTCCCTGGCAGTTTGAGGGGCCTGGTCATGTCATTGATTCATTTGTGATTTTCCTGGGACAGCTAATTTCAGGACAAGGAAGGGTTCTAATAATAGTTCATATTTATATGTTTGCCATTTGATTTACATAAATTGTCTTTTTTAAATCTTGATAACCCAAGAAGTTAAAAAAATCCTTGGCTCTTGAAACTTCTTTCCTTTCCAGTGAAAACTTTCCTAACTCTTCCAATTCTTAGTGTCTCTGTAATTATTGTATATTATTTCTAAACAACATACCAATACCTTATCAAATTACTTTTATAGAATTTGAAAAAATTATCAAAATTCATCTAGAGGTACAAAAGGTATAAAAGAATATCCAGGGAATCAACATGCTAAAAATGGGAAGGGGCCACCTCTCAAAATATACAACAAAGCTGTAATCATTAAAACATTTTATACTAGGTAAGAAATGGGAGACAATGACCAAAAGAATTAGGCATACATTACACAGAAGAAAATGAACACAATATCCCAACATCTGATAAACCTTTTTTTAAAAAAAAAAAAGTGTTTTGCAAGGCAGTAGGGTTAAGTGGCTTACCCAAGGCCATACAGCTAGTTACTAATTGCCTGAGGCTGACTTTGAACTCAGGTATTCCTGACTCCAGGATCAGTACTTTATCCACTGCACACCTACTTCTGATAAACTCAAAGATCCCACCTGTTTAGCCAAATCTATTTGTAAAACTGTAAATTATTCTGGTAGGAATCAACAGTTGCCTTATACAAAAATAACACAAATCGTGTTGTAGTCTTCCAGTAAAATGTGAACTTGAGAGTGAAGACCACCCCAGGGCCTAGAGCAAGGGTTCTTACCATACATGAATCTGAATATAACTGGTTTCTTTTGGAATCCTATGTTCTTAATTGTGTGAATGAGCAAGTAGGGTTCATGAGACTTGAAGGAGTCCATGACACATATCACTTAGTCCTCTGTCATTCAGTGCAACGTCTCTACTTTTTAGAAAAGGAGGAAACTCAGGGTGGGAGGTAATCCACTTGCCCAGGGTGGCACAGCCAGTGCAGTTTCTCAGCAAATATTTTAATTCGGGTCTTGCAGACTCCAAGTTCAGCCTTCTCTGCTTAACAATAAATGCATGCAGGTGGAGGTAGGAGGGAGCATCACCATTTTACAGATAGGAAGCTGACCCCGTCTGATTAAGTTCAGTGGCTTTTTTGATGCCGAGCATCCAGGCCCGCTTTTATAGCTTTGTCTCCACCGAGATTTTTGGTTAGGAAAAGGTGAACCCTTCAGAAGGTGGGACTCGAATGAAGTCAAACAAGCCCCTGATATGTGCGCCAGCCTCCGCGCCCTGGGAACGAGCGGTCTCAGTTTATTTTTGCTTTGTTTTGTCGGGTTTTGTGGCGTTTTGGTTGTTTTTTTTGGGGGGGGGGGGGTGCGTCCGATCTTCCGGCTGCTCCGAAAGGGCTGGAGGAGGCCATAGCATCCCAGAAGAACCAGGAGGCCGCCCTCCTCCCTTCCCCTCCGCCTCGCCCGCCACAAGCCCAGAGGACCAGCGGGGCGCGGGGACCGTTAGACCGACAGCCTCCTGCTGCGCAGGCGCGCGGGCTGACTCCCTGCCCCCTCCCCTCCTGGGCCTCCAGCCGCGCCGAGCTCCCGCGGTCACCCCATTCATCCCTCCTCGGTGACCACCAATCAGCGCCCACCCGGCGCTCCCGCATCGGCCGACGGGGCGGGGCCTCCACAAGCCCCGCCCTCCGCCCCTGTTTCTCGCGGCCCCGCCCGCCGGCGCGGCGGAGTCATTCCAGGGCAATGACTGTCCGGGGCCCTCGTCCCCGCGCCGACCCTGCGTGGGGGAGGAGTCCTCGAGCCCAGCGCCTTGGGGCGCGCCTTCGGGCGGGCGCTGTGGAGGGAGCGTGAGGGCGCTGCAGGAAGGGAGAGAGGAAAGAGAACGTGCCCGCGCCGCGCTGCCGGGCCCCGGGCCGCAGCCCTGATCTGGCCCAGTTACAGTGTCTCGGGCGGGCGGCGCCGCTCCTGGCCGCCCGGGCCCGGCCCCGATTGCCACTGACAAACCCTCAAACGCGAAGGCCGCCCCGTTGTAAAGAGTGTCCCTCTTTGTTTAGTGGCGGCGTGTAGAGACTGGCTCACCCCTTCTATGTTTGTCCTTGTTACATCAACTGGCCTGGCCCAGGTCTAGACCAGTGTAGCCCGGACCCCGAAGTCCCACTGGATCTTCCAGCCTAGGACGCCTTTGTACCCAGGCCCCTTAACTGCCTTTTCGGCTTTCTAACTCCAGATTCCCCGCCCTCAAGCACCCTGAGATGCTATGACGCCGACCTCCCTGGCATAAGGCCTCCACATCCATGGAGCCAGGACCCTCGTTAACTTTTTTTGTACCCTTAGCGCTAAGCGCCGTGCCTCCAACGTGATGTGTCTTCGGTCATTTCAGCCGGTCCGACTCGGTGACCAACGTGGACTCCCCTTGGAGTGGTTTACTAGTTTCTTCAGAGTTAAGTGACTTGCCCAGGGTCACCCAGCTAGGAAGTGACTGAGGCAGATTTGAACTCACCAAGCTGTCTTCCTGATTCCGCCTTTACACCTAGCTGGCACCAAGTAAATGTAGCTTGCTTTTTTTATTGGTTACCTTCTCCACTCAGAGAGATCAAAACAAAAGTCCTTGATTTCCCTTACATAGGAGTATTTGTTTCCACAATCTCTATGAAGTCTAGTATACATGAATTATGAGGCTGTTATTAACCAAAACTTTATAAAACTTCAGAGATGGCAGTGAGTCTTAGGCAATCTTACCAGTAGGTAGGTCAAACAAACACGATGACTATATCTTGAATTTCCAGATCATTGTTCTACTCCATTCATCTATGGAGACTTGACTCCAAAGTACCAATCTTACCTTCTCTAATTGAAGAAATGCTTTTAAAAAAAATGAAAAAAAACAAGCAAACAAAAAAAAATCTCAGAGTTGAAGGATTCAGGTGCAGAGCCTAGATCATGAAGAGGCTGAAGTGAAGCTCTAGAGATGGCTGGATCAGGCCAAGCAGTAAATGAATGAATGAAAAAGCATTTATCAAAATTCTGTGATGAATACTAGAGATGCAAATAGAAAAGCTGAGACTCGGGAACTCTCATACAAATGGAGAGATAACCTCCATAAGTTTCAGGGGCAAGTCAAATGGAAGCACCTGTGCAGCAACAATGTAGATGATGATGATGCATCTTCTTTAATGTCATTTCCACTGACAACTTTTTTCAAAAATTTATTTATTTTGAATTTTACAATTTCCCCCCTAATCTTGCTTCCCCCCCAACCCCCACAGAAGGCAGTATGTTAGTCTTTACATTGTTTCCATGGTATACATTGATCTAAGTTGACTGTGATGAGAGAGAAATCATATCCTTAAGGGAAAAAGAATAAAGTATAAGAGATAGCAAAATTACATAAGATAACTTTTGTTTTAAATTAAAGGTAATAGTCTTTGGTCTTTGTTTAAACTTCACAATTCTTTCTCTGGATACAGATGGTATTCTCCGTCACAGATACTCCAAAATTATGCCTGATTGTTGCACTGATGGAAAGAGCAAGTCCATTAAGGTTGATCATCACCCCCATGTTGCTCATCTCACTCAGCCCAATGATAACATTTTATCAGTTTCTAATGTCAAACTATTTGATAGTGCAAAAGACTTTAGTAAAGAGAAGTTGTTTTTCTGGGTCTTCAGTTTCTGTAATTTTTGTCCCCACAAAAGTAGGTTCATGGTGGGGCAGCTAGGTGGTGCAGTGGAAAGAGCACCAGCCCTGGAGTCAGGAATACCTGAGTTCAAATTCGGCCTCAGACACTTAATAATTACCTAGCTGAGTGGCCTTGGGCAAGCCACTTAACCCCATTTGCCTTGCAAAAACCTAAAAAAAAAAAGTAGGTTCATGGAATAAAGACAAGAGTCTGCTTGGCTCATCCAATTCAGTAAACTGATCAGTGATTGTCAGAGACTGCATTTGGTATGGATAGTGAAGGACTAGGAGTCAAAAAAGCAGAGTTCAAATTCACTTTCAGGTACTTAATGGTTATACAACCCTGGGAAAGTGCATTAACCTCTTTCTGTCTGTTTCCTCATCTGAAAAATGAAGATAATAGGACTCACTTGATAAGGTTGTTTTGAAGATCAAATGAGATAGTATTTGAAAAACACTTTGCCAACTTTAAAATAAAAAATAAATGATTGCTATTATTTCCATTGTCAATAATACATATTTACTGTAAAGACTATCAGCCTGCCTTCTGTTGGTGGGGGGGGGGGGAGAAGGGAGGGGAAAATTGTAAAATTCAAAACCTTGCAAAAAAATGATTGGTAGAAACTACTATTGTATATAATTGGAAAACATAAAATATTTATGTTAAAATTAATAAATGTTTACTACTAATAATCAACATTTTTATTATTATTATCATCATTATTATTATTATTGCCAGACTCTGCCCTAAATGCTAGGAATACAAAAAGAGGCATTTTCATCATCATTATTATCATTGATCTTAACATGCAATATATTAAACTACATCAATTCTAATTTTTTTTTGTGATGAATCAGGAAAAAGACAATGGTTCTGGCTATCCTTTATCCTGGTCTGTCTATATTGAAAGTATAGCCCTTTCCTGTTCATACAAGCATTCAACTAGGTGGTCCCTGAGGTTCTTCCAACTTTGAAATTCTGTGAATTTGTGAATAAAATCTCTTCCCCACTAGGAATCCTGGTATATTGTGGCAGATCTTATACTGTTGCCTGGGCCTCCTCCCTGCACTGATTTTATTCCCTTTTTAGCTCAGTGTTTTGTACCTTTTAAATTTTCATAGTTGGATGCTGCAATTATTTATGTAGAGCAGTTAACTTTTGTCACACTGAAAACTTATTTGTCCTTTGATACTCAGCACTACAGATTTTTAGGCATATGTACTGTCTAAGGATCAATTAATAATTCTGATACTTTTTGAATAGATATCAAATACTCAACATTCATGGGCTATAAGAGATGCATAAGATTAAGGTATAAGACTAGTTCCTGTTGTCAAAGAGCTAAAAATCTAATGAGGAACCATAAGAAGCAATAGAAATAAATGCAATTGAGTTCTAGAGTTCAAAGGAGAGCAATGAACACTAGAGACTTCAGGGAAAATCACACTAGAGCTTTCAGGAAAGATTTCATAGAAGAATTGGAATTTCAGCTAGGTCTTAGAATTAAAAGCCAAAATAAGTAAGGTAAATAAGTAAAAGTTAGAAAGAGCATATAAAAAGTTAGAAACCGTGGTTTAGTAAAAAAACTTGGATTTGGAGAACCTAGATTTCACTGCTACTTCTGCTTCTTCCTACTTGTATGACCTTGCACATCACAATAATAATAATTATTATTATTATTATTAAATATAGCTAACATTTACATAGTTCCTTATTAATTTTTTTGGAGGCAAGCAGGGTTAAGTGACTTGCCCAGTATCAAATGACTAATAAGTGTCTGAGATCAGATTTGAACTCAGATCCTCCTGACTCCAGGGCTGGTGTTTTATTCATTGCCTCTCCTACCCTTTAATATGTAATATACAATTCAATATAATAATAATTCCAGGTAAAGAGTTCTGTAAACATCCAGAAAGAAAAAAAATTCAAGTACCAGGGAGTCCTAGCCAGATATGATTTAGCAACCATCATTATAGGTTGCTGTGCTCTCTCACATCTGTCATTGCCTAAAGCAGGATCTGACTGATCAGGCAGGAGCAGTTGGTAGGGGAACAGAACATGGAGAATGGAGATCCTTACCAGAGGGACTGGGGATGAATTGGATCTCTGGCACCTAGTCCATTCCTACTGGCACTGAAGAATTTGGTCTGGTTCTGTGTCCAATCTCACTTCTGACTTCACTTTAATGTTAACCAGATAGAACTGGTCTCTAACCTTTGGATAGCCAAAGTTGAACAACTGAGCAACCACACAGGAGAGTGAGGAATCAAACAGAAGTTTAACTTATTTGTGAGAGAAAGGGCTTGCAAATAGATTTTTCTTCCAAGGAAAGGAGGAAAATTAGATTATGTCAGGGTCCCTCCAGAGGTGCTTCTCAGCATCTAGCCCCCGACAATCCCAAGCAAATAGTATCTGACTCTAATCAATTTTTCTAAGTGGACAAGAAAATTAGTACAGGGAGGCCCAGGCAACAGTCTGAGATCTGCCACAATATCTCAAGATTCCTAATGGGAAAGAGATTTTATTCACGGATTCACAGAAATTCAAAGTTGAAAAGAATTCCAAAGTTGCCCATTTTAATGTGGGGCAAATCTCAATTTGTATATCAAAGACAGCATAGCTAAATTGACAATGAGAGGTGACAGCAACAATGTGAAAACTGATTCATAGCAGGGTCTCATGACTGGAATCTGGATATTACAGGTGCTTGTCCCAGTCAAAAGAACACCTGGTGCTGACATGAAACAATTCTGGGATTTTGCTGTGATTGAGCTCATCCAGAGGATGAGCACAAAGGATTGTTGTTATGTCAAGTTCAAGGTACAACCTGCTTGTTGGACTTTAGCTCTGGAAATCAGGGTGTCTCCTAAGAGCATCCTGACAGGACTTTTAAATGAAATGGAGGACTCCCAAGCATTTTTGTTAAAAGACCCAACTGTGTAGAAACTTTGAAGCTCAAACATGGAAATTAAGAGAAATATAAAAAAGTAAATACAAACAAAAAGGATTAAGCACTTACATTATAATATGAAGAGATGATACTTCTGTCTTCTCTGAATCCCGTAATTATTAGAGTTCATAGAGGGAGTATACTTAGAAGGCCTGGGAATGGTTCTGCTTAAAAAGGGAGAGGAAGAGAAATACATTGGAATGATGGGAGGGAAAGAAAAGGGAAATTATTTTGAATCATCAGAGAGGGCAAGTGGAAATCTTTACAAGGAAGAAGGAGGGAATGGGGAGTGTAGGAAATGGACAACAAAGAATTGGGCACACAATACATTTCATTCAATAGGAAAATAGGCAGGAAAGGGGAATAAAGGGGAATTAGAGGGAGAGTAAAATAAAGGACTCTGAAGAAATAAATATAAAACCAAACCAATATCTTTGCTAAGAAAATTTCACTATCATCGTGTCATGGTCCATAGGGCCACAAAAGAGTAGGACATGATGACTGAATGACAACAAGAGTAAGGGAGGGATCAGTCTCAAACAAAACTTAAGAATCAACAAACATATTTGTAACTCTTTGAGGTGGCAAAGATTTGGATCTGAGCAATTCCTGATCAAAAGGAATAGCTGAACTGATTATATTATATAAATTGATAGGATACTATTGTGTTCTAAGAATTGATAAACTGCTGCTGAATGAAGAGAGCAGAACCAGGAGGACATTTTTTTTTAAATTACAGATTTTATTTATTTTGAGTTTTGCAATTTTCCCCCTAATCTTACTTCCCTCCCCCCCCCTACCCCCACAGAAGGCAATTTGTCAGTCTTTACATTGTTTCCATGGTATACATTGATCCAAATTGAGTGTGATGAGAGAGAAATCATATTCTTAAGGAAGAAACATAAAATATAAGTGATAGCAAGATCAGACAATAAGATATCAGGTTTTTCCCTAAATTTAAGGTAATAGTCCTTGGTCTTTGTTCAAACTCCACAGTTGTTTCTCTGGATACACATGGTATTCTCCATTGCAGAGAGCCCCAAATTGTCCCTGATTGTTGTACTGTTGGAATGAGCAAGTCTATCAATGTTGATCATCACCCCCATGTCGCTGTTAGGATGTACAGTGTTTTTCTGGTTCTGCTCATCTCACTCAGCATCATTTCATGCAAATCCCTCCAGGCTTCCCTGAATTCCCATCCCTCCTGGTTTCTAATAGAACAATAGTGTTCCATGACATATATACTACAGTTTGCTAAGCTATTCCCCAATTGAAGGACATTTATTTGATTTCCAATTCTTTGCCACCACAAACAGGGCTGTTATGAATATTTTTGTACAAGTGATGTTTTTACCCTTTTTCATCATCTCTTCAGGGTATAAACCCAGTAGTGGTATTGCTGGATCAAAGGGTATGTATATTTTTGTTGCCCTTTGGGCGTAGTTCCAAATTTCTCCAGGAGAACAACTGATACAATGACAAAAATATTGCGAAGAAAAACAGCTTTGAAAGGCTTAGAAATTCTGATCTGTGTAATGACTAGCCACAGTTCCAAATGATAAAACATGCTACTCATCTTGTAATAGGAAGATGAAAAAGTCATAGTGCTCAATGAGCCAGACATAGACTTTAATATAGACATATTTTTACATATATTTACACATTTACATACACATTTATGTTTTCTTATATACACAAACATATAAATCTACTCATATATATACATGCACAAACATACACATACATATATGTATTTATGTATAGATCTATGCATATCTATATAGATACCTGTCATGGTATTTATGTCATGGTCAGTACATAAATTTATTTTTCTTGACTATACATGTTTGTAATAGAAGTTTTGTTTTTCTTCTCAATTCCCAATTGAGAGTGGTAGGAGGGATGAGAGGAAGAAGGGAGAGGTTTTGTTATCAAAAACCAAATTATTTAGAAAACAGAAGAAGACTAAAAAAGCAAACAAAAAAGTGATCATGAAAATGTTAATAATGTAGTGTAGCCTATATAATTTTTTTGAGAGCTAGTTGTTTAACATGCACTAGCCTTGAAACAAACAAAAAACAGTTAAGTGAAACCAATTCTCATGGTAACCCATATTTGATAAGTATACTTATTTTCTAAGCTCCATTATGAATTCTATTGTTTTTTAACCAACAAGTTACTAATTTTACTAATTTTGTAAAAAATTATAAGCAAGGAAGTTTGTGGCAGCATACTAGTGAGTTTCCTATATTATCTGATATGGGGCTATCAACCAGAAATATGAAAAATTTCTCAAAGTTAATCTAAGGTCTTCATGCTGTAAATTAATCTACAGATTGGGAGTGGGGACAGGGGAAAGCATTTATTAAACCCCTACTGTTTGCTAGGAACTGCACTTTACAAATATCTCATTTGATCTCCTCACAATAATCTTGGAAGGGGGGTACGGTTATGATCCCCCTTTTACCCTTGAAGAAACTAAGGCAGACAGGGGAAGTTATTTGCCCAAGGTCATAAGCTAGTAAGTATCTAAGGCTGGATTTGAAGTCAGGTCTTCCTTATTCAAAGTTCAGTATTCTTTGATGAATGAAATAAAGAGCAAGGGAATCCAGCTTACCCAGTATAGACAGTATAGACATGTACCATGTGTGTATTCAGATAATTCTTCATGAAAACCAAAAGCACCTGCTTCATTGGCTTTTAGAAACAGAAATTATTTCTCTCTCATTTGTGCATTTATTTTAAGAGAGAGAGAGAGAGAGAGAGAGACAGACAGACAGACAGACAGAGACAGAGAGAGAGAGACAGAGAGAGAGAGACAGAGAGAGACAGAGAGAGAGAGAGAGACAGAGAGAGAGAGAGAGAGAGACAGAGAGAGAGAGAGAGAGAGAGAGAGAGAGAGAAGGGATGGGGGAGGGGAAAGAGAGAGAAAAGAGAGGAAAAAGAGAGAGAAGAGGAGACTTCTCATATGAAGTGGTACAAGGTAGACCAGTCTTATTTTTTTTAATTTTTTCAACAGCAGATTATCAACACTGCAGAAGGAACTTTCCAGATTCATAAGTTTACAATGCTTTTCTAAATATTTGGTTGTTTGTGTTTACTTAAATGTTCTTATGTTACTGTGACCTGTTGCCTTCTTGGTTCCTTTCCCCCCTCCTCATCACCTGATTTGATGTTGGAGGTAGGGGTTTGTACTGCATCAGTGAAGGGATGGGGGTGGGAGTGGGCAGGGAACACTCACTGTACCACATGGATATTCAATAAGGATTTTTGACAAGATTGACCCTCAGGGAACAAAAGGTGGTTCATACCTTTTGGGTAGTAGTGGAAAATAATTTTAAAATAGGTAGAACAGAAAGAGATTATGAAGTACCTTGAGAGTCATACAAAACAACTTAGATTTGACAGTTAAGCAAATAGGAATAAATAGCAGATTCTTGAGCTAGAGAATGACATGATGAAAGTAATGCTTAAGGAAAATTAGTATGACAGAAAGTATAGTCCCCTATCATACCAGGCTGGTATATGTGCAAAGCATGAAAACTAATTTAATATGAGACTAAATGAAATATAATTATGAAAACAAAAATTGCCACTGTAAAAATAGGATACATTCAAAGTTAAATTTTATATGATGGTTTTTGAAGTTTCAATACAATTTTTTTTAAAAAAGAATGTATTATGTATGAAGGAGACTCTATGAAAATGATTTTAGAGAAAATCTATAAGAAGGAAGAGAGGAATATTTTGAGGATGACATTGTTTTTGATGTGAAAAATGAATTTTAGGATAAGAAAAAGATTTGGATATCAATATGGGTTGGTTGGTGGAAAAGTATAATTAAAATCTTTGGATCATAGTTAGAACCTTTTAAATGTGATTGCATTTGAGGTGTCAAAACATTAAAACATTTAAAATGACTTTTGGGTTAGTTATTGTTCTGCTATATATCATACTAACCATTCAAATAAATGCTTATTGGTGGATTGATTTGAATTGTTTATATTATCCATTTCCTTTACTAGCATGGATAATTTTTAAGTTTGTTTTTATTTTTTTCTTTCATGTTCTCTCTCTCTCTTCACAATTCTAGGGCCAGGGAAGAAACTCTTCTAAAAATATGGCTACGTCCAAGTATATGTCTCATTTTGCATCTTCATTCTGTCAAGAGGAAAATAAAATAATTTGTCATCAGACCTCTGTAATTATGGCTCTGCCTCTGTGAAGAAAGAAAGGAGGTATAGTTTCTCAGTCTTCCTTATGATCAGACTTAGTTAAGATAATTGCACAGTTTCATGTTTTTGTTCTTTGCATTTACATTTTTGTATTCATTATATACATACATACATACATACATACATATATACATATATCTTTATTGGTCCTGTTCTATATCAGTTTAATTAAGTCTTCTCATGTTTCTCTGATCTCTTCAAGTTCAAGGTTTCTCACAATGAGTAATATTTCATCATATGCATATACCACATTTTCTTTAGCTTTTCCCCAACTGATTTACTTATAATTCTTGACTACTGCAAAAAGTGCTTCAATAAATTTGTAGCCATATATGTGAGCTTTCTATCTTACCTTCTTGGGGTAATGCCTAAGAATGGGATTTCTGGGTCAAAAGGTATGGACATTTAGTTCTCCCCACCCCCAAATCTAGATCTAATTTCACTTAACAGCATTAAATAGAGATAATGGTAAATTAACAGAAATTTCAAGAGATGAACAAATGAATGAATGGAAAAACAAGTCCAAAAATGTATGTTTCACTGGATGTCAGGTGGTGTAGTAGATAAAGTGGATAAAGCCTGGAGTCAGGAAGACTCATGTTCCTGAGTTGAAATCTGGCTTCAGACACTTATTAGGTGACTTTGGGCAAGTCATTTAACTCTATTTGTCTCAGTTTCCTTCTCTGTAGAATGAGCTGGATAAGGAAATGGCAAACCATTCCAGTATCTTTGCCTGGAAAACCATAAATCAGGTCACAAAGATTTGGACATGAATGAACAATATATTTAGTGTATCCAAAACACTGGAGACACACATAGAAAGGCCTCTTGAAAGATATGGAACATTCTAGCAAGAAACCTTCTGGAACAGCTAGAAAGAAGAGCAATAACAGACCTAGGAAAGAGCCAATATAAGACATGAAGGAGTAAGGAGGGAGATGAAATATTGTGTACAAAGAACAGCAAATATGCCATTTTGGCTGGGGCATAAAGGGACAGTGTTATATAGTCAGCCTGGAAATAAAAGCTAGAGCCAGACTATGAGGAGCTTTAAATGACAAACAAGAGTTTATGTTTTATCCTATAAGTAATTAGAAACTACTAAAGCTTCCTGAGCAGGGGACAGGATTGATTCCTTTTAAATAATTTTAAAAAATCTTATTTTCCTCATTGTGTAATACTAGGTTTCTCGACTTTTCATATCACAATATTTTATGTTTTCTACTTAGATTTTTTTTTTTAGGATTTTAGTGGTAATGTTTGAGGACTTTAAACTGGCACAAAGTAGAGGTAATGTACACATGACCATAGGTGACATGTGGCTGCAACACTCCTAAGGGTGGCCCAAACCAGAAGAGAATAGAATAGGGAAATATTTAACTGTTGAGTTCTAAGATGGGTTTGACCTTTCTAGTGAATTTAGCACAACTCCATGGTTTAAAGGTGATCTACTTATAGTTCTAGGTTCCCCATCATCAGTATGTAACAGCACAATAATAACCAATCACCATCATATACCACAACTCTATGTACCATATCCCATTTGTTGGACATCTCCTTAGTTTCCAATTATTTGCCACCACAGAAAGAACTATAAATGTTTTTGTATCCATGGATCCTTTGTCTTTATCTTTGACCATTTTGGGGTTCAGCTCTAATAGCATTGGGGGAATGCACAGTTTTAGAGTGCTTTGGGCCTAGTTCCAAGTTGTTCTCCAGAATGGCTGAATAATTCACAGCTTCAACAAGTATATATTTTCCACATCCCCTTCAGTATTTATATGACTGTTGATATTTGTCTTATTTTATGACATTTATGGTAGTACCTTCCATTCTATTCTATACAGCTAAAAGAGTTTAGAGAAAGAAATTTCACATTTAAAACATGTTCCTTTATTTTTAAAATAATTTTATTGTTTTCTATTTCTTACACTGATGTAATATCTCATGTATCTTTCCTCTCCCTTTCCCTGAGAACCATTCCATATGACAAATGATATTTTTTTTGAGAGGATTGGGTTTGGGGTCTCTTTGTTTTTTACCTTCTTTTGTATTTTTATATCCTAAGGCATTGGAAATTGAAGCAAACTGAAATTGCTTTATTTTTTGATATATATATATATATATATATATATATATATATATATATATAGTTTCAGTTTGGGGAGTTTGAGAGGTCATTAGAATAAGAAAAAATGTCAGTCTTTCAATATCTCATGTTATATGGAAGTCTGTTCTCTTTCCTTTAAATAAAGGGGGGAAAGGGCTTAGAAATACTCAAGATGCATTGAGAAATGAGGATATGAAAGACTTTAAAAAAGTTATTCACTTACCTGTCAAAAGCCTTTTATAGGGGGCGGCTAGGTCGCACAGTAGATAAAGCACCGGCCCTGGAGTCAGGAGTACCTGGGTTCAAATCCGGTCTCAGACACTTAATAATTACCTAGCTGTGTGGTCTTGGGCAAGCCACTTAACCCCGTTTGCCTTGAAAAAACTAAAAAAAAACCCTTTTATACTGACTTACTTCTAATTGGATTGCTTAGGTCAACTCTATTTCACTTTTGTTAATGTCTTAATTGGCTAAAATTTAAACTAGCTAATAAAAAGCTAATTCTTTTATTAATAGTTAAAAGGTAAACTATATATATGTATGTATTTTTAATTTTTGAAATATTTTATTTATTTTGAATTTTACAATTTTCCCCCTAATCTTCCTTCCCTCCCCCCACCCCCACAGAAGACAGTTTGTTAGTCTTTACATTGTTTCCATGGTATGCATTGATCTAAGTTGAGTGTGTTAAGAGAGAAATCATATCCTTAAGGAAGAAATATAAAGTATGAGATATAGCAGAATTACATAATAAGATAACTTTTTTTTAAAAAATTAAGGGTAATAGTCTTTGGTCTTTGTTTAAACTTCACAATTCTTTCCCTGCATACAGATAGCATTCTCCATTGCAGATATCCCAAAATTGTGCCTGATTATTGTCCTGTTGATATAAGTCCATTAAGTTTGAACATTACTTGCTATTAAGGTGTACATTGTACTTCTAGTTCTGCTCATCTCACACAGCATCAGTTCATGAAAATCTTTCCAGGCTTCCTCGAATTCCCATCTCCTGGTTTCTAATAGAACAATAATAGTGTTCCATTACATACATATACCACAGTTTGTTAAACCAGTTCCCAACTGATGAACATTCACTCAATTTCCAATTCTTTGCCACAACAAACAGAGCTTCTATGAACATTCTTGTACAGATAATGTTTTTACTCTTTTTCCTAATCTCTTCAGGATGTAGACCCAGTTAATGGTATTGCTGGATCAAAGGATATGCAGATTTTAGTTGCTCTTTGGGCATAATTCCAAATTGCTCTCCAGAAAGGTTGGATGAGTTCACAGCTCCACCAGCAATGTATTAGGTCCCAGATTTCCCACATCCCTTCTAACATTGATCATTGATCTTTCTGGTCATATTGACTAGTCTGAGAGGTATGAGGTGGTACCTCAGAGAAGCTTTAATTTGCATTTCTCCAATAAGTAGTAATTTATTGATTTTGGGTTTTTTTTTGGTTTTTTAAGGTTGTTTTCAAGGCAAACAGGGTTAAGTGGCTTGCCCAAGGCCACACAGCTAGGCAATTATTAAGTGTCTGAGACTGGATTTGAACCCAGGCACTCCTGACTCCAGGGCCAGTGCTTTATCCACTACACCACCTAGCCGCCCCAATAAGTAGTAATTTAGAGCAATTTTTCATATGACTATGGATCGCTGTGATTTCCTCATCTTTAAATTGCCTTTGCATATCCTTTGACCATTTGTCAATTGGGGACAATGACTTGTCTTTTTAAAAAAATTTTTGACTTAGTTCTCTATATATCTTAGATATGAGTCCCTTCTCAAAAATACTAGTCATAAAAATTGTTTCCCAATTTACTACATTTCTTTTGATCTTGGTTATAGTGATTTTGTCTGTGCAAAAGCTTTTTGCACAGCTTTTTAATTTAATGTAATCAAAATTATATAGTTTGCTTTTAATGATGTTCTCCATCTCTTCCTTAGTCATAAACTGCTCCCTTTCCATAGATCTAACAGGTAAACTTCCTTGATCTCCTAGCTTGCTTATAATATATTTTTTTATGTCTAGATCCTAGTCTAGTATCCATTTTGAACTTTTCTTGGTATAGGGTGTGAGATGTTGGTCTAATCTCAGTTTCGTTCATACTAACTTCCAATTTTCCCAACAGTTTTTATCCCAATAGTTTATCAAACAGCAGATTACTGTAATTAATTCCTGCTATTGCACCTAGTCTGTTCCACTGGTCCACCACTCTGTTTCTTAGCCAATACCAGTTTTGATGACTGATGCTTTATGATATAATTTTAGATCTGGCAGGGCTAAGCCAACTTCTTTTGCACGTTTTTTCATTAAGTCCCTGGAGATTCTCGACTTTTTATTTCTCCATATGAACTTATTTACAATTTTCTCTAACTCATTAAAGTAATTTTTTGGAATTTTGATTGGTATGGCACTAAACAGGTAGTTTAGTTTTGGTAGAATTGTCATTTTTATTATATTAACTCTATCTATCCATGAGCAGTTGATGTTTGCCCAGTTATTTAAATCTGATTTAATCTGTGTGAGAAGTGTTTCATAATTGTTTTCAAAAAAAGTTTCTGAGTCTGCCCTGGCAAATAGACTCCCAGGTATTGTCTGTGGTTACTTTGAATGGGATTTCTCTTTCTAGCTCTTCCTGCTGTATCTTGCTAGTAATATATAGAATAGTTGAATATTTATGAAGGTTTATTTTATATCCTGCAACTTTGCTAAAATTGCTAATTGTTTCAGTAGTTTTTTGGATGATTTCTTGGGATTCTCTAGGTATACCATCATGTCATCTGCAAAGAGTGAGAATTTTGTCTCTTCCTTTCCTATTCTAATTCCTTTGATTTCTTTTTCTTCTCTTATTGCTGAAGCTAACATTTCTAATATGATATTGAATAGTGGTGGTAATAATAGGCATCCTTGTTTCACCCCTAATCTTACTGGGAATACCTCTAGCCTATATGTGCATAGATAGGCTTGCATATAATGCTCATTGATGGTTTCAGATAGATACTGCTTATTGTTTTATGGAACAATCCATTTACTCCTACACTCTCTAGTATTTTTAGTAGAAATGGGTGCTGTATTTTGCCAAAAGCTTTTTCAGCATCTATTGATATAATCATATGATTCCTGATAGGTTTGCTATTGATATAATTAATTATACTGACAGTTTTCCTAATATTGAACCAACTCTGCATTCCTGGGATAAATCCTACTTGGTCATAATGTATTATCCTAGTGATAACTTGTTTCAGTCATTTTGCTAACATTTTGTTTAATATTTTTGCATCTATATTCATCAGGGAGATAGGTCTATAATTTTTTTTCTCTGTTTTAACTCTTCCTGGTTTAGGTATCAGCACCATATTGATGTCACAGAAAGAGTTAGGCAGAGTTCTGTCTTCACCTATTTTCCCAAAGAGTTTATATAGAATTGGAACCAGTTATTCCTTAAATGTTTGATAGAATTCACTTATGAATCCATCTGGCCTTGGAGATTTTTTCTTAAGGAGTTCAATAATGGCTTGTTGAATTTCTTTTTCTGAGATATGTTTATTTAGGTATTTAATTTCCTTTTCATTTAACCTGGGCAACTTAATATTTTTGTAAATATTCATCCATTTCATTTAGATTTTCAAATTTACTGGCATAGAGTTGGACAAAATAATTCCAAATTATTACTTTAATTTCCTCTGCATTGGTGGTAAGTTCACCTTTTTCATTTATGATCCTAGCAATTTTGTTTTCTTCTTTTGTTTTTTTTTGTAAATCAAATTGACCAGAGGTTTACCAATTTTATTGGTTTTTTTCATAAAATCAGCTCTTTGTTTTATTTCTTAGTTCAATAGTTTTCTTGCTTTTAATTTTATTAATTTCACCTTTCATTTTTAGAATTTCTAATTTGGGATTTAACTGGGATTTTTTAAAATTTGTTCTTTCTCCAATTTTTTTATTTGCATATTTGGTTCATTGTTTTTCCTCTTTCTCTAATTTATTCATGTAAGCATTTAAAGATATAATATATCTGCTGACAACTGCCTTGAGTGTATCCCATAGGTTTTGGTATATTGTTTTATTATTGTCATTATCTAGGATAAAATAATTAATTCTTTCTATAATTTGTTGTTTGATCCACTCATTCTTAAAAATGAAGCTATTTAGTTCCCAATTAGCTTTGGGTCTGTATCTCCCTGGCCCAATATTGCATATTATTTTTATTGCATTATGATCTGAAAAATTGATTATTAGGTTTTTATTATTAGGTTTTTATTCCCTAGTACATGGTCAATTTGTGTGCAAGTACCATGTACTGTAGAAAAGAAAGTATATTACATTCTATCCCCATTCAATTTCCTCCACAAGTCTATCATATCTAGGTTTTCTAGCAATCTATTTACCTCCTTAACTTCCTTCTTGTTTATTTTATGGTTAGATTTATCTAAATCTGAAAGCAGGAGGTTAAGGTCTCCCACTAGTAGAGTTTTGCTGTCTATGTATTCCTGTAGCTCTTTCAACTTCTCCTCTAGGATTTTGGATGCTATATCATTGGGTGCATGCATATTTAGTACTGAAATTACTTTATTATCTATGGTACCTTAGGAGGATATAGTTTCTTTCCTTAACTCTTTTAACACTATTTTTGCAGCTGCTTTGTCTGAGATAAGGATTGCTACCCCTGCTTTTTTCACTTCAGCTGAAGCAAAATATATTTTGCTCCAACCTTTTACCTTTACTCTATATGTATCTCTCTGCTTCAAATGAGTTTCTTGTAAACAGCATATTGTAGGATTCTGGTTTCAAATCCACTCTACTATTCACTTACATTTTAAGGGAGAGTTCATCACATTCGCATTCAAGTTATAATTACTAACTCTTTATTGCCCTCCATATTATCTTCTCTCTGTTTGTATTTTCCCCTTTTTTCCTTTTATTCATATTCCCCAGTATTTTGTTTCTGAATATCACCACCTTCAGTATGTTTGTCCTCCTATATCCAGCCACCCTACCCTTATTTTTCCCCTTTTCCTTTGCCCCTTCTTCCTTCCCTTCCTTCTGTTGGTTCCCCCTTTCCTCCCCTTCCCCTTTTCCCTTTTAAACACTATAAAGGTAAGATAACTTTCTTAACTTAACTGAGTGTAAGTATGTTAATTTTAAGCCAATCTGATGAGAGTAAAATTCAGGTGGTTCTTACCTCCTCCCTTCTTCCCCTCTATTGCAATAAGTCCTTTGTAACTCTTAATGCAATCAGATTTACCCCATTCAGTCTCCTCCATCCTCCCATCTCTTTACTGTCCTCCTTTTTAAGGAGGTATTGTTTTTAAATCATTCTATCTGAAAGGTCATGAGTGTCCATCACTTCTGGCTAAGTATATTCTCTTTACTAGAATTATAATTATTGAGAGTTATTAGAGTCTTTCTCCCAGGTAAGCATATAAACAGTTTCATCTTATTGGACAGCAGTTTCTCAAATAAGTCATGAGTGTCCATCTCTTCTGGCTAATTAAATTCTCTCTAATAGAGTTACAATTCTCTAGAATTACTAAAGTCTTTATATATATATATATATATATATATATATATATATATATATATCCAGTTTTATCTTATTTGATAACAGTTTTTTTCTCCCCCCACCTTTTTTTTTATTTTACCTTTTCATATGTCTCTTGAGTCTCCTATTTGAAGTCCAAATTTTCTATTAAGCTCAGGAAAGGTTGGAAGTCTCCTATTTCATTCAATGTCCATCTTTTGTCCTGGAAGAGAAGGCTCAGTTTTGCCAGATGATGGATTCTTGGGCTGCATTCCAAGCTCCCTTGCTTTTTGAAATATTGCATTCCAGGCCCTTCAATCCCTTAATGTTGTTGCTTCCAGGTCCTGTGTAATACTTACTGTGGCTCCTTGGTATCTAAATTGTTTCTTTCTGGCTGCTTGCAGGATTTTGTCTTCTATATAATGGTTCTGGAATTTGACTACAATATTCCTTGGTGTTTTCATTTTGGGATCACTTTCTAGAGGGGATATAATCTTTCTTTTTTTTAAGTT
Source organism: Macrotis lagotis (assembly GCF_037893015.1). Lineage (NCBI taxonomy): Eukaryota > Metazoa > Chordata > Mammalia > Peramelemorphia > Peramelidae > Macrotis > Macrotis lagotis. Next base: position 36,002,161 of record NC_133662.1, read on the forward strand.
TATTTATTTTTTTTAATTTTTAATTTTTTACAATTTTCCCCATAATCTTGCTTCCCTTCCCCAACTCCCCACAGAAGGCAGTCTGTTAGTCTTTACATTGTTTCCATGGTATACATTGATCTAAGTTGAATGTGATGAAAGAGAACTCATATTCTTAAGGAAGAAAAATAAAGTATTGTGCCTTATTGTTGCACTAATGGAATGAGCAAGTCCATCAAGGTTGGTCATCACTCCATGTTGCTGCTATGGTGCACAATGTTCCTCTGGTTCTGCTCATCTCACTCAGCATCAGTCCATGTAAATCTTTCTGTTCTTAACTGAATTCCCATCCCTCCTGGCTTCTACTAGAACAATAGTCTTCCATCACATAAATATACCACATTCTGTTAAGCTATTCTCCAATTGAAGGATGTTTACTTAATTTCCAATTCTTTGCCACCATGAACGGAGCTGCTATGAATATTTTTTACAAGTAATGGTTTTTTTATACATTACTAAAATATTCTTAAGAGTAAACATAATACCCCCTCCCCCAAAAAATTATAGACCCTCATGAGAAATAAAGTAAAGATAAAAAAATGTGTTTCAGTCTGTGCTCTAATACCATCAGCTCTGTCTCAGGTGGATCACATTCTTTATGATAAGTCCATCATGAAAGTTACTTCCATGTTTTTTCACTGTTGTTGTTGCTGATTGTATTCCCTCCATCCATTCCTCCCTACTACCATCTATTATATTTTCTCTCTCCTTTCATTCTGTCCCTCTTCTAAAATGTGCTGTAGGGTAGCTGAGTAGTGCAGCAGACTGATCACTAGGCCTGGCCTCAAGACCCAGCAACCACCCAGCACTTCTTTTAGAAGAAGTAAAAAAGAAAATGTGTTATATCTGACTGTTCTCTCCTATGATCTACCCTCTCCTGTATCACCCACATCACCCCCTTCCCCCTTTCCTTCTTCTCTCCTTTTTACTCTAGATGTCTATACCCTATTGAGCATGTATGCTGTTTCCTCTCTGAGTCATTTCTGATGAGAGTGAAGATTCCCTCATTCCCTCCTTCCCTCCTTCCATATCATTGCAAAAGCTCATTGTAAATATATATATATATATATATATATATATATATATATATACATATATATATATGAAATATCTTAGCCTATTCCACCTCTCCTTTCTCTTACTCCCAGTGCATTTCCCTTTTAGTCATTGACTCCATTTTTACAATATATTATATCTTCAAATTCAACTCTCACCTGTGCTTCATCTATAAAAGCTCCTTCTACTTGCTCTATTAAATAAGAAGGTTCATATGAGTATTATCAGTATCATTTTTCTATGCAAGAATACATGCAGTCCATCATCATTAAGTCATTCATATATTACCCATCTCCTCCACTCTCTATGCTTCACCTGAGTCCTGTACTTGAAGGTCAAATTTTCTCTTCAGCTCTGGTCCTTTCAACAGGAACATTTGAAATTGCCCTGTTTCATTGAAACCACATCTTTTCCCCTGGAAGAGGATGTTCAGTTTTGCTGCGTAGTTGATTTTCAGTTGCATTCCAAGCTCTTTTGCCTTCTGGAATATTATATTCCAAGTCCTACAAGCCCTTAATGTAGTTGCTGCTAAGTCCTGTGTGATCCTGACTGCAGCTCCACAATATTTGAATTGTGTCCTTCTACCTGCTTGTAATATTTTCTCTTTGACTTGAGAGTTCTGGAACTTGGCTATAATATTCCTGGGTGTTGGGGTTTTGTTTTATTTTTTTTGATCTCTTTCCAGGGGATATCAATGGATTCTCTCCATTTCTATTTTGCCCTCTGCTTCTAGGATATCAGGGAAATTTTCCTGTAGGAATTCTTTAAAAATAAGGTCAAGGGGGTGGCTAGGTGGTGCAGGGGTGGTTAGGTGGTGTGGGGGCAGCTAGGTGACACAGTGGATAGAGCACTGGCCCTGGAGTCAGAAGTACCTCAGTTCAAATCTGGCCTTGGGCAAGCCTTTTAACCCCATTTGCCTTGCAAAAACCTTAAAAAAAATGAGGTCAAGGTTCTTTTCCTGATTATGGCTTTCAGGTATCCCAATAATTTTTAAATTATCTTTCCTGAATCTGTTTTCCAGATAAGTTGTGCTTTCAATGAGATGTTTCACATTTTCTTCTAATTTTTCATTCTTTTGGTATTGAAGTATTATGTCTTGACTTTTCATAAAGTCATCAGCTTCCTTTAGCTCCATTCTACATCTGAAGGATTTGTTTTCCTCAGAGAGCTTTCTTATTTCCTTTTCAATCTGATCAATTCTGCTTTTTAAAGCATTCTTCTCCTCAATAACTTTTGGAACTGTTTTATCCATTTGGCCTATGTTGGTTTTTAATATCTTATTTTCTTCAGCATTTTTTGGATCTCCTTGACTAAATTGCTGACTTCTTTTTCATGTTTTTCCTGTATCTTTCTCATTTCTTTTCCCAATTTTTCTTCTATTCCCCTCACTTGATTTTCAAAATCTTTCTTGAACTCTGTCATAGCCTGAGCCCAATTTTCATTTTTCTTGGAGTCTTTAGATGCAGGAGCTTGTACTTCCTCATCTTCAGATTGAGTAATTTGATCCTTCTTGGGATTATAGACAAAGAATTTCTCAAAGGTGTTCCTCTTTTTTCTCTGTTTACTCATTTCTCCAGCCTGTTTCTGGTTTTGGGGTGCTTCCTGAGTTTTTGAGTATTATTGGGACACCTGCTTTGGGGGTTTTTGGGGACACCCTACTGGGACCTTTATTCCTCCAAGGTTTTATCATCTCTTGCCTGTGCTTTGATATGTAAATGAACACAGGCACTCCCCTCTGCCCTGGAGCTGTGAGGAAGGATTCTGCTATCTTTGTATGGAAGGCCAAACTGCAACCTGGATCTGAGTGTGGGCAGCAGCAGAGTCCTGCCCCAGGGACAGCAGAGAGATTTCTGCAGTCTCCCCTGATGCTCTTACTGTCTGTGTGCTGTGCTCTGGAGGTGCAGGCTGGTTTTTCCAGATTCCCACTGCAGGTTCTCACTTCAGGGCTGTTCTGAGGCTGGTGCTCCTCACTCCACACTCATTCTAGTGCAGCAGGGTTCTCTCACCGCCCCTTCATGCTGTTCTCAGTGATCCCCAGGCTGGGCTGGGCTAGGCTGGGCTGGGCTGGGCTGGGCTGGGCTGGGCTGGGCTGGGCTGGGCTGGGCTGGGCTGAGCTATGGCTCAGGCTTTTTTCCAACCCCTGGTCCTGGTGAATCACACCTTTCCTGCCAACCTTCTAAGTTATCTTGGACTGGGAAAATGTATCACTTGGTCTTTCTGTGTGTTCTGTCCCTCTAAATTTTGGCTGCAGTCATCACTTGACAGCTTTTGGAGTTTACTGGGGAACAAGTTTCTGGGAAATGCTGCCTTCATGCTGCCATATTGGCTCCCCCCCGGATATATTCTTTCAATAAAAATTTTGCTCTCTGGTTCCATGATATCAGGGCAGTTTTACATCACTAAATCATATAATATTGAGGCCAGGCTTTTTTTTCTCTTCGGTGTTTTCAGGAAGACCAATAATTTTTAGGTTATCTCTTCTCAATTGATTCTCAAGATTAGTGGTTTTGCTGATGAGATATTTTACATTTTTTCTAATTTTTCAATTTTTTTTCTTTTGTTTAACAGATTCTTCTTGTTGTCTCATGAAGTTATAGGCTTCCAAAGACTCCATTTTTTTTTTGGCGGGGGGGGGGTTCTTCATTTATCTTTTTTTACTTTTATTTTTTAATTCTTATTTTATACAAATGATTTTTTTACATTAATAAAATATTCTTGTTTGAGAGTAAACAAAATACCCCTCCTCCCATGAATATAGATTTGCTTGGGCGATAAAGTAAAGGGGAGAGAAAAAAATTAAAATTAAAAAAAAATAGTAATAATTATAGGTATGGCCAGGTGGCACAATGGACAAAGCACCACCCCTGGAGCCACGAGCACCCGAGCCCACATCCAGCCCTGTAGACCCAACAATCACCCAGCCATGTGACATGCAAGCCACCCAATCCCCACTGCCCTGCAAAAACCAAAAAGAAGAAAAAAAAGACCCAAAATAAAATAAAATAGTAATAATAGTAGGGGTGGCTGGGTGGCAGACAGAGCATTGGCCCTTAAGCCAGGAGCACCTGGGTCCAAATCCGGCCCCAGACACCCAAAGATCACCCTGCTATGTGGCCCCAGGCAGGCCACCCAGCCCCATTTGCCCTGCACCCTCCCCCAAATAATAATAATAATAAATGTGCTTCAGTCTTTGTTCCAACACCAACAACTCTGTCACAGGTGGATCGCATTCTTTATGATAAGTCCATCGCAAAAGTTACTTCCATATTTTTCCAACATTGCCATTGCTGATTGCAACTCCCTCCTTTATTATTTCTCCACTACCATATACTCTATTTTCTCTCTCCTTTCACTCTGACTCTGCTGTAGGGTCGCTGAGTGGCACAGCAGACAGATCCCTAGTCCTGGGGCCAAGAAGCCCTGAGCCCCCATACCAACCCTTAGGCCCAGAATCCACCTGGTCCTATGGTCCTGCACAGGCCTTCCAATCCCAGCCCCTTGCAAGAAGTAAATGAGAAAATGTGTTATATCTGACCACTCTCTTCCCATGGTCCATCCTCTCCTCTTTTATCCACATCCCCATCCCTTCCCCCTGCTCCCCCCTCCTTCTTACTCCAGATGCCTATACCCCATTGAGTATATATGCTGTTTCCTCTCCTAGCCACCTTTGATGAGAGCAAAGGTTCCCTCATTCCCCCTTGTCTGCCCCCTTCCATATCATTGCAATAGCTCATTGTAATAAAAAAAAAACTTATTATATGAAATATCTTGGACTATTCCCCCTCTCCTTTTTCTTTCTCCCATTACATTTCCTTTTTTTTTCTATTGACTCCATTTTTACACGATATTTTATCTTCTAATTCAGCTTTCTCCTGTGCTCCAACTATAAAAGCTCTCTCTACCTGCTCTATTAATTGAGACGGTTCATATGAGTATTATCAGTGTCTTTTTTCTACACAGAAATACATGCAGTTTATCATCATTAAGTCCCTCATATTTCCCTCCTCTCCTCCAATCTCCATGCTTCACCTGAGTTCTGTATCTGAAGATTAAACCTTCTGTTCATCTCTGGCCATTCCAAAAGGAACATTTGAAATTCCCCTGGTTCATTGAAAGTCCATCTTTTTCCCTGGAAGAGGACATTCAGCCTTGCTGGGTAGTTCATTCTTGGCTGCATTCTAAGCTCTTTTGCCTTCTGGTATATTATATTCCAAGCCCTATGAGCTTCCAATGTAGTTGCTGCTAAGTCCTGTGTGATCTTGACTGCAGCTCCATGATATTTGAACTGTGTCCTTCTGGCTGCTTGTAATATTTTCTCTTTGACTTGGGAGTTCTGGAACTTGGCTATAATATTCCTAAGGGTTGGTTTTTTGGGATCTCTTTCTTGGGGGGATTGGTGGATTCTCTCCATTTCTATTTTGCCCTCTGCTTCTAGAATATCAGGGCAACTTTCCTGTAGTAATTCTTTGAGAATGATGTCAAGGCTCTTTTCCTGATCATGACTTTCAGGTATTCCAATAATTTTTAAATTATCTTTCCTAAGTCTGTTTTCCATATCAGTTGTTTTTTCAATGAGATATTTCACATTTTCTTCTAATTTTTCATTTTTTTGGTTTTGAAGTATTGATTCCTGATTTCTGGTAAATTCATCAATCTCCCTGAATTCTATTCTTTGTCTGAAGGATTTGTTTTCCTCAGAGAGTTTTCTTATCTTTTTTCCATCTGGCCAATTTTGCTTTTTAAGGCATTCTTCTCCTCAATAACTTTTTGAGCTGTTTTATCCATTTGACCTCAGCTGGTTTTTAGCATGCTATTTTCTTCAGCATTTTTTTGGATTTCCTTGACTAAGCTGCTGACTTCATTTTCATGTTTTTCCTGCACCTCCTTTCTTTTCCCAGTTTTTCTTCCAACTCCCTCATTTAATTTTCAAAGTCTTTTTTGAGCTCTGTCATAGCCTGAACCCAATTTCTGTTTTTCTTGGAGTCTTTAGATGCAGTAGCTTGTGCTTCCTCATCTTCAGACTGAGTATTTTGATCCTTCTTGGGTTCATATGCAAAATATTTCTCAATGGTCTTCCTCTTGTTTCTCTGCTTGCTCATTTTCCCAGCCTGGGCCTGGTTTTGGGGTGCTTCCTGAGCTTTTGGGACACTCCCACAAGGGTCTCAGTGTGTGAGACTCTGTCCTCCCTCCTGGTCTGTGAAGGACCATAAGCGCCCCGCCCCCGCCACAGGGCTGAGGTGGGGGGGGCCCTGCTGTTCTATGGGGGAGGCCTAGATTGCTATCAGGATCTGAATGTGGTCAGAGCCCCAGAGTCCTGTTCCAGAGGCAGAGGACAGAGCTCTGCAGTTTCTCTTCACTCCCCTCCCTCAGTTCAATGGGCTCATGCCCTGGGGGCTCCTGCTCACCAGCTCTGCTGCTTCTGTTCCTGGATCTGGGCTACAGAAAGACCAAGCTGCTAGCTGTGTGCCCTGAGGGCTGGGCTCCATGTGCTTGCTCTGGCAGAGGTCCCCCACTGTTCCCCCATTTTGTGCCCAGTTCTCCCTGGGGTCCAGCTCAGGAGACTCCCCTGGCTGTTGTGAGCCATGGCTCCCAGCGCCCTGGGGCTGCCTCCAGGAGGCTGAAGTTCTTTTGCTCTGGTGGGCTACCCCTCTGGCGGGCCACCCCTCTTGACCCCAGGGAGCAGAGCCTTTCTGCTCTTTTCCAGGTTACCTTGAGTAGGAGAACTGCCTCACTGGGTCCCTTTGTGAGTTCTGTCTCTTGAAAGTTTAGTTAGAGTCCTTAGTTTCAAGTTTTATCAGAGAGCGCCTAAGACTCAATCTCTTCTTGTTGCCATCTTGGCTCTGCCCCTCTCTTCATTTACCTTTTGCAACTCCTTTTCCAAATGATCGATTATATTTTTGTAAGAGTTTTCCATTTGACAACTTAAGGTTTTGAGAGAATTATTTTCTTTTTGCATTCATCCAATTGTATTTTCCAAGAATTTGTTTTCTTGTTCCAAGGTGTTAATCTACTGTTGGGTTTCTTTTCCCAAATTTCCAAATTTTCCAATTGATTTTTAAACTCCTTCCTGATTTCTTTAAGGAAGCCTTTCTGTGCTGAAGACCAAATCATATTCTCCTCAGAGGTTCTACATCTCTCTGAGTTAGGGTCTTTTCCATCTAGGAATTTTTCTGTGCACCGCACTCCCCTTCTCACTGGCCTTTCTTCATTTTCCTAAGATCTTGTGTTTGGGGGAGGGGCTGGTTCATAGAGGTTTGGTTTTGGGATCCCTAGAGCCTTTACTCACTGGGTTTAGTAACTCCACGTGAGCCAGCCAGTAGGGGGTGGTAGAGGTTTTCTCACTGAGTGTAATATCTCTTCCCAGCCAGTAGGCAGTGCTGGAGGTTGGATCTTACCCTCTGGTCCTTCCAGTAAGTCCAAGAACATCAGTCCTACTGCCATGCCTCCACCCTCTGGTTGTTTCTCACAGCAAAAGCCCTTGGTCCTGATCTTAGCCTAGTCAGTTCTCACCTCACCCCTACTGCACTGGGCACACCCACTATCCCCGAAGACAGACCTTGAGGTCCCTGTTGTTTTTCTAGCTTCTCTTTCTGGGTTTTGTGGATCAGATTTCCATTAAGAGGTTAGTTTCAGCTCTTGCCCCGCAGCCCTGGGATCGGCTGGTTGTGCTTCTGGAATAGACACCAAGGCCCTGAGGGTTAAAGTGACGTGGCCAAACACAACCATTAAGTAGTTCCTGACCCTACCTGCAGTCTAGTAAATTTCCTGCTTTATCCCAGATTTAGTGTAGCCATGGCTTGTGGTCCCAAAAAACATCTGAAACGTGTAGCAGCTCCAAAGCACTGGATGCTGGATAAGTTAACAGGAGTATTTGCTCCAAGACCATCTACAGGTCCCCACAAGTTGAGAGAATGTCTCCCCCTCATCATCTTCCTGAGAAACAGGCTCAAGTGTGCCCTTATTGGAGATGAAGTAAAGAAGATCTGCATGCAATGATTCATCAGGATGGACGGCAAGGTTCGCACTGATATCACATATCCTGCTGGTTTTATGGATGTCATTAGCATTGAGAAGACAGGAGAACATTTCCATTTGGTATATGATACAAAGGGACACTTTGCTGTTCATTGTATCACAGCTGAGGAGGCTAAATATAAATTATGCAAAGTGAGAAAAATCTTTGTGGGTACAAAGGATATTCCCCATGACCCATGATGTCCGTACTATCCGTTATCCAGATCCCCTCATCAAAGTGAATGATACAGTTCAGATTGATTTCACTGATTTCATCAATTTTGATACTGGAAACCTATGTATGGTGACTGGTTGAGCCCACTTGGGTCAAATTGGTGTGATTACAAATAGGGAGAAACATCCTGGCTCTTTTGATGTTGTTCATGTAAAAGATGCCAATGGCAATAGTTTTGCCACTAGGCTTTCAAACATTTTTGTTATTGGCAAAGGTAATAAGCCTTGGATCTCTCTTCCCAGAGGAAAGGGTATCTGTCTTACAATTGCTGAGGAGAGAGATAAGAGATTGGCAGCTAAGCAGAGCAGTGGCTAAATGACTAAATCGTGAGAGAATTTTTAGGTTTTCAATAAAATTAAGATTTTAAATTCAGTTTTTAAAATGATTATCCTACAAATATATAAATTACACCAAAAAAATAAGAATCTTAAACAGCTCATTTTTATAAAGCAAAATTGAACAAGCCATAATGCTTTTCTCTTCTTTCCTTGAATTAGAGTACTTTGCGTATGACTGTTGCATAAAATGGTAGAAGATGTACCTCTATGGGTTTTGCTTAACTTCTTTGTTACATGGGAAGTCTCACTGTGATTGGAGGATGGGGAGAGGAATATTGCAAAATGGCTGATGTTAAAACAAAAGATATTAATAAGACTTAAAGAAAAAAAAGAGGTTAGTTTCATCTTATTTATGAGGGAAGATCAGGGCCTGACTTCTCTCTTCCATCTTGGCTGGAAATAATAGAGCTTACATTAATATTATTATTGCTCTGTTAAAAAAAACAATTTGTACAATGTATTTTTGCTTTATTTTGCTGTGGATTTTGTGTTGTGATTTTTATAAAATGTAAGTAGAAATTGCTTGACTCAGGAAGGCTTTTCCAATCAGCTAGGAGAACTTTGCTATTCTACAAGTTTCTTGAAACAAAAATACTTATGTATAAATCATTTGTCTTTGATTTGGTTAAAACATAGTATGCATTGTTTCCTTCTTCTATTTGATGGTAAAAGAGATAACCATAGGAAAAAGTGATGTGTCTTAGGTCAACACAGTGAAGGATTCTATTCTTGTGAATAGAATAGGTAAATCTTTACAGAAACTTTTAAACTGGACTTTGAAGAATGAAAAAAATTTCAGCAGTCAGAATTGTGTGTTTGGGAGGGGAGAGAATAGGTATTCATTGAAAGCAGTGAGAAAAGCATATCAAAGGAAGGCTCAGAAATAAAAGTTTCAGGGAATAGTAATGAATCATTTTTTTCTAGATCAATTGATCTTTTAAATGAACAGGATAGTTCATTTACTTCTGCTATTTTCCTGTTACTTAACAATGAATGCTTATGTTTTTGAGGGATGGGAAAATAAAGTACTAAACATGTATACTTATTAGGCTTACTGAAGCATATTCTTTATTATCTGAAAGAGTTTTCATTAATTTTCTTTAACCTAATTGCAGTTCTTGTTACTTTTGAGCAATCAAAATTTGATTTTCAAAAATTGAAACATATCTACTTTTGATTCAGCCAGGTAGACATGGATGCCTCTTAGGACTACAAAGTGTTTAGGCCCAGGAATTAAAACATTGTTTGCTCTCTGTTACTGCCACTACAACTTTTATTCTCTCACACATTCTACTTCATCATTTCCAACAAACTATGTAATTAGGAAAATTTATCATCTTATTGAAGCCACTTAGAGATAGAGAGATTTAAAGACAAATTTAGAATCATTTCAAATTACTTATTTGCAATACTAATCATGGTGTACTTTAGTTTTTTATTTTGTAAATTCATGAAAAATGTAGGCATCTGGATTATAAGAAAAAAAGGCAATAAGTAATATATAAAATCATTGAGTTTGAAAAATAAAGAAGAAAATAATATTTGAAATATAATTTTAGAAAGATCAGGCTCCCCATTGACACCTTGTGATGTCAATTTGACCAGCTCAGAACACAAAAATAAAATATGCAATGGTGTACATTTAGGGAAGCTAGAGAACTCAGAGTTTGGGTGTTATACCAGTTTCTCTTTTCTGTTTTTTTTAAATTTTTTACATAACAATTACTTGTTATCTAAATTTAATTGTTTTTTTAAATATATTTTTATTTGTCTTGTAAATATTTCCCAATTATATGTAAAAATTTTTTTTAACATTTTTTAAAAAATTTGAATTCAAATTTTCTCTCTCTCCTCTTCCATTGAGATGGCAAGTAATTTGATATCAATTATACATACATCATTATACATACATATATCTTGCAAAACATATTTCTATATTAGTCATTTTGCAAAAGAAAATAGATCCTCCCCCCAAAAAGGAAAAGAACACTTTTTCTATATTGTTAAAAGGATTGATTTCCTCTCCTACCTTTTATCAATTATCTACTCAATCTCTCTAATTCTTCTTTCTTCCTGATCCTCACTGATGTTGCTTCTTGGAATATCTGCTTCTTAGAATCACAGATTTTTAGAACAAGAAGGGATTTAAGAATGCACATAAGAGGCAGCTAGGTGTTGCAGTGGATAAAGCACTAGCCCTGGAGTCAGGAGTGCCCGAGTTCAAACCTGGCCTCAGACACTTAATAATTACCTAGCTGTGTGGCTTTGGGAAATCGACTTAATCCCATTTGCCTTGCAAAAACATTTAAAAAAGAATGCACATAAGCCATACTCTTTGATCCTACAATACCACTACTGGATCTATATACTTGTTTTTTTTAAATTCCACTTGCCCTTTTGCAGTAAAAATCATACCTGGTAAGATGTTTTAGTATTCAACAAAAATATATTAAGCACCTACTATTTGCAATAACATATTGTGTCTAGGCTCTGAGGAGCTCCTTAATAGCTTGAGCAAGTTACTTTATTATTGAGACTCAGTTTCCTTATTTCTAAAATGGGAATAACATTTTCATTATCTAGCACACTGGACTGTTGGACAGATCAAATGAAATGAAATATGTGAAAATATTTTTTAACTGAATAAACGTTTTAGTTTATTATTACAATTATCTATTGTTATCCATCAAATCTGTCTGAAGATAGCAGGGTAATTTGGAGTCAAAGGACTGTGTTTCAAATTCTGGCTCTTCCACTTCTTATCTGTATGACCTTGGTCAAGTTTTCACTTTAACTTTTTTTTCTGGGCCAGTTTTATAATCTTTAAAATGAGAGGGATGGAATGAACTTCCTCTAAAATCCCATTAAGTTCTAAATGAGCACAGCAGACCTCCCACCCCAGAGAATCCTCTAGCCTGAGGCTCTCCTAATGGGAGATTCTCTAACCCAGAATGTCATCCAAAGGACCCCTCCTCATAGACACACACTAAACTGCACCCCTGCCTCAAATTGCTTTCCAGGCTTCCATCTCTCTTTATCAGCAGTCTTGTCCTTAGGGATTACATTTTCTTCCCTTCCCCAACTTTTCTCTCTATGCTGTTTTCCTATTAAAATGTAAACAATTGCTTAGCCTTACCAGATCTAAAATTATATTATAAAACATCAGTCATCAAAACTGTCTGGTACTGGCTGAGAAATAAATAGATGATGGGTCAAATAGACTAGGGGCAAAAGAGACAGCAGAAAATGATTATAGTAATCTTCTGTTTGAGAAACTCAAAAAGTCTAGCCTCTGGAATAAGAATTTACTCTTCAGTAAAAACTGATGGGAAAACTGGAAGAGAGTATGACAGAAACTAGGATTAAACCAACATCTCACCCCTATTCCAAGATAAGATCAAAATGGGTGCAGGATTTAGACAAAAAAGATAATATTATAAGCAGATCAGGAGAACAAAAAATAGTTTACCTGTCAGATCTATGGAAAGGGGAGCAATTTATGACCAAGGAAGAGATAGAGAATATTATGAAAAAACAAATTGGATAATTTAGAATATGTTAAATTAAAAAGCTTTTGCACAAACAAAACTACTCTAACCAAGGTCAAAAGAAATTTAGTAAATTGGGAAATAATTTTTACAACTAGAGTTTATGACAAAAGACTCATTTCTAAAATATATACAGAATTGAATCAAATTTATGAAAATGCAAGCCATTGCCCAATTGACAAATGGTTAAAGGACATGAAAAGGCAATTTTCAGATGAGGAAATCAAAGCTATCATAGTCATATGAAAAACTGCTCTAAATCAGTACTGATTGGAGAAATGCAAATTAAAGTGTATCTGAGGTACCACCTCATACCTCTCAGATTGGCCAATATGACCAGAAAGGAGAATGATCAGTGTTGGAGGGGATGTGGGAATTCTGGGACACTAATGCATTGTTGGCAGAGCTGTGAACTGATCCAGCCTTTCTGGAGAGCAATCTGGAATTATGCCCAAAGGGCAATAAAAATGTGCATACTCTTTGATCCAACAATACCACTACTGGATCTATACACTGAAGAGATTATGAAAAAGGGTAAAAACATCACTTGTACAAATATATTCATAGAAGCTGTTGTGGTAGCAACAAGTTGGAAATGGAGGGGATGTCCATGAATTGGGCTGAGCAAATTGTGTTATATGTATGTTTTGGAACACATGTTCTATTAGAAATCAGGAGGGATGGAAATTCAGAGAAACTTAGTAAAACATTCATGAACTGATGCTGAGCAAGCTGAGCAGAACCAGAAGAACATTGTACACCTTAACAGACAATAAGTCGGGTGGCTGGGTGGTGTAGTGGATAAAGCACTGGCCCTGGAGTCAGGAGTACCTGGGTTTGAATCCGGTCTCAGACACTTAATAGTTACCTAGCCGTGTGGCCTTGGGCAAGCCACTTAACCCCATTTGCCTTACAAAAAAAAAATAGACAATAAATCTCCACTCAGGGAAGAATCAGCAATATAGAAATAGTTTGTTCAGAGATGTGTTGTTTACTTTTTTTAATTCAATTTTTTAACTAAAATAATTCATTTCTTCTCACTTGTAACACATATGCACAGTCAAACAAAACAAATTTCCTCATAGCCATGTCCAAAAAAATATATTTCTCAATCCACAACCAGTTTATGACCTCTTTGTCAATAGGTGTATAGCTTGCTTCCTTATTAGTCCCTTGGAATCTTTTTTAAAAAAAATTATTTTTGATGGGTTGGAACTTGAAACGACAGTAAAAATATCATAAGCCTCGGGTTTCTTCATTATATCCTACCATTTGGATCTGCTCTTTGGTCACCAACCCACTATCAGAGGGTAGTAATTCTAGGTATAAGTCAACAGCAAGAAGAAAATGAACAGTCCTTATGAAAGAACAAATAAATGTTCTTAAGAAGTATTTTCAAAAGAACCCGTATCCTGGAATTGAAGAAAAAGAACAACTTTCCAGGTTAATCAATATTGTTGAGACTCAAATACATGTGTGGTTTCAAAATAGATTCAGACAAGCTGCACAACAACAAAAATTGGGCTTCTAAGACTTTCACCAATTTAGGACTAATATACCTGGAAGTTAATTCTCTAGGTCCAATTCCTGGAAGATGATTTCTCTGAGCAAGAACTTGCAACACTTATGCTCCTCAAGAACATCTTCTTGTCCCACAGAGATATCTGGCTGATCCCCTGAGAAGTTAGGCATCATAGCTTAAGAGGTCTGGTTGACCACCAGTGACCCTCACTGTTTACCCAAGGACTTCTGACTGCTGCCCCTCTAGGAAATCTAGATGTTCAACACAGTCAGTTGCCTGTTCCTCAAAGACATATGTTTGACCCCCCCCACCCCCACCCCTGGACAGCTAACTGACGTTCTGGGAGATCTGATTGAGATACCAAATACCATATCCAAGAGTTTCAGGTTTCTAGATGTCTCATTATCTATGTTAAATAATAAATTTTTGGTCTGAAAAAATTATTTGTAAAATATTTTCAATATTCATTTTTGTAAAGTTTTCTCTCTTCCACACTCCTCTCCCCCTCCCTAAGATAACAGATAATCTGATATAGGCTATACATGCACAGTCATATTACACATATTTCCATATTAGCTATACTATTAAAGAAGAATCAGAACAATAGTGGAAAAAACTCCATAGTTCTTTTTTTTCTGGATATGGATGGCATTTTCTATCACAAGTCTTTTAGAATTGTTTTTGATCATTGTGTTGCTGAGAAGAGCTAACTCTATCATAGTTAGTCATCACACAGTGTTGTTACTGTGTACAATGCTCTCCTAGTTTTGCTCACTTCACTCAGCATCAGTCCATGTAAATCTTTCCAGGTATTTCTGAAATCCACCATCTTATCATTTCTTATAATTTCTTATAGAATAATAGTATTCCATTACATTTATATGCCACAACTTGTTTAGCCATTCCCCAATTGATTGACATTCCCTTAATATTCAATTCTTTGCCATCACAAAAAGAGCTTCTGTGAATGTACATGTGGGTCTTTTCTTCCTTTTTTTTGTGATCTCTTTGGGATATAGACCCAGTAGTGGTATTGTTGGATTAAAGGGAGCCCATTGGGTATAATTCAAATTGTTCTCCAGAATGGATGAATCAGTTCACAACTCCACCAACAATGTATTAATGCCTCAATTTTCCCACATTCCCTCCAACATTTATCATTTTCCCTTTTTTGTCATATTAGCCAATCTAATAGGTATGAAAAAGTACCTGAGTTGTTTTTAATGTGCATTTCTCTAATCAATAGTGATTAGAGCATTTTTTCATCTTACTATAGATAGCTTTAATTTCCTCATCTGCAAGCTGCTTGTTCATATACATTGATTATTAATTGGGAATTGATTTGCATTCTTATTATTTGTCTAAATTCTTTACATATTTTTAGAAATGAGATCTTTATTAGAAACTCTTGCTATAAAAATTATTTCCCATCTTTTGCTTTCCTTCAATCTAGTTCCATTGGTTTAGTTTGTGCAGAACTTCTCAATTTGTCAACAAAATGATCCATTTTTTCATAAAGTTCTCTATCTCCTGTTTGATCATAAATTCTTCTCCATTCCATAAATCTGACAGGTAAACAATTCTTTGCTCTTATAATTGAATTATGATATCACTCTTTATGTCTAAATCATGCACCTATTTTGACCTTATCTTGGTATAAGGTGCAAGATGTTGATCTAAGACTAGTTTCAACCATACTATTTACTAGTTTTCCCAGCAGTTTTTGTCAAATACTGAGTTCTTATCCCAGAAGCTGGAGTTTATGGGCTTATCAAACAGTTGATTATTAATATAGTCATTTACTACTGTGTTTTGAGAGCCTAACTATTCCACTGATCCACCACTCTATTTCTTAGCCAAAATCAAATAGTTTGATGATTGTCACTTTATAGATCTGATATAGCTAAGTCCTCTTCCTTTGCATTTTGTTTCATTAATTCCTTTGATATCCTTGATTTTTGTTCTTCCAGATAAATTTCCTTATTATTTTTATAGCTCTATAAAATAGTTTTTTTAAAGAAATTTGATTGGTATGGCACTGATTAAGTACATTAATTTAAGCAGAATTGTCATTTTTATTATATTAGCTTGACCCACCCTTGAGCAAGTGATATTTTTCCTGTTGTTAAGCTCTGATTTTATTTGTATGAAATGTTTTGTAATTGTATTCATTTAGTTCCTGGGTTTGTTTTGGCAAGTAGACTCCTAAATATTTTATATTGTCTATAATTACTTTGAAGGGAATTTCTTTCTATCTTTTGCTTCTGACTTTGTTGGTATTATATAGAAAATCTGATGATTTATGTGGGTTTTTAAAAAAATATCCTGCAACTTTACTAAAGCTGTTAATTGTTTCAAGTAGTTTTTAAGTTGATTCTTTAGGATTCTCTAAGTACACTGTCATATCATCTGCAAAGAATAATCATTTTGTTTGCTCATTGTTTATTTTAATCTCCTTGATTTCTTTTTCTTCTCTTATTGCTAAAGTTAAAATTTATTAATTCAATAATTTTCTTTCACTTTTGTTAATCTTTCCTTTGATTTTTAGAATTTCTAATTTGGTATTTAATTGAGTATTTTAAATTTGTTCTTTTTCTAGATTTTTTAGTTGTATGCCAAATTTGTTAATCTCTTCTTTTTCTATTTTATTCATGTAAGCATCTAGAGGTTTGAAATTTTCCCTAATAACTGCTTTGGTTGCACCCTACAAGTTTTGGTATGTTGTCTCATTATTGACACTGTCTTGGATGAAATTTTTGATTGTTTCTATGATTTGTTTTTTTATCCACTCATTCTTTACAATTAGGTTATTTAGTTTCCAATTAATTTTTAGTCTGTCTTTCCATGGTCCTTTATAACATGTAATTTCTTTTGCATATGATCTGAAAAAAGATGCCTTTAATATTTCTGCCTTTCTACATTTGATTGTGAATTTTTTATGCTCTAATACATGGTTAATTTTTGTGAAGGTGCCATGTATCACTGAGAAAAAGTTATTTTTTTCCTCCTCCTAGTCAATTTTCTCCAGAGAGATCTCATATCTAACTTTTCTAAAATTCTATTCACCTTAACTTCTTTCTTGTTTATTTTGTGATCAGATTTATCTAACTCTGAAAGAAGTTAAGGTCCCTTATTAGTATGGTTTTGCTGTCTATTTCTCCCTGTGATTCACTTAAATTCTCCTCTAAGAATTAAGATGCTCTAACACTTGATGCATATATGTTTAGTATTGATATTATTTCCTTACCCATTGTAGCAAAATATAGTTTCCTTCCTTATCTCTTTAAATTAGGTTTAATTTTATTTTTGCTTTGTTTGAGATCAGGATTGCTACCTAGCCTTTTTTTTTAACTTTATAGGAAGTATAATATAATCTGCTCTAGCCTTTTACCTTTATTCTGTGTGTATGTCTCTGCTTCACATGTATTTCTTGTAAACAATATGTTGTAGGAGTCTGCTTTTTATTCACTCTGATATCCACTTCTATTTTTTTTTGTTTTTATTTTTTAATTTTTGTAAGGCAATGGGGTTAAATGACTTGCCCAAGGTCACCCAGTTAGAGATTATTAGGTGTCTGAGATTGTATTTAAACTCAGGTGCTCCTGACTCCAGGACCAGTGCTTTATCTACTGAGCCACCTATCTGCCTGTCCGCTTCTATTTTATGGGACAGTTCATCCCATTCACATTCATAGTTAGGATTACTAACTCTGTATTTCCCTCCATTCTATTTCCACTTATTTATACTTTTCTTTCTCTTTTTACCCTATACCTCCTCATTAGAGGTTTGCTTTTGATCACCATCTCTCTCAATCTGGCTTCCCTTTAATCAGTCCCTCCTTTTTTCTTTCCTCTTTTCCCTCCTACTTCTACCTTCCCTTCCATCAACCCTTCTCTCCTGTTTTCTTTCCCCTCAATAAGAGATAAGGTTAGATAAATTTCCATATCCAATTTGGAGCTTATATTATTTCCTCTTTGAGTCAAATCTTATGAGAATAAGATCCAGTTAATGCTCACCCCTTCCAGGCTTTCCTTCTACTATAAAAGATCCTTTGTTCCTCTTCCTGTGATGTGATTTACCCAATTTTGCCTCCCCTTTCTTCTTCTAGTGCAATCCTTTTTAATGCCTTTTTAAAAATATCATCACATCAAAATCAACTTATACTCACACCTCCATCTAAGTATACTCCTTCTAATTATCCTAAAAGAAATACTGTTCTCAAGAATTACAGGGATTATCTTCCTGAGTAGCAATGTAAACAGTTTAATCTTATTGAATAACTTTTTTTCTTTCCTGGTTACCTTTTCATGCATCTCTTGAGTCTTGTATTTTAAGATCAAATTTTCTGTTCAGTTTTGGTCTTTTTATCAGCAAAGTTTGAAAGTTCTCTATTTCTTTGTATATCTTTTCTCCTGAAAGATTATACTCAGCTTTTCTGGATAGTTGATTCTTGGTTGTAACCCAAGATATTTGCCTTCCTGAGTATCATCTTTAATTTTTTTTAAGGTTTTTGCAAGGCAAATGGGGTTAAGTGGCTTGCCCAAGGCCACACAGCTAGGTAATTATCAATTGTCTGAGACCGCATTTGAACCCGGGTACTCCTGACTCCAGGGCCAGTGCTCTATCCACTGTGCCACCTAGCTACCCCACTGAATATCATCTTTCAGGTCCAAGCTGGCAAAATTCTGACTGGCTCCTTGATATTTGAGTTGTTTCTGTCTATTTGCAGTATTTTCTCCTTGAGCTGATAATTCTGGAATTTGTATACAATATTCCTTGGAGTTTTCATTTTGAGAATTTCTTTCAGGAGGTGTTTAGTGAATTCTTTTAAGATCTATTTTCCCTCTTGTTCTAGGCTATTAGGGCAGTTTTCTTTGATAATTTCCTGAAAAATTTTGCCTAGGCTCTTTTTCTGATTATGTCTTTCAGATAGTCCAATAATTCTTTTTTTTTTTTTAGGTTTTTTGCAAGGCAAATGGGGTTAAGTGGCTTGCCCAAGGCCACATTAGGTAATTATTAGGTGTCTGAGACTGGATTTGAACCCAGGTACTCCTGACTCCAGGGCCAGTGCTTTATCCACTATGCCACCTAGCCGCCCCTAGTCCAATAATTCTTAAATGGTCTCTCTTGGATCTATTTTCCAGGTCAGTTGTTTTTCTTATGAGGTTCTTTACATTTTTCTTCTATTTTCCCAATCTTTTTTTTTTTGTTTCAGAGATTTTGTATGTCTTATAGAGTTATTAGCTTCCTCTTGCCCAATTCTAATTTTTAAGGATTTATTTGCTTCAGTTAGCTTTTTGGTTTTTTTTTAAGGGATTAAGAGACTTGTCCAAGGGCACACAGTTAATAAGTATCAAGTATCTGAAGTCAAATTTGAACTCAAGTCTTCCTAACTCCAGGGGTCAGAACTCTGTCTACTGTACTACCTAGCTGCCTCTTCAGTTAGCTTTTGTATATCCTTTTTCACATGACTAATTCTACTTTTAAAGATACTGTTTACTTCAGTGGGTTTTTTTCCTTTGATCAATTCTATTTTTAGAGGAGTTATTTTCTTCAATAAATTTTTGTGTTTCCTTTTCTAAGCTGTTGACTTTTTTCATAATTCTCCTGCATCACTCTAATTTCTCCCAATTTTTCTTCTACCTTTTATTTGATTTTTTAAATCCTTTTTGAGCTCTTCTAAGAGAGCTTTTTGGACTTGAGACCAATTTATAATTTGAGGCTTCACATGTGGACATGTAGACTTTCCTCTTCTGAGATGGCACTTTGAGCTTACCTGTCACCACAATAGCTTTCTATGATTAGGGCTCTTGGATTTTTTTTCTCATTTTTTATAAAGTTGAGCTCTCCTCCTGGGGTACAGGGAGCCCAGTCTTAAGCTTCTTGTCCTGGAGGCCAGGATTGGTCACTGGCTTTCAGTACTGGGGTCTCAGGTGCTGGCAGCTTGCTCCTTGTGCTTGGATAGCTCCACTCAGTCCTACTTATTGTGCCGGTGTTCTAGGGCTTGCAGTGTGCCTTCTGAACTGGGGTTGGGGTCCTCACTTCTGCTCTGCTGTACCAGTAACCTGCCAAATCAGGACTGAGAGGCTTTGGTTATTGAGCTGCACTGTGGCTAAGAGCCTCCTACTAGCTTCTCTGAACCCTCCCTGCCTTTGTATAAATTGTTCTAGTTCTTCTTGGGTCATTCTCCATCAGTTCATACAAATTTTCCTAGGCTGCTCTAAAACTCATTTTTGTCATTTATGAAAGCACAGTGATATTCTATTACATTCATGTATCATAATGTCTTCAGTTTTTCTCTAAATAATTAGTACTCCCCTAGTTTCCAATTCTTTACCACTACAAAAGAATTTCTGTTAATATTTTTGAACTTAGGGATCTTTTCTCCTTTCTTTGATTTCTTTGGGAGCATAAGCCTCATAATACTATCACTATCTCAGAGGTTATGAATAGTTTATATACTTTTGAGAAGTAGCACCAAATTGCTTTACAGAATGTCTGGATCAATTTACAACTCTACCATCAGTACATTAGTAACAAACACTAAGTTCCTGCTCTGTGATAAATGCTGGTGATGCTAAAAGAGACCAAAAAAATCCAGCAAAAAAATGATATAATAGAGGAGATAACAAGCAAACAGATGTGTATGAACGACTTATATAAAATTTAAATAGTGGGGCAGCTAGGTGCTGCAATGGATAGAACACAGGCCCTGGAGTCAGGAGCACCTGAGTTCAAATCCAACCTTAGACACTTAATAATACCTTGCTGTACAAGCTTGGGCAAGTCACTTAACCCCATTGTCTTGCAAAAAATAAATAAATAAATAGAAAAAAATTATAGGGATGGCACTGAAATTAAGAGGGTTTGGGAAAGACTTCTTTTAAAATGAGATTTTAGTTGGCGCTTAAAAAAAAATCAAGGGAGCCAGTAAGTGGAGATGAGGAGGGAGAGTATTCCAGGTAAGAGGAAAAAGTGGGAGAACATTCCAAATAGGGGTAAAAAGAGGGAGTGCATTCCAGGCAAAGGAAAAAAACTGCCTGTTTCCCTGTGAGTCAGTTGCTAGACACTTGGAATGCTAAGTAGAAGGGTCAAAGGCCAGAGCCAGACTCTGAAACAGACATATCAACCAATATGAAAACTTTAGAAGAGTTTGAGGTCAGATGGAAGTTTCTGTATGAATGTATAGAGTACAAACTTAGCAGAGTTCTAACTAGTTGGTCACATTTTTAAACTTGTTTACATCCATCTAATGTATATTTTTAAACTTCTTGATGAGGGGATGACCCTACCTCTGTGATACCCCTGAATGAGCTGTTTCTTAGTAAGTTCCCTAATATTAATTTTCCCTCAGGAAAAGTGGTGGTTTCAAATGCTCCTATGCACTGTATTGTATGATGAACTACTAAATATGAATTTTCTGATCTATAAAATAAGGATGCACAACTGGAGAACTTTTAAGATCCTTTCTAGCTCCAAGTTATCCATCTTCTCAGTAAGAGCAAAGCTTTCTTTCCTTAAGATGGGGAGCAGGAAAAGTCTAAGGCTGGAGAATCTATATTCAGATAGAATTGAGCAAGGCAGAATGGAAGCAGTGTCCAGAGAGGGAGGGTTCAAGGATCCAGAGAAGAGCTATGAGTAGGGTAGAGGATTTAGAGAAAAGGGAGAACAAATAGGATTTCAAGTCAACTCAAGTAAATGTCTTTCTTGAATACTTGCTATGTGGCAGGCACATGAGTTCTGGTGAAAAACAAATGGCTCTCAACCTGACAGTCTTACGAAGGGTTCACACACAAATACATATGTGCACACAAGCTATAGGCAAACTCAATAGAGGAAAGGCATTAAAATTAAGGAGGATGGGAAAGGCTTCTTGCAGAAGGGAGGATTTTAGTTAAATCTTGAAGGGAGCCAGGAAGTGATGAGAAGGGGGAGCATACTGCAAATAAGGATCAGTCAGAGAAAAAATCAGAGCTTAGAGTTGGGAGAAGGAATGTCTTGCTAGAGGAACAGCATGAATTAATTATCACTGGATTTCAAAGCATGTAGTAGTGTGTAAGAAGACTGAAGGGGCCAGGGGTTATGTAAGACTTTAAAAGTCAGAGGATAGGGGTGGCTAGGTGGCATAGTGGATAAAGCACCGGCCTTGGAGTCAGGAAGTACCTGGGTTCGAATCTGGTCTCAGACACTTAATAATTATCTAGCTGTGTGGCCTTGGGCACTTAACCCCATTTGCCTTGCAAAAACCTAAAAAAAGAAAGTCAGAGGGTTTTATATTGGATCCTGGAAGTAAGAGGGAATCACTAGAGTTTATTGATTGGGGCTGAGAGGACTGGGAGGAATGATAGGACCATACCTGATCTTTAGAAAGATCAATTTGACAATTGATTGGAGTGGTAAGAGAATTGAGGCAAGGAGACCAGCCAATAAGCTAATGCCACATTTGCTGTCTTGTAAAATAATATTTATTTTGATCCCTGGCCAAGTGAATGTGCAGATAGCTATGTCTTGTTTCTACTGAATTACTTTCATTTGGATGGTGCCATCATTTCACTTAGACTCTTCCAAATTTGCTCTTTCCAACATTATTCTCAGGGGCTTTCTCTAACTAGAACAGGCTCTCCACCCGCTAAGGCACAGGTCTACTTTTAGAATGAAATGTTTCTTTATAACTGGTAGGATCTTATTTATGGAAACTTACATTTATCTCCCTTTGTGAAAAAAAGTAAAACAGTATACATTTGGAAGAGCTATACTTTTAATGTGTAAAAACCATGTAGCAAATACTGGATTTAAAATTTGATTTTGTGTTCTGTCATTTACTATTACCTCTGCTCCCCAGGACAAATCACTGAATCTCTTTATATCTAAATTTTCTGATCCATAAAATAAGAGCTCATGAATAGAAAACTTCTAAGATCCTTTCTAGCTCTAAATCAATGATCCTATGAAGATTCAATTGTCTGTATAGATCTAGGAAGTAAAACTTTGGAGACATTGAAGAGGAGGCATGTAAAGGGTTAGTTTCTACAGATTATTGATCTGGAGTCAGGGAGATCTGAATTTGACACCTCCCATAAGCTCTAATTATGTGACCTTAGGCAAGTCATTTGACTTCTCTGTTCTTCGGTTTCCCCATCTGTGAAATAAAGGAGTTGGATTTGATGACCCTTGAAATTTCTTCTCACTTGAAATTTTTGATATTGTGCTCTGATTCCAACACTTTAAATTCTATCCCAGAGAACAAGGATCAAACAATATAGGGAGAATCAGAGCTTTTATAATCTTTAGCTGAGATAAACACTCTTAAAAATATAGTTTGAGGGTACTGGGAACACAATATTTAATGGAGCAAAGACATAGAATTGAAGATATAAAAGGCTTGCACAGAGAATAGAATTTTAGTTAAAGTATTTACTCTATGAAACATAATTTAACTGCAGAGGAAAGACAGTGAACCTCAAACATTCAAATCTAATTTTTGGAGTTAAGTAGTTATAATACACTTGGGTATGTAATACATAGTTTTCCCCGCTTCTCTGATCCAAGAAAGTAAAGAGAAAACAAAATGGATCACATTCTCTGGGTAAAGAACAAAGACAATTTCAAAAGGCCTGTTTACAAATGAAAAGATATATACTTAAGTTTGTATCTATTTTTGAATACTGTGCCATTGAGGATTCTAAGTTGGAATCGTAAAGGAGAAAGATTTCATTGTTTATGCGAGAAACAGATGACAAGAAAAAGCTTCCTGGAGATTACTTCCAGAAGATACAGCAGATACAGCAAAGCAAAATGTCATTTTGCCCAACTAGGTAGTAATTGTGAGCAGAAAGCATTAGAATTGTACTCTGATAAGGGATAATGCCTTTTGCAGACAAAATGCATCTTAACTTATGGTAATTTGTCACCATATAGAGCCATTTAATTTCTTAAAAGTTTTTTTTCTATTACAAACTTTACAAACATCAACATACATGACCATTTATATATACAAAGAACAAAAAAAGATTATATGTGAAACTGATTTTCTGTTACATTAACTTTTTTTAAAAGTTGATACTAGGTGGCTAGGTGGCACAGTGAATAGAGTACCAGCCTTGGAGTCAGGAGGACCTGAGTTCAAATGTGAATTCAGACACTTAATAATTACCTAGCGGTGTGGCCTTGGGCAAGCCACTTAACCCCATTGCCTTGAAAAAGCTAAATAAAAAAAGTTGATACTAAATTTAACAGGTTAGAAACAATATTGCCCACTTGTCTCTGTCCCCTTCTGAACTTTCTTCTGATGTCTTTTGGAATAATCTAATTTTAAAACTAGAACTCTTACCCCTCTTGAAACCAGATTTTAGAGGGTGATAAGGTCAACTATTAAATATATATATATATATATATATATATATATATGTATATACACACACACACACACACACACACACACATATATATATAGTACTACCCTTTTTCAGTTTGATTTCTTTTTGAAAAAGGTAAGAGATGCTAATGAATTGCCTAAAAGTATACTTTTTACTCCTTGTCCACAACTGAACAAAAAACCCCAAAACAAACCCTTCAAATTCTCATGGTAGCCCTTCACATTTCCACAGTCTACCTTGTATCGTATTTATTTGTGCACATTTCTTATTGACTCTTTTAGAGTCTGTGAAGGTCACTTTTCATCTTTTTTCCCCCTCCAGTAACTTGCACAGTGCCATGAACATGTATAAGTATTTTTGAATTTGATTTAATTGGCCCCTGTTTTGGGTATTTTTGATTATGAAGTTCTCCTTGAACAGCTTATCCAGTCTAGTGAGTGTAACTGCTTGTAGTTTTCTTTTCCTCAATATGGGGAAGGGGCTATTATATTCTCTTGTCCTCCACAGTCTCAGTTCTTAGATGCTCTGCTACACAGGACTATCACTTTGTAGATAACCTGCTCCTGAGCTTTTCTAACCATAATAAATTTCCTTCTGGAAGTAATCTCTAGGATTTCCTCTTTGTCTTCCTCAAGAGTCAAAAGAGGATTATTCTTTTTGGCAAAGTATCCTTGTTGTCAAGCCCTTTCCTCCTCAGCTGAGGGCCTAAAACAAACCAATCAAGAGGAGATTCAGAAAAAAAAAGAGGGGGCAGCTAGGTGGTGTAGTGGATAAAGCGCTGGTTCTGGAGTCAGGAGTTACCTGGGTTCAAATCCGGTCTCAGACACTTACTAGCTGTATGGCCTCGGGCAAGCTACTTAACCCCGGTTGCCTTGCAAAAAAAAAACAAGAGGAGATTCAGGTCCCTTCTCTTTTAATTTGTATATAGGGATCTCTGAACAACTCTGACCTGGTCTCACTTTGTTTTAAACATTCTTGTCAATATATATTTGAAGGACAAACTGTTTCTTTCATTTCTCATTGAATGATACCTGGATATCTTCAAGGATAACATACCATGAAAATAAATAAATATGGCTAAAGGAGCATTTTTCTATTTATAATGGAAGGAGAGTGGTTTGTACTCTATTATCTAAATAGGTTTCAAAGATTATAAGTTATAAGATCACAGAATACTAGGTATTCAGCCAGAAAGAACTTTGGAGGTCATCTAACCCAATTTCTTCACCTAAAAGAGGAGGAAAACTAAAGCCTAATGAAGTTAAATTATTTATCCATGGTCACATAAGCAATATGTGAGTAAATGAGTAAAGATGTAAACCTAGATCTCTGCGTGTTAATGCTTAGAAAAGCATGGAAACATTAGATCTTAGAAGTCATCTGGTCTAAATCCCATATATATTATACAAGAACTTCCAGGCTCTGCAAGATTAAGTGATTTGTTCAGGGTCACACAATGAACCCAGTGGCCAAGCCTGTGCTGGAACAAAAGGATCCCTCTTTCTACTACACTTTGTCATGAAAAGCTTGCTCTCTATATAAGATTCCAGTAAAGTAAAACACCTGGGACAAGTTCCCTCCCCTTCTCCCTTGGCCTTTCGCCAGTCCCAGGAAGTTATAAATAATTTAAAATACTGTTTAAGCATTTCATTGGAAATAACCTGCTTCCCACATAATAAAGAAATTAAAAATTCTGAGACAACAGGAGATACGTTTTCTTAGAAATATTTTGAATAACAGCAAATATATTATGAAAGCTCAAGGAATAAAAATAAAAAATGAGGCAGCAGCTGTTGTTGCTTCCTGATACAAGCTAATCAGTGCAACTGCTAAAGCATTCACAAATCTTCTCTAGTAATTTTTTTCTTAGCAAAATAAGCTACAGCTCCCACCTTCCCTTGAGGCTTTGCAGTCCTGGGGCCCAAAGTGGGCAGTACTGTTAGGTAATGTTTGGCCAATCACTAGCAGCTTTAACCTGGGCTACCTAGCTACAATTGTTGCTTAATCTATGGAGAGCAAAACCATGATTAGCAGGTAATAGGATTGGTATCAGGGCCTCTTACTGCAAACATTGAAAACCTTTTTTGCAATCAGAGAGGACTGCTGAGTCAACAAAACTAAGCTCTGCATTTGGACATTTCTGGTGCAACTCCCAGAGGTCAACTTTTTACATGAAAAGCCTACCCTGCTTTCATGGATAAAAGATCCATTCCCATTAACTGATTAGTTTAATACACATTAAGACTGAAATGATTGCTTTATGTACTTTACTGACATTAGATTTACTGCAAAGGAAAAGGGGAGCAAAAAAAATGTCTAATCTATCCCTATTACTTTTCACTAATCCCAAAGATTTGTCTGTCTTCTCTAGTCATTCTGGTCTTTTTACTACCCTTCAAACAATATTGAGGGTGTCTCTCACATTTAACCTGAGGGTATCCCTCACATTTAATATGAGGGTATCATTGTGTGACTCAGAGAGATAGGATAGACATCTTTAGTCTTTTCTCTCAAGCCCCATTCTCCAGGAGAGATTTTAATTCCTGCCAAGAAGTGAAGCAGGAGGTGAAGGCCAGAGTCTGACCATTTGTTCTCCTCAGGGAAAGTGGGTTCTAAATTAGAATTATGTCTAACTGCTGCCTTGAGTATTGTTAGTTAAGGGGATACGATTTTCCGATTCAAGCTAAACTCCTAATCACATATTCTAAATAGGAAAAAGTGGACTCAAGCTTTATATTCAAGGCTTGACTCCTTTCCCATCAAATACCAGTTCCACAATGACATTTGTCCTTTGATCTCAAAGAAGACCCCAATGCATCAGGGAGGTGATGCCATGACAAACACATGAATTGAATTTGAGTGCAAATAAATCAATTTATCCAACAATAATAAAACAGAAATTAGAAGACGTATACAAAGGAAAATATATATCAGATAATATGGAGTGAAACTTTCCCTTTAGAATAAGGTACCTTGGCTCATACACTTACTGGTTCAGTGACCCTGGGCAAATCACTTGAATTAATCCATTGGAGAAGGAAATAACAAACCATTTCAATATCTTTGTCAAGAAAATCCACTGAATAATACTGGCATAATGTGACCCAGAGGGTCATGAAAGTTGGATACAACTCAATGACTGAACAACAACTTGGCTCAAAGAAGAGAGAATCCCAGATACTACTCAAGGGAAAATTCCTTGAAATCTCTAGTGTGACAAAGCTGGGGATAGGGACACGCATTAGTTTTCTTCTGCTTTGTCTCTCCCTAATTTTGGAATCAACACTATATTTGTATCATAGAAAGAGATAAGAAAGATGCTTTCTTTTCTTTTTTGCAATTTATGTGGTTTTGAAATTGTTTTTGGATGCCTGATAATATTCACTTGAAACTTTCCTGGTTCCAGAGTTTGCTTTCTTGTTTTTCCTGCAACTGTTATATGCTCCAACTACAAAGACTGTAGTAACCCATGACTTGTAGCCATATAGCATCAGTGGAAAAATATTAGCATTTTTTTCAGATAGAAGTTTAAGGTCATTAAAAGATCACTGTAGCTTTTGGAAGTTGGTAGGAAGCCAGGTAGTAGCATAATGAAGTTTTTGGTTACCATAAGAGTGTATGGAGTAGCTGGGTGCTATCTGGCTACTCTCAAGTGATCGATGTTGCTTTATTCCCAACCCTGTTATCAAAGGATTAGTTGAAGAAGAAATCTTCTGGGGATATTATATTCTGATTTTTTGAGAAGGCTCTTTTTAGAGTTAAAAGCTTTGAATCTGACTATTATTTAGTTTAAGGAGTGAGACCTTCAACCTACAGAGGAAATATAGAGACTTTACCACTGCTGGCATTGTCACTAAATGCTACTGAAAAATGGGAACCTATCACTGTGCCCAGGACCCTCTCTTCCTATATCAAGAGAGTGGAAGAAACTGTTGCCAACCAGTGCCACTGGCTTGTAGTCAAGAAATTCATTAACTCCAAAATCAAGTTCTCTTTCTCACACAGAGTTCTATGTATTTAGTACAAACTTTGTGTTACCATCGAGAGGCCCAACATATTCTTCTAAATTCAGATGTTTAATTCTTAAATTTCTCAACTGGAAAAAAAATATAAAGGAGCATTGATATTTTTCTAAGACAAATAGCAAATTTCCTCCTTTTATTTAATTATGAAGGCAATGTGGTATAAAGTATAGTGGACTTGGGTTCAAGTACTGCCTCTGACACCCACAATTAATCTCTCAGTACTCTAGGCCATAAATTCATTAACTTTCTTGTATAATGGATGTATTTGACAGGAAGCATTCAGACCCCTTCTCACAGTGGATATTTTTAAATGCCTGAAATAAAATACACAAGATTATGATGGGAGAAAATTATTGAATAAAGTGATAAATATATATACATTTACATATATTATATAGATATATATATATACATATATATATCTATAAAGTTCATAGACTTAAGTTTAAGAATCTGTGCCTAGTTCATTCTCTAAGATTATACATAAAGATAAGGTATCAACCTGCCTTGGTAGAGATTTTCCTTGCCATTGAAATAATAATTCTGGTCCCTCCCCCTATTGAATGATGAATCCAGTTCATTGTCTGTGTGCAGTGTCTGTCCAAGGGATATATATATATATATATACATGTATGCGTATATTTATATATATATATATATATATATATATATATATACTTATGGATGGGCTCTATAGGTTGCTCATTCAAAT